>NC_041387.1:35934453-35972907 GCF_002162155.2 Triticum dicoccoides | reverse complement strand
CCCCCCCCCCTCTAGTCAACCATATCGATCCTTTCAATTGGTATCAGAGCCTCGTCTCTTTATTAAGGACTTTGCCATCCGAAGAGTATGGTTGACACCCACAACGCTGCGGAGGAGCACTCCGGTGTGAATCCCATCTCGTCTTCGGCCGAAGGGGGAACCTCGGTCTCACGTGAGGAATTCAATGTGGCTTTAGACACATTGAAAACCTCCATGACGGCCGAGGTTAAAAGCATGTTTTCTGAATTCCTAGACGGACTTAAACTATCTACCTCGCCGATGAAAGTGGGTGATCCCACTAACAAGGTGACGGATGCTACCTCCGACAAGGGGGAAGCTAAGAGTGAAAAGAGTCCTTCTACTAGTGGTAGAAATAGCACCGGCATATTTGCCCATGTGGAACCCCTAGTGTATAGAGGACCGATCCCCTCTACTCATTTGAATCATGCCGGCCCTCCTCCTAAATATGTGAAAAATGAAGATTTTGATTCTTGGGTTTATCGCTTCAAGCGTCATTTAAAACATGTGAATACTAACCTTTGGAGAATCATTGAAGAAGGTTTCTATCCTCATGACCCAAGCAACTTCACCCCTCGAGAAGAAGTGGACAATCAATTCAATGAGAGTGCTCTATTCATCATCCAAGATGCAATCCTTCCCGAAGATCTCCCTCACCTTCGACCTCATGTCATGGCTAAAGAAGCATGGAAATGTGTTGAATCTCTCTATCGAGGAAGTGCTAGCATTCAACGCTCCAACTATGAAGTGGTGCAAGATGAAGCCGATCAGTTTGCAATGAAAGAGGATGAAGAACCTCGTGAGCTCTTTCGAAGAGTGACCAAACTCGCGGTCGCACTTCGAGATCATGGGAGAAAGGACACGGATGACAATTGGATCAAGCGCAAGTTCCTCAAGGCCATGATGCCCTACAACAAGGCCATGTCCTCCATCATTCGTCAAAGACCGGACTTCCACTCCATGACCTCAGGTGAAGTGTTGGATGAGTTTGTTGCAATGAGCATCTTGGACAAGACCGCCGACAATGCGGTGCTCCGTTCTCAAAGGGCAAAGAAGCCCAATCTTGCCTTGAAGGCCAAGGTTAGTGTGGAAGAAGAAGAAGAAGAGGAAGATGAGGAGAGCAACCCCGAAGACACGAAGTATGATTATATATGAGCACATGGCTCTTGCCTCAAGACAATTTTGGAGTAAGAAGAATACAAGACCCAACTTCAACACGAACAACTCAAGTGGCCTCAAGGGAAAGCAACGAGTTAGAACTTGTTTCAACTGTGGCAATGTGAGCCATTTCGTTGCGGATTGTCCTTACGAGAAGCGGGAAGACAATGGTGGCAAGTTCATCCGAAAAGACAAAGCCAAGTCCTTCCCCAACAAGAACAACTTCACCAAGAAGACTCCTACTCGCGGGTTGGTGGTTCAAGAAGAATACCGTGAGGATGACGATGATGATGAAGATAGTGAAACAATGGCCATGGCATCCGTTGCCATTGTCACAACTCCCCGGGTGTCTCTCTTTGATTCACCTAACGAGAACATCACCGCCAAGTGCCTCATGGCTAAGGCCACCAACAAGGTAACCCTCAACATCAAAACCACCATTATTCCTAACCCTCCTTCAATGGATGACTTTGATAATGGCAATGGGTCTAATGAGGAGGTTAATGAATTTGAGTCCTTCATGAGTAAGCTCAAGGGCAAATCCAAGAAGCACTTCATTGCTCTCTTGGAACAACTTGGTGAAGCCAATGACATGATAGAGGCTCACGAAGAAACCATCTCTAAGATGGAAGGTCATAGTCATGATTATGCCGATGAGATATCGGATCTATCTAATGATCTTGAGAAAGAGCGTGGGCATCGTTTGGCTCTTGAGGAGTCACACAACAATGACCATGCCAAATTAAGGAAAGATCTTGATCATTCTCTTGTTGTGTCTCGTGTTCTAACTTCCGAGAAGGCTAAACTTGGGGTTGATCATGCTAGACTCAAGGAGGGGTTTGATGTACTTGACAAGGCCCATAAGGTCTTGAAAGGTGCTCATGCAAACCTGAAGGAGTCTCATGCTCAACTCCAAGTTAAGCTTACCAAGGAAAAGGCCACATTTCCTCACATGATCTTAATTGATAATGCAAATGCTACTAACCCATGTTGTGAGCATGTGCATCTTGTGGAGGAGAATGCCATGTTGAAGGAACAACTCGAGAAAGGTCTTGTGTCATGCATACAAGGCGAGAAGAACCTAAATGACCTTTTGAGCAATCAAAAGGAAGTTGTGGGCAAGGAGGGAGTTGGGTTCACGCCCAAGTCCAAGAACAAGAAGAAGAACAAGACCAATCGACCTCCCCCGCTCAAGCAAACCTTTGTGAAGGAGGGAGAGGGTGCTCCTAAGGAGAAGAATAACAATGCGAAGAGTGGTGATGCCAAAGAGCGCAAAGCCATCTCTCCCAACAAAGTCGGCGACTTTAACCCCTCTTATGGTTGTGTCGTGCTAGTGATGGGCATGTTTATGCTAAATTTGTTGGTTCTTCTTATGAGTACATTGAATGGTCTATTTGGGTTCCTAAGACCCTTGTTACTAACATCAAAGGACCCATTACTCAATGGGTACCTAAAACCAAGCATTGATATCTTGTAGGTGTTTGCTTCCGGTGGGGGATCATGGTTGCTCGATAGTGGAGCAACAAATCACATGACCGGGAGCAAGGACTTGGTGGTGGACGTGCACAAGATCCCATCTATGCCCACCAATGTCGAATGGGGTGATGCCTCACATTCTAAGGTATTGGGTCTTGGCAAGGTTGTCATTTCTCATGATCTAACGATCGAGAAAGTCATGCTTGTTGAGTCCCTTGCGTTCAATTTACTTTCCGTTCGTCAACTCGCACTCATGGGCTTTGCCACCTTCTTTGATATTGATACCGTGGCCCTCTTGTGGAGCAAGACTCTTAAAGTAGCCTTTGTTGGGCATGTCGAGAACGGTCTCTATGTGATTAACTTTTCGGAGCAACCCACTAAGACCGCGACATGCCTAATGGCTAAAGTTGATGTGGGATGGCTTTGGCATCGCCGTTTAGCCCATGTCAATATGAGATCTTTGCAAAGTCTTCTCAAGGGGGACCATGTTCATGGACTAACGAATGTTAGTTTTGCCAAAGATTGTGTTTGCAGTGCTTGTACCAAAGGAAAGCTTCATGAGACAGCTCACCCTCCCACGACTATCATCTACTCGAAGAGACCCTTGGAGCTCCTGCACATGGACCTCTTCGGGCCTCCATCCTTTGATAGTCTTGGGGGTAGAAAGTATTGCTTGGTGATTGTGGATGATTATTCAAGATACACTTGGGTATACTTCTTCAAGAGGAAGAGTGAGACTCAACAAACCGTCATCGACTTTGCAAATGAAGCCCAACGTCAACATAATGCAAAGATCCTGACAATAAGGAGTGACAATGGCACCGAGTTCAAGAACTACACCTTGGATGAGTTTCTTAGTGATGAGGGGATCAAGCATCAATATTCTGCATCATATACCCCTCAACAAAATGGTGTTGCGGAGAGGAAGAACCGGACGTTGATGGATGCGGCAAGGACCATGATGGCGGAGTTCAAGTCTCCATACAACTTTTGGGCCAAAGCCATCAACACTGCATGTCATGCATCCAATCGGCTCTATCTCCGGAAAGGCTTGAACAAGACTCCGTATGAGATACTCACCGGGAACAAGCCCAATCTCAAGTACTTCCGGGTGTTTGGGTGTAAGTGTTTCATTCTCAAGAAAGGTGTTCGTTTGTCTAAATTCGAGGCTAGAGCTCATGAGGGCATATTTGTTGGTTATGCTACAAACTCTCATGCTTACCGTGTTCTCAACAAGTCCAACGGACTCATTGAGGAGATGTGTAACGTGGAGTTTGACGAAAATAACGGCTCTCAAGTGGAGCAAAGTGGTACTTGTGATGTAGGTGATGAAATTCCTCCCCAAGCCATAAGAAGAATGGGTATTGGTCATATTCTACCCATTGAGGAACCCCTTGTGGCCAAAGGAGAAGGACAATGCTCCACTCCAGTGGAGCCTTCACCTACTCAAGACCCACACGCTTCTGAAGAACAAAGTGTAGGCCCTCAACCTAGGGAACAAGACCAAGGGCAAGATCAACCTCAAGATGGTGGAGAACCTCTACATGATGCCTAAGGTAAAGTTCTCCCTTTCGAGCAAGTTCAAGATCATGAGCAAGCTCAAGATCAAGAACAAGCTCATGACGACGCTCAAGATGATCAAGTGAACCCTCCTCCTTCCACATCCGAGGAGGAATTAGAGCATCGTGCCGCGAAGATTGCTTCCAAACTCACTACCAAAGGTCATCTCATGGAGAATGTGGTTGGAAGCCTAAGAAAGGGGGTAAGCACTCGTAGACAATTAGCAAACTATTGTGAACATCACGCATTTGTCTCTTGTGTTGAACCCCATAAGGTCTATGAGGCGCTCGAAGACTCGGATTGGCTCAATCCCATGCATGAAGAACTCAGCAACTTCGAGTATAACAAGGTGTGGAGATTGGTGCCAAGGCCTTCGGGGAACCATAACATCATTGGAACCAAGTGGATCTTCAAGAACAAGCAAGATGCTCATGGGAACATCATTCACAACAAGGCAAGATTGGTAGCACAAGGCTACTCCCAAGTCGAGGGTATCGACTACGGTGAAACCTTTGCTCCCATTGCTCGCCTTGAATCCATTCGTTTGTTGATTGCTTATGCTTCCCATCACAACTTTAAGTTGCAACAAATGGATGTGAAAAGTGCTTTTCTTAATGGTCCCATTAATAAGTTGGTTTATGTCAAGCAACCCCCCGGGTTCGAGGATCCTTACTTCCCGGATCATGTGTATCAACTCGATAAGGCACTCTATGGCCTTAAACAAGCCCCACGTGCATGGTATGGCCACCTTACCGAGTTGTTACAAGATCGTGGATTTGAAGTTGGGCTAATCGATCCCACTCTTTTTACTAAGAAGGTCAAAGGGGAGTTGTTTGTGTGCCAACTATATGTTGATGACATTATCTTTGGTTCTCCTAACAAAGCTTTAAATGAAGAATTTGCCGCTCTCAGGACCTCTAAGTTCAAGATGTCTTCGATGGGAGAGTTGAAGTTCTTCCTTGGTTTTGACATCAAACAAAGAAGAGAAGGAACCTTCATCAACCAAGCCAAATACACTCAAGACATGCTAAAAAGATTCAAGCTAAGTGATGTCAAGCCGGCTTCTACTCCAATGCCCACCAAGTGCCAACTTGACATTGATCCCAATGGTAAAGCGGTGGATCAAAAGGTATATCGCTCCATGATTGGTTCCTTGCTTTACCTTTGTGCATCTAGACCAGATATCATGTTGAGTGTGGGGATGTGTGCACGGTTTCAAGCCGCACCAAAGGAAAGTCACTATGTGGCGGTCAAGCGAATCTTTCGATATTTGGCTCATACCCCAAACTTTGGCCTATGGTACCCAAGAGGGGCAAACTTCAAGCTTGAAGGATTTACGGATTCCGATTGGGCGGGAAACAAAGTGGATAGGAAGTCCACTTCCCGAGGGTGCCAATTTCTTGGGTGCTCTTTGGTGAGTTGGTCTTCCAAAAAGCAAAGTTGTGTATCTCTCTCATCCACCAAAGCGGAATATGTGGCGGCCGGTAGTTGTTGTGCACAACCTTTATGGATGAGGCAAACTTTAAAGGAATACGGTGTCATTTGTGACAAAGTGCCTCTTTGGTGTGACAACGAAAGTGCCATCAAGATTTCTCTCAACCCGGTGCAACACTTCAAGACGAAGCATATTGAGATTCAGTATCATTTCATCCGGGATCACATTAGGCGAGGGAGATCGAGCTCAAGTATGTCAACACTCATGATAACCTTGCAGATATTTTCATGAAGCCCTTGGATGAAGCAAGATTTCGCGAGTTAAGGCATGAGCTAAGTATCATTGATTCGAGCAATGTGACTTGAACCCTTGCACACCCCACCTCACTCAACTTGATGTCTAGCTTAGTTGTAGGCATGGACATAGGGGGAGTGTTGTTCTCTCAATGAACTCTCCCTCCCCCCATTATGCATAAAACGATTAACTCTTTCACATTAGCCATTTTTTATGGTACTTGTGCTTCAAAGACGAGTTTTGGTCATGGGCCCAAGGATAATTCTTCGCGGTGCCATACCAATTGACTCAAACATAGGTGGCTCCGGCCACCGCCCTCTCTTGAGAGAGGCCAGAGCTCGCTCTGCTTCGTGTGGTTGTTTTGTTAGAGTGGTTTCTGGTCCGTTGTTAGTGTGTGTGTTGCCTTGTTGGTCTTCTCTTTCTCTTGGCCTTGCTTTCTCGTCTTTTTGGAGTTTTAGCCGTTTGTCTAGAAGCCGTGTGGTTGCTGAGCGGTACTACCGCTGGTGGCGAGCGGTACTACCGCTCCGAGCGGTACTACCGCCCTCCAGTGCGGTACTACCGCTGTGAGGCGCAGGCAGGGGGTTATATCGGGGGCAGGGGAGTTTCTTCTCCCCCATACCCATTCGCTCGCCCCCTCGCTCTGTTCCTCTCTCTTCAGCAACCGGTGCCGCGGGAGGGCGCCGGCGGATCTCCCTCTCCGGGGCGCTCCTCTCCATTTCCTTCGGTGGAGACGATCCCCACCTTGTTCTCTTGCCATGGATGCCAGTATTGCCCCCGCTCCCTGTTTCTTTTTGTCTAGATTTCCAATCTAGCATCTTAGGGGCAATAGTAGTTGCATCTCTAGATTTTTGGCCAGATCTAGGCTTGAGTAGGATGGAGAATGCTTCTAGACAGTTTGGATTAGTGTTTGGTTGGAGTATTTTTGAATTTTGTAGGACGGTAGTACCGGATCTGACCACGGCAGTTGGAAACTGCTGTTTCCCCGTCTCGAGCGGTACTACCGCTCTCTCCAGAGCGGAACTACACCTTGGAGCGGTACTACCGCTCGCGGGTCGCGGTACTACCGCCCTCTACCAGTTTCCACCATATTCCAACCTCTCAGTGATCCTTTTTCTCGTGTTTGTGGCTTATGCTCTTTCTTTCTGGTTGTTTGCATGTTCTTGTGTGTGGTTCCAGGTGATGAGGTTCCTGAGCATCAGGCTCGTCGTGTCAACCCCGGTCGTTCCACGTCCAAGCGCTACCGCACCACCGAGCCTGCCGGAGGTTCTTCAAGTGCTCCTCCTCCACCTCAACTCCAGAAGAAGCTTGGGGTCAAGCCAAAGCCAGGCAAAACCGTGCCAGAAATGCCGCCCAAGGAGTTCTGGGCAAGGCGCCGCCGCAACCCGTATGAGGAAGACCAAGATCCCTCTTTGGTCAACCGTCCGTTCTGGAACAGGTTCTAGTTTGCCATCTTCTTTGATGTTCTCAAAGCCAAGAAGAACCTTTTTGTCAACGTGCACTCCATCGACACCGACCATATGGAGAAAGATCCTGAATACTTTGGTGAAGCTCTTCAGATGTGCACTCAACTGAACATTCTTGGGATCATGCAATTCAACAAGGATTATGATGCTGATATTATGGCCCAATTCTATGCCACGGTTCACCTTGGGACTGATGAGGACAGGACACTGACTTGGATGACCAATGGCAAGTTGCTTTTAGTCAAGTGGAAAGCTTTAATGGAGTTGATTGGGGTGCAAGATCTAGGTCTTGAGTCTTCTGCCGGCTTTCGCCCCCACCGCCGCACCAACGCCACTCACAAGCAAGCTCTATGGCCCTACTGCACTTTGAGGATCAACCCTGAGACGAAGAAGGAAACCTATGAGTTGCCTGCCTATCTGGATATCCTTCACCGTATCTTCAGAGAGACTCTTTTCCCTCATATCGGGAATCTGGACCAGGTTCACTCCTATCTCGTGGACATGCTTCTCTTCTGCCAGCGTGAGAAGGGACAGAACACCGGAGAGTCCCTGGATATCTCTCATGTTATGTGGTCTAAGCTGTTATCTGCTATTTCCGAGCGTAAGTTCCCGATTTATGGTCCGTTCATCATGCTGCTCATTGAGAAGGCCTGGGATCGTGTCTATCCCCAGGTGTTACTGGAGACTGGAGAGTTGGTCTCTCACGACGTCAAGCGTCTGAGGAAGAAGGATAACTGGGGCACTCAGGCCCCTAAGACTGGAGTTCCTTCGTCTGCTACTGCCATGGAGACCGAGGAGGAGACTGGCGCTGAGGATGATGATGATGACTACGTGCCTTCTGAGGCAGAGCCCTCTTGGGAAAAGAAGCTCAAGCTCAAGATGAAGAAGTTGTTCTGCATGGAGTCTCATGGTCAGTACATGACTCATGTGGCTGAGAAGAAGGCCCGAGGTGGCCACAAGGAGCTCATGCGTCAGTTGGGTGCTACAGTTATCAGTGGATCTGAGGACCAGATTACCGAGGAGGAGGAGTGGATTCAGCAACACTGCCCGTGGACTGATTCTGATGCCGAGCACTTCCAGACTGACGACGGTGGCACAGATGATCCCGCTGAGCTCTGATGTGTGTGTCCCTCGTTTTCTCTCACCTGGAGCCGTAGCAACACTCCCTCTCCTTTTTGGTGTCTCGATGCCAAAGGGGGAGAGAGTTTAGGGATTTGTGCTTTGTGTCTTCCGTCTTTTGTGTTTGTGTTTTCCTCGCATTTGCTTTGTTTGGTTTGTGTCAGTGAGACCTAAGTTCGAGTCATATGGTGTGAGACATATGCTACCTTATCTTTCAAGTATCTTTATCTATGTCACTATCTAGCTTATGAGTTGCATGCTTATCCTGTTAAGTTAGCTTATGAGTTGCATGCTTATCCTGTTAAGTTATCTTTGCTACTCTCATTTACCCCACTTAGGTGGTTGGTCTCTAAAATGTAGGGGGAGCGTTGATCCTAGTATGTGTGCCGTGCAGTCCAAAGCACTTATCTAGATAGCACACAACTAGGGAGAGCTCATCTACATATTAGGACATTGGGGTTTTTGTGCTTGCTCTATATTCTCTCATATAGTGCAAATCCCGTATTGTCATCAATCCACCAAAAAGGGGGAGATTGTAAGGGCATATTTATCGCCAAGATGTTTTGGTGATTGATGACAATGCTTGTGCGGACTAATCGTGTGCGTTAAGTTCTTTCAGAGATTCATCCTTTGGCACAAGACGATTATCTCCCCTCGGTGTTTTATTCAAGATGGTGTAGCTCCTTCGTTTCGTTGTTGGTGGACTAGTTTCGTAGGAGTCACCGTACTATCAAGAGGGGATCCGCTTTGGTAAGGCTAGGGTGGAATCAACACGTACACATCCATATCACACCCGTCGTTTTCCTTCCGCTTCATTGGAGCTGCCCCTTTTCCCCTGAGTGTGCTTTGTCCTGCCCCAGCGGTAGTACCGCGGTCCACAACGGTAGTACCACCGAACCACCCCAGCGGTAGTACCGCTCCCAGAGCGGTAGTACCGCTCCCAAGCGGTAGTACCGCTTGTGGTCTTCGGCCGTAGTACCGCAGTGCTTCTGGGCTACTGCCGCCTCGATTCGAGAACGAAGTTTTTCGTGTCGGGTTTTGCGGTACTAAGTGCGGTAGTAGTGGCGGTAGTACCGCTCCAAGCGGTAGTACCGTGCCTACCCCCACAGTAGTACCGCCCTGGGGTCAGGACCCTGTCAGTGCGGCAGTACCGCTGGGTAAGAGTGGTAGTACCGCCCTAAGCGGTAGTATCGCCCTACCCAAGCGGTAGTACCGCTCTGTGCGGGGCTGCTCAGTGGGATAACGGTTGGATTGGTTCCCCCACTATATAAAGGGGTCTTCTTCCCCAAAGTTGGCCTACCTCTTTCCCCCAAATCTCCATTGTTGCTCCAAGCTCCATTTTCACCCGATCTCTCTCCCTAGCCAATCAAACTTGTTGATTTGCTCGGGATTGGTTGAGAAGGCCCAGATCTACACTTCCACCAAGAGAAATTTGATTCCCCCCACTTATCCCTAGCGGATCTTGTTACTCTTGGGTGTTGAGCACCCTAGACGGTTGAGGTCACCTCAAATCCATACTCCATTGTGGTGAAGCTTCGTGGTGTTGTTGGGAGCCTCCAAGTGTTGTGGAGATAGCCCCAATCTTGTTTGTAAAGGTTCGGTCGCCGCCTTCAAGGGCACCAATAGTGGAATCACGGCATCTCGCATTGTGTGAGGGCGTGAGGAGATTACGGTGGCCCTAGTGGCTTCTTGGGGAGCATTGTGCCTCCACACCGCTCTAACAGAGACGTACTTCCCCTTAAAAGGAAGGAACTTCGGTAACACATCCTCGTCTCCACCGGCTCCACTCTTGGTTATCTTGTGCCTTTACTTTTGCAAGCTTACTTGTGTTGTATCTATTGCTTGCTAGTGTGCTAGTTGTCTTTGCATCATATAGGTTGTCCACGTAGTTGCACATATAGACAACCTATTTCGTTGCAAGGTTTAAATTGTTAAAGAAAAGTTTAAAAATTGTTAGTTCCCTATTCACCCCCCCCCCTCTAGTCAACCATATCGATCCTTTCAATTGTGATGAATCGAACACCCATAGAGTTCTGGTGTTGATCATGTTTTGCTCGCGGAAGAGGTTTAGTCAACGGATATGCGACATTCAGATCCGTATGTACTTTGCAAATATCTATGTCTCCATCTTGAACATTTTCATGGATGGAGTTGAAACGACGCTTGATGTGCCTGGTCTTCTTGTGAAACCTGGGCTCCTTGGCAAGGGCAATAGATCCAATGTTGTCACGGAAGAGAGTGATTCGCCCCGAAGCATTGGGTATGACTCCTAGGTCGGTGATGAACTCCTTCATCCATATTGCTTCATGCGCTGCCTCCGAGGCTGCCATGTACTCCGCTTCACATGTAGATCCCGCCACGATGCTCTGCTTGCAACTGCACCAGCTTACTGCTCCACGATTCAACATATACACGTATCCGGTTTGTGATTTAGAGTCATCCAGATCTGTGTCGAAGCTAGCATTGACGTAACCCTTTACGACGAGCTCTTCGTCACCTCCATAAATGAGAAACATGTCCTTTGTCATTTTCAGGTACTTCAGGATATTCTTGACCGCTGTCTAGTGTTCCTTGCCGGGATTACTTTGGTACTTTCCTACCAAACTTACGGCAAGGCTTACATCAGGTCTGGTACACAGCATGGCATACATAATAGATCCTATGGCTGAGGCATAGGGGATGACACTCATCTCTTCTATATCTTCTGCCGTGGTCGGGCATTGAGCCGAGCTCAATCTCATACCTTGCAATATAGGCAAGAACCCTTTCTTGGACTGATCCATATTGAACTTCTTCAATATCTTATCAAGGTATGTGCTTTGTGAAAGACCTATGAGGCGTCTCGATCTATCCCTATAGATCTTGATGCCTAATATGTAAGCAGCTTTCCAAGGTCCTTCATTGAAAAACACTTATTCACGTAGGCCTTAATGCTGTCCAAAAGTTCTATATCATTTCCCATCAGAAGTATGTCATCTACGTATAATATGAGAAATGCTACAGAGCTCCCACTCACTTTCTTGTAAACACAGGCTTCTCCATAAGTCTGCATAAACCCAAATGCTTTGATCATCTCATCAAAGCGAATGTTCCAACTCCGAGATGCTTACACCAGCCCATAAATGGATCGCTGGAGCTTGCACACCTTGTTAGCATTCTTAGGGTCGACAAAACCTTCCGGCTGCATCATATACAGTTCTTCCTTAAGATAGCCGTTAAGGAATGCCGTTTTGACGTCCATCTGCCATATCTCATAATCATAGTATGCGGCAATTTCTAACATGATTTGGACGGACTTCAGCTTTGCTACGGGAGAGAAAGTCTCATCGTAGTCAACCCCTTGAACTTGCCGATAACCCTTAGCGACAAGTCGAGCTTTATAGATGGTAACATTACCATCCGCGTCCGTCTTCTTCTTAAAGATCCATTTATTTTCTATCGCTCGTCGATCATCGGGCAAGTCTATCAAAGTCCATACTTTGTTTTCATACATGGATCCTATCTCGGATTGCATGGCTTCAAGCCATTTGTTGGAATCTGGGCCCGCCATTGCTTCTTCATAGTTTGAAGGTTCATCATTGTCTAACAACATGATTTCCAGGACAGGGTTGCCATACCACTCCGGTGTGGAATGTGTCCTTGTGGACCTACGAGGTTCAGTAGCAACTTGATCCAAAGTACCTTGATGATCATCATTAATTTCCTCTCTAGTCGGTGTAGGCACCACAGGAACATTTTCCTGAGCTGCACTACTTTCCGGTTCAAGAGGTAGTACTTCATCGAGTTCTACTTTCCTCCCACTTACTCCTTTCGAGAGAAACTCTTTTTCCAGAAAGGATCCATTCTTGGCAACAAAGATCTTGCCCTCGGATCTTAAGTAGAAGGTATACCCAATGGTTTCCTTAGGGTATCCTATGAAGACGCATTTTTCCGACTTGGGTTCGAGCTTTTCAGGTTGAAGTTTCTTGACATAAGCATCGCATCCCCAAAAATTTAGAAACGACAGCTTAGGTTTCTTCCCAAACCATAATTCATACGGTGTCGTCTCAACGGATTTAGACGGAGCCCTATTTAAAGTGAATGTAGCTGTCTCTAGAGCATATCCCCAAAATGATAGCGGTAAGTCGGTAAGAGACATCATAGATCGCACCATATCCAATAGAGTGCGATTACGATGTTCGGACACACCGTTACGCTGAGGTTTTCCAGGCGGCATGAGTTGTGAACGATTCCACATTTCCTTAAGTGCGTACCAAATTCGTGACTTAAATATTCTCCTCCACGGTCTGATCGTAGGAACTTTATCTTTCGGTCACGTTGATTCTCTACCTCATTCTGAAATTCCTTGAACCTTTCAATGGTCTCAGACTTGTGTTTCATCAAGTAGACATACCCATATCTACTCAAGTCATCAGTGAGAGTGAGAACATAACGATATCCTCCGCGAGCCTCAACGCTCATTGGACCGCACACATCGGTATGTATGACTTCCAATAAGTTGGTTGCTCGCTCCATTGTTCCGGAGAACGGAGTCTTGGTCATTTTGCCCATGAGGCATGGTTCTCATGTGTCAAATGATTCATAATCGAGAGACTCTAAAAGTCCATCAGCATGGAGCTTCTTCATGCGCTTGACACCAATGTGACCAAGGCGCCAGTGCCACAAGTATGTGGGACTATCGTTATCAACTTTACATCTTTTGGTATTCACACTATGAATATGTGTAACACTACGTTCGAGATTCAGTAAGAATAAACCATTGACCATCGGGGCATGACCATAAAACATATCTCTCATATAAATAGAATAACCATTATCTCGAATTTAAATGAGTAGCCATCTCGTATTAAACGAGATCCAGATACAGTGTTCATGCTCAAACTTGGCACTAAATAACAATTATTGAGGTTTAAAACTAATCCCGTAGGTAAATGTAGAGGTAGCGTGCCGACGGCGATCACATCGACCTTGGAACCATTCCCGACACGCATCGTCACCTCGTCCTCCGCCAGTCTCCGCTTATTCCGCAGCTCCTACTTTGAGTTACAAATATGAGCAACGACACCGGTATCAAATACCCAGGAGCTACTACGAGCACTGGTAAGGTACACATCAATTACATGTATATCACATATACCTTTAGTGTTGCCGGCCTTCTTGTCCGCTTAGTATTTGGGGCAGTTCCGCTTCCAGTGACCCTTCCCTTTGCAATAAAAGCACTCAGTCTCAGGCTTGGGTCCATTCTTTGACTTCTTCCCGGCAACAGGCTACCGGGTGCGGCAACATCCTTGCCGTCCTTCTTGAAGTTCTTCTTACCCTTGCCTTTCTTGAACTTAGTGGTTTTATTGACCATCAACACTTGATGTTCCTTTTTGATTTCTACCTCTGCTGACTTCAGCATTGAAAATACTTCAGGAATAGTTTTCACCATCCCCTGCATATTGTAGTTCATCACAAAGCTCTTGTAGCTTGGTGGGAGCGACTGAAGGATTCTGTCAATGACCGCCTCGTCCGTGAGGTTAATGTCCAGCTAGGACAGGCGGTTGTGCAACCCAGACATTTTGAGTATGTGCTCACTGACAGAACTATTTTCTTCCATCTTACAACTATAGAACCTGTCGGAGACTTCATATCTCTTGACCCGGGCATGAGCTTGGAAAACCATTTTCAGCTCCTCAAACATCTCATATGCTCCGTGTTGCTCAAAACGCTTTTGGAGCCCCGGTTCTAAGCTGTAAAGCATGCCGCACTGAACAAGGGAGTAATCATCAGCACGTGACTGCCAAGCGTTCATAATGTCTTGGTTCTCTGGGATGGGTGCTTCACCTAGCGGTCCTTCTAGGACATATGCTTTCTTGGCAGCTATGAGGATGAACCTCAGGTTCCGGACCCAGTCCGTATAGTTGCTTCCATCATCTTTCAACTTGGTTTTCTCTAGGAAAGTGTTGAAGTTCATGTTGACATGAGCATTGGCCATTTGATCTACAAGACATTTTTGCAAAGATTTTAGACTAAGTTCATGATAATTAAGTTCATCTAATCAAATTATTTAATGAACTCCCACTCAGATTAGACATCCCTCTAGTCATCTAAGTGTTACATGATCCGAGTCGACTAGGCCGTGTCCGATCATCACATGAGACGGACTAGTCATCATCGGTGAACATCTCCATGTTGATCGTATCTTCCATACAACTCATGTTCAACCTTTTGGTCTCTGTATTCCGAGGCCATGTCTGTACATGCTAGGCTCGTCAAGTTAACCTAAGTGTTTTGCATGTGTAAATCTGTCTTACACCCGTTGTATGTGAACGTTAGAATCTATCACACCCGATCATCACGTGGTGCTTCAAAACAACAAACTATCGCAACGACGCACAGTTAGGGGGAACACTTTCTTGAAATTATTATGAGGGATCATCTTATTTACTACCGTCGCTCTCAGTAAACAAGATGCAAAAACATGATAAACATCACATGCAATCAAATAGTAGTGACATGATATGGCCAATATCATATAGCTCCTTTGATCTCCATCTTCGGGGCTCCATGATCATCTTCGTCACCGGCATGACACCATGATCTCCATCATCATGATCTCCATCATCGTGTCTCCATGAAGTTTCTCGCCAACTATTATTTCTACTACTATAGCTAATGGTTTAGCAATAAAGTAAAGTAATTACATGGCGTTAAATCATTGACACGCAGGTCATACAATAATTAAGACAACTCCTATGGCTCCTGCCGGTTGTCATACTCATCGACATGCAAGCCGTGATTCCTATTACAAGAACATGATCTCATACATCACAATATATCATTCATCATTCATCACAACTTTTGGTCATATCACATCACAAATCAATTGCTGCAAAAACAAGTTAGACATCCTCTAATTGTTGTTGCATCTTTTACGTGGCTGCAACAGGGTTCTAGCAAGAACGTTTTCTTACCTACGAAAAAGCCACAACGTGATTTGTCAACTTCTATTTACCCTTCATAAGGACCATTTTCATCGAATCCGCTCCAACTAAAGTGGGAGAGACATACACCCGCTAGCCACCTTATGAAACTAGTGCATGTCAGTCGGTGGAACCTGTCTCACGTAAGCGTACGTGTAAGGTCGGTCCGGGCCGCTTTATCCCACAATACCGCTGAAGCAAAATAATACTAGTAGTGGCAAGAAAGTTGACAACATCTACGCCCACAACAGATTTGTGTTCTACTCGTGCAAAGAGAACTACGCATAGACCTAGC
Source organism: Triticum dicoccoides (assembly GCF_002162155.2). Taxonomy (NCBI): domain Eukaryota; kingdom Viridiplantae; phylum Streptophyta; class Magnoliopsida; order Poales; family Poaceae; genus Triticum; species Triticum dicoccoides. The sequence goes on along the minus strand of NC_041387.1, from coordinate 35,957,124 downwards.
TCATGATGCCACTGTTGGGGAATGTTGCAGAAAACAAAAAATTTCCTACGGTTTCACCAAGATCAATCTATGAGTTCATCTAGCAACGAGAAAGAGGAGTGCATCTACATACCCTTGTAGATCGAGCGGAAGCGTTCAAGAGAACAGGGTTAAGGGAGTCGTACTCGTCGTGATCCAAATCACCGAAGATCCTAGCGCTGAACGGACGGCACCTCCGCGTTCAACACACGTACGGTCAGCGTGACGTCTCCTCCTTCTTGATCTAGCAAGGGGGAAGGAGAGATTGATGAAGATCCACTAGCACGACGGCATGGTGGTGGATGCAGGAGGGATCCCGGCAGGGCTTCGCCAAGCGTCTGCGGGAGGGAGAGGTGTAGCAAGGGGAAAGGGAGGTGCAAAGTGCAAGGCTGTGGCTGCCCTTCCTCCCCCCTTCTATATATAGGGTCCCCAGGGGGGGCGCCGGCCCTAGGAGACGGGATCTCCTAGGGGGCGACGGCCAAGGGGGGTGCCTTGCCCCCCAAGGCAAGTGGAGGCGCCCCCTCCCCTAGGGTTCCCAACCCTAGGCGCAGGGGGGCCAAGGAGGGCGCACCAGCCCACCAGGGGCCAGTTCCCCTCCCACTTCAGCCCATGGGGCCCTCCGGGATAGGTGGCCCCACCCGGTGGACCCCCCGGACCCTTCCGGTGGTCCCGGTACAATACCGGTGACCCCCGAAACTTTCCCGATGGCAGAAACTCGACTTCCCATATATAATTCTTTACCTCCGGACCATTCCGGAACTCCTCGTGACGTGCGGGATCTCATTCGGGACTCCGAACAACTTTCGGTTTGCTGCATACTAATATCTCTACAACCCTAGCGTCACCGAACCTTAAGTGTGTAGACCCTGCGGGTTCGGGAGACACGTAGACAAGACCGAGACGGCTCTCCGGTCAATAACCAACAGAGGAATCTAGATACCCATGTTGGCTCCCACATGCTCCTCATTGATCTCATCGGATGAACCACGATGTCGACGATTCAAGCAACCCCGTATACAATTCCCTTTGTCAATCGATATGTTACTTGCCCGAGATTCGATCGTCGGTATCCCAATACCTCGTTCAATCTCGTTACCGGCAAGTCACTTTACTCGTACTGTAATGCATGATCCCGTGACCAGACACTTGGTCACTTTGAGCTCATTATGATGATGCATGACCGAGTGGGCCCAGAGATACCTCTCCGTCATACGGAGTGACAAATCCCAGTCTCGATCCGTGTCAACCCAACAGACACTTTCGGAGATACCCGTAGTATACCTTTATAGTCACCCAGTTACGTTGTGACGTTTGGTACACCCAAAGCACTCCTACGGTGTCCGGGAGTTACACGATCTCATGGTCTAAGGAAAAGATACTTGACATTGGAAAAGCTCTAGCAAACGAACTACACGATCTTGTGATATGCTTAGGATTGGGTCTTGTCCATCACATCATTCTCCTAATGATGTGATCTTGTTATCAATGACATCCAATGTCCATAGTCAGGAAACCATGACTATCTGTTGATCAATGAGCTAGTCAACTAGAGGCTCACTAGGGACATGTTGTGGTCTATGTATTCACACGTGTATTACGATTTCCGGATAATACAATTATAGCATGAATAAAAGACAATTATCATGAACAAGGAAATACAATAATAATCCTTTATTATTGCCTCTAGGGCATATTTCCAACACCTCCAAGACGCGGAGGTGGACCTCGGAGCTCCGCCTCTAGACCCCTTTAGGGTTGGTGACGACTTGGAGGAAGATAAGGAAGATGAGGAGGATGAAGGGGATGACGAGGAGGAGGTGGCCGAGATAGGGGAGGAGGCATTCACTGTCGCTTCCCGCCCACACGCGCGGTCGACAAACTACACCGAGGCGGAAGATATCATCTTGGTTCATGCTTGGGCAGCTATGGGGATGGATGCAACTACCGGCACCGATCAAACTGGTAAACGGTATTGGCAAAGGATCGAGGACAACTATTGTAGGATCAAGTCGAAGAATAGTGGGTTCATCTCTCATACTTACCGGTCGCTTCAAGGCCGGTGGGAGTTGATGAAGCCCGCTTGTGCTTGTTGGAGTGCGGACATGGACCAAGTGAGGGATGCACCACCTAGTGGAACCGTGGAGAGTGACTATGTGAGTACATATCTCTTCACTATTTTGATGATGTGTGTGTACTATGCTATTGGTGGGTTCTTATGTGATTATGTGTGGTTGATAGGAGACAATTGTTGGCATGAGGTACAAGGAGATGGCCGCTTCCAAGGGGAAGCCATTCCCATTTAAGCATGCTTGGGCAATTCTTCAAACCTTTGACAAGTCGAAGTTGAGGGATCAAGAGACCGCACCCAAGAAGTTGGCAATGCTTAGGATGGATGATAGTGAAGATGAGGAGGAGAGGAACTTGGGCAAGCCCGAGGGAACCAAGAAGGGCAAGCTAAGGGTGAAGATGGAAGGAGAGGCGTCAAGCCTAAGGGAGAAGATGGAGCACATGATGAAGGCAAGAGAGGAATTGACAACGAAGACATTGGAGACAAAGCTTCTTATCACCGAGAAGAAGAAAGAGGTGAAGCTTGCACAAGTTGAAGCAAAGCGTGAAGAAGCAAAGCGCAAGGCCGACTTGGAGGATGGGATGATCAAGCTCAAAGAGGCAAAGATATGGAAAGAACTCATGGTGGAAGAGAAGGAGCACATGATGATGTCCAGGAAGGACATGGATCAAGACCAATTGCAATGGTGGAAGGACTACAAGGAGGACATCACGGAGAGGAAGAGGATGTTCCATGGTGCGTCCTCTACTTTTCGAGGTGACACTCCGATGAGTAGTTGTGGTGATGGCGGTGTGGACGACTCCACCGGCCCCTATGGAGATGCTTGATGGAGCCCGCATGTGGTCTAGGGGATGGCGTCGAGGTGCAACTTTTTGGTGATGGTGCCAATGAGAGGGGGAAGATGATGATTTTGTGATGTAAACTATTAAACCATGCATCAATGATTGTTATTTGGTAGTTTGTTTGAGGTTGATTGTGTTCTTGTAGTCATAAATTGTGAGATGTCAAATGATAGATTTAAAAGTTGGGGTTGAGGCAAAGACTAGAACCCTCAAACCCAACTCTTAAAGCAGTTTAAGGGTTGGGTTTGAGGGTTCTAGTCTTTGCCCTTATTTTTTAACCCTTAAAAATGCCAAAAACTGGCACTTCTCAACCCTTAAAACTGCTTTAAGGGTTTGAGGGTTTGAGAGTTCTACTAGACATGCTCTTAGGACCATCAAATCCCGATCGAACGTATGACAATTACTCTACAAAATGTGCCAATTTTTCTGCCATTTATTTTGTTATCAGATGGCAATTTTTGCTTTAGAGCATGGCAAATCCCTTACAATAGCATGAAAATTTTATCTGTTTTAGCAGGGTAATTCGGGGCGTTCGCTGGAAATCTTAAAAATCCGACGTCGGTCTTTTAACATTTCGGAAGTTTTATTGAAACTTTACAAAGGCAACTGCTTAACTTTCATCGCGGAAAAAACCCCCGCTCAACTACACATTTCAAAACCTAAAGTTGTACATAATTTCTAAATTGGAAATTAATTTAGTTTTGATAGGATCAAGATTCTAAATGTCACATCTTGAGGTACAACAAGTCCAATAATCACCCTGTCATGTTTTGTTGTACCTTAAATATTGTCACATCCCCTCGCCTCCACACCCAAATAAACTTTTGAACATTCAAATCCTAGTCATTTTATCGTTTTTTGGATAGGGTCTCAGTTTGGGTTGATACTTCTAAAGAATTATTTCCTTTCTTAGCAAACGGTCCAATTTTATTAATTGATGTATGTAATAGCATACATCCAACCAAAGATAAAACATAAATACGGACAACAAAGACTCTTGATTAAATTAAAATCTACATCAAAGTTCTTCCAATTCGCCGTCTCCCACTTTACATTCTGCATTTAAACATTCATACATACCTCTAGTGAACCAAGGAACACTAAACATGCAAAAGCTGGACTAACCGCGCAAGGTTTGAAATCTACATGTACCACCCAATCCAATATGTGAAAATCTAAGATTAGTGAGCACACTATGGCCAAGGACACATATTCACCCCTTGCAAGGTGGGCTATCAAATAATTGTTTTGTTCTTGTACTGCCATGGAAGAAGAACAAAGCATAAAAGAGCGGTACAAGAAAATCATTTATCAAGTGTCGTACATCAACCCATTGAATTGGGATCCAACTATTAGCGGGGCCAAACATCTCGCGCTCCCGGGTGTTGATTTCATTGGCTTGGAAGGATGACTCTCGCAACTCATTCCTTTGTTTATTTGTGCATATACACCCCATTTCTCGGCACCTTCCTCGTCACTTCATTTGACGTGCCCCTCCCCCCAAAACCGTATCTAGCAGCTACAGAAGCCATTGAAATTCATCACTAGTGAGCGCCACCTCCTAACCATATCATATTTTCCTTGTCGTTGGACTTGATCAATGGTAATAACCATTACATCTGCCACCATCGAGAACCTACGTATTCCCAAGCTCTATTGATGAGCCACTTGCACAACCTCCTTAATCATCAAGACACCTGCCTTGTTCCCCTAACCACCTCTCAATTGCCACTCTATTGCCTACCCCCGTAGGATGTTTCTCTAAACCCAGCCGAAAACGACCACTCTAACACCTGCCGTGAACCTTGCCATAGAGGTATAACCCTAATGGATCTCAACAGTGAGGTACACTATCGTGTTATCAATGTGGCATGCTTTTCCGCATAGATGTGTTTGTCCTTGTACCGTGATGGTCATTTATGGAGACTAACCATCTCATTATTACTACTTTTGTCTGGGTCTATAAGTTGGACATGGTATTTAGGTCATCTGTTTAAATAAAGAAATATATGTTATATGCTACTAAAAATATATCATTAGATTTGTTGTCGAATGAAGTTTCTAAACATTTGTTTTTGGTGAAATATTACATACATTTCATTATTCAAATCAAAGATCTAAAAAACCATGCCCGACTTACATGACCGGATAGAGGGAGTAGTTTGCTTTAGATGGTACCATCTCACTAGTTACAACTACACTACTCCCCAAAAGTACATCTATGATAGACCCACACATTTGTCATTTTCGTGTACCCTGAAATTAACACCTTTATTTATGAAAAAATTCAGGTACATGTCTTGGGCGTATATGTATTTGTGAACTTTTTATTATCAGCTTTGCTATTTCACATCTAGATGTGAAATAGTTATCTCACATCTAAGTTTAGGGCCGTCCGATCTTATTTCTGTTTAAGATTCGCGCAGCTTGTTCGGCTCGCTCGCGCTGGCTAGCGTCGCGCGCTGCAGCCCGTGTCCAGTCCGAAGGTGCAGCAACCACTGTCCAGCCCGTGTCCGCCTCTTGTCCCGCCTGCCGTTGTGGGCTTTTTTGTTTTTTGTTGGTCTCCGTTCGTTTCTTTGTGGGCTTTCAGCCAGGGAAAATGAGAATTGTTTTTCTTTCAGGGAGGAAACTTTGTCTAGTCGTTCTATGTCTTTGTATAGTTTCCTGCTACCTGCCAATTGTTTGGTTTTTTGTCTCCCCGGATGTGAATGAGCTGACCCATGAAGGGATTTTTTACTAGTTTTCGGAGAAGCTTCCAACCCTTTTTTTGTCTTTTTTCTTCGGTTTTTCTCTTTTTATTTTTTGTTGCCTTTTTAGAAACTCGTGATTTTTGTTGATGTCTCACATCTAAGTCCCTCACCGTTCAATCCACATTCTTTTTTTTTTCATGCGAGCCCATGATTCCTGTAGTTTGCCGCGTCCATTATGTGCTTGCATAGTTGCTGCGTCCGTTGTGCTTGCATCGTTGCTGCGTTTCTTGGGCCCATTATATCCTTAGTCTTTGTTTGTTGGCCTATGTTCCCTGCGTTAGTGTTTGGACCTGTTTTTTTTCTTTGTCCCCAATCATTTCACGTCCATCTGAGTTGTTCGACCACCTCAAAAAAATGTGAGTTGTTCGTTTTCCATCCTGGTTGCAAGTCCATCTTTTGCTCGTAACTCGGCTCATAGTTTGTAATTGTTATAGTGGCAAATCCACCCTCTACTCACAACTCGTATCGTATTTTTGTGTACTTGTCCCAGTTGCAAGCTCACCATTGACTCGTAACAAGGCACGTGGTTTATTTTTTATCCCAGTTGCAACTGTACCCTTGGCTCGCAATTAAGGTCACAATTTGTCCCACTTTACAAACTCACCGTTGACTCACAACTCATATCATAGTTTTATAGAGTTGTCCCAGTTACAAGTCCACCCTTGATTTGCAACTAGCTAGGCCCATAGTTTGTTTTATCCTCGTTGGAAGCCTACCCTTGACTCACAACTTGGCCTGTGTTTTGTCTTTTCATCTTAGTTGCAAGTTCACCCTTGACTTGCAACTGGGATTGTAGTTTGTTTGATCCCAGTTGCATGTCGACCCTAGACCCGCAACTGGATTCGTAGTTTCGTAGCTTTCTCAGTTGCAAGTCCACCTTCGACTTACAACTGGCCTCATAGTTCTCCCTCTTGCAAGCCCACCCTCGACTCGCAACGAGACATGTCTTTTGTTTTATACTCCAGTTGCAAGTCCACCTTTGACTCGCAACTGTGTCCATAGTTTGTTTCATCCCACTTGCAGGTCGACCATTTACTCGCAACTGGGCGCATTGTTTCATAGTTGTCCTAATTGCAGGCCCATCCTCGACTCACAACTAGGTTGATGCTTTTTATTTTCAAATTTGTAAGTTCACCCTCGACCCTAACTAGGCCCATAGTTTGTTGTAGTTCTAGTTGCAAGTCCACCCTCGACTCGCAACTGGGCCTCTATTTTGTTTTTCATCTTAGTTGCGAGTCCACTCTCGACTCACAACTGAGCTCGTTGTTTGTTGTTGTCCTAGTTACAAGTCCACCGCCGACTCACGGGAGGGGGTAGTTTTGTAGTTTCCCTAGTTGCAAGTCCACCATCAACTCGCAACTCGAGGGGGTGTTGTTTTTGTTCTTGTTTCATAGTAGTTGCAATTAGACCCTCGACATGCAACTAGGGGTTTCTGTTGGCCCAGTTGCAAGTCCACCCTCGACTCGCAACTCGGGAGAGTGTTATTTTGTTTTCACCCCAGATGTAGTTTGTAATCGTCCCAGTTGCAAGTCAACCATATACTCGCAACTCGGGAGGGTGTTGTTTGTTTTCACCCCAAGTCCACCCCATACTTGGAACTCGAGGGATGTAGTTTGTAATTGCCATAGTTGCAAGTCAACCATGTACTCGCAACTCGGGAGGGTGTGGTTTTGTAGTTGCCCTAGTTACAAGTCCACCCTCGAATCGCAACTCGGGGGGGGGGGTGTTTTTTGTTCTTGTTTCATAGTAGTTCCAATTAGACCCTCGACCTGCAACTAGGGATTTCTGTCGGCCCAGTTGCAAGTACACCCTCATCTGTAACCTGGGAGGGTGTTGTTTTGTTTTCACCCCAGTTGCAAGTCCACCCCCGACTTGCAACTCGAGAGATCTAGTTTGTAATCGCCCCAGTTGCAAGTCAACCATGTACTCGCAACTCGGGGAGTGTGTTGTTTGTTTTCACCCCAGTTGCAAGTCCACCTCCAACTTGCAACTCGAGCAATGTAGTTTGTAATCGTCCCAGTTGCAAGTCAACCATGTACTTGCAACTCGGTAGGGTGTTGTTTTGTAGTTGCCTAATTGCAGGTCCACCCTCGACTCACAAGTCGAGGGGTTGTTTTTTGTTCTTGTTTCATAGTAGTTGCAATTAGACCCTCGACCCTGAAACTAGCGGTTTCTGTCGGCCCAATTGCAAGTCCACCCTCGACTTGAAACTCGGGAGGGTGTTGTTTTGTGTTTTCACCCTAGTTGCAAGTCCACCCCCAACTTGCAACTAGGCTTATTTCGTTTTTGTTTTTGTTCTCTTCTTATTTATCTGTTTTCTCTATTTGGCTCTCTCTCTTTTTTCCTGTTTGTTTTTAGTTTAATGTATATAAAAATAGTTCACTTTTAGCTCATATATAAAAAGGTTCACCGTATATCAAAAAAGAATGGTCACTGTATATTTGCAAAAAAAATATTTGTATTCAGAAAATGATCGTCATATATTAGAGGATTGTTCACCGTATATTAGAATTTTTTGGTATTCGTTAACATTTTTATAATGTAAATTCATAAACATGTTTTGACCAAACTTTGTTCCTTACAGAAAATTAATTATAAAATAATAAGAGTGGAAAACGCAAAAACCAAAAGGCAAAAAAAAAACGTTGGTAGCCTACAGCTAGCAATGAGAGATGTACTTAAATGTATAACGATTAGACGCGAAATCTAACAAATCGACGTTTGGACTAGCGATCAGTTTCTTCAAGGAAAAAGCTAGCGATCAGTTTTTTTACGGGTAGCTAGCAACGAGATCTTTTTAGAGAGCTAGTGACCAGATTTGACGCTGACCGTGTTATTAACTGTTCACGTTTGTGACTATGCAATAACAGGCCTTAGTTCTAGTGTCTATAAGTGCGTGTTTAGGACTAGCAGGTTGGAAGTTCGACACCACGTACTTTGCCATCTATTCTTTGTGGTCGTTTTTTTTCCAGAAACTGAGCCGGGTAAAAAAACAAACAAGCAATAAAACAGCAGCTTGCTGGACAATTAAAAAAAGCGGCACCATCTTTGATAAAAAAACAAACAAACAATAAAACAACAGCTTGGCTGGACCGTTTTTTTTCCAGAAACTGAGCCGGGTAAAAAAACAAACAAGCAATAAAACAGCAGCTTGCTGGACAATTAAAAAAAGCGGCACCATCTTTGATAAAAAAACAAACAAACAATAAAACAACAGCTTGGCTGGACAATTAAAAAAAATGGCATCATCTTAGATGCGAGATAATATCTCACATTTAGATGTGACATAGACAGACCTTTTATTATTTTGTTGTTTTAAAATGTATTTTTCTAAGAAGAAGAAGAAGGAGGAGAAGAAGAAGAAGTTAAGGGCCCCCGGTTCCTTTCGGCTCCCTTTTTCTTGAACTAGCACATTTTGCATCATTGATGTACAATACTTTCAACTATATGAATGAAAACCCCTCCCAAAAAAACTATATGAATGAATCAAGTGCAGTAGTATTTTACAGCCGGCGGCACCCAGGATCAACTTACTTAGATTAATCTAGGAAAGATACTTTTATCCTCTTCCTTATCGGTATATTTCTTTTCTGTCTCTATCTGAAACACGATAGGCAAACGTAATCGACTCTAACATTGCAGTTAGCACCTGCGAAAATTAGTGGCGGCTGCCTTCGCAGTTAGCAATGTATACGTACAAAAGCATTCTCCTTCGGGATTAAAAAAAAACCATGATTTGTACCTAGAGCCAGGGCTTTACCTCCTCCTTCAAGAAAGAAAGTTAGGGTTCGTGCCTCTCGCCGGCGCCGGCGCAGGTCCGCCTCATCTCCGGTGGCCCTTGGGCCATGGAGGCGTGGTGGATCCTAGCAAGGGCCGGCGGGAGGGCTCCGTTTTTAGTCGTTTTTTTTTCAATCTTGTTAGGGTTTATGTCCTACTCAGGAAGGCGAGACGGCGGCGGCTCCCTGAAGATGGAATAAAGGTCTCCCCGCCTAGTCCCCGTTCCAACGGTGCGTCTAGCATCGTTGGTGGGCGCGTGGAGGCGTGTCTCCGGCTGATCTATCTTTGGTGGATTTGCTCGGATCTCGTCGTTGTTCGTCCACGTTCGTGTGTCTTCGGTTTGGATCCTTCCGATCTACTTTATTTTTCATCGGCGGCGGTTGCTGTTCTGGGGTGCTGGTCCTATGAGGCCTTAGCACGACGACTTCCTGACTGTCTACTACAACAAGTTGTGCCCGGCTTCGGCGATGGAGGGGCGATGACGGCGGCACGCCTTCGGCTCGCTTCGGTGCTTGTAGTCGTCGCTAGGTGGTCTACGGATCTTAATGTAATTTTTATTTCTGGTATTCGTTGTATTGCCATGATTGAAGATGAATAGATTGGAAGTTTTTCCGAAAAAAAAGAGCAATGTATACGTACACTTAATCTTACCCATTAAGAAAGACGCAGGTAAGATGAACGCTGAGTGAAGCACCCGATCGATAGATAGTTCTACACCTCCACAGAATCAACTGAAATGCATTCAGGTTGCGGGAGTATGAATCTGTGAATATAAATAATCTACTAGGACGATACCACCGTCCACACCTTACCAATTAACCCTCGGACGAATCACACGAGAGTCTCTCTATCCCTACATTGTGTGCACCGTTTTGCAGTTGATAGCTAGGTTGTGCTAAATTAGCCTTTTAGCTGAACGTGAGTAAATAGCATAAAACTACTAATTTACGGGTTAGGATTTCAAAAAACTACCACCTTTTAATTTTTCTCAGAAAACTAACAAACAAGCGGTTGGCTGTTTTAAAAAACCTAAACCCACGGTGACTAGCGTTTTAACCGTTTTTCTGACGTGCTGGGCCCACTGGTCAGCCCACGTGGGCACACGCGCTCACGGCGCCGCAGTTAACGGCCGTTTAGCCCATGAGGTCCGGTCCGGTCGGAAGTAAGCGGTCGGGCTGCACTCTCTCTCAGTCTCCCCTTCCTCTCTCCCGCACTGACCTAGGTGGGCGATGGCGGCGGCGCAGCCAAATCCCGTCGGCGGCAAGTTATTGAGCCAAGGCGTCACCGGCCAGGAGGGCGGTGCCCATTCAGAGGTGGAAAAATGGCTAAGCAGCTTGAGCTTCCCGGCGCAGCGGTCGCAGCAGCATCACCGCCCGCGACTCAGGTAGATCCGGCGAGCTCAGATCCGACAGTCTGCACGGCTAGGGCAGTGGCGAAGTGCATCCGCGCGGATCCTAGTGGCGGCCACAGATGGGCGTCGTCCTTTGGTGGAGTGAGGTAATAAATTTCTGGGCCCTTCATACGTTTAGTTCAAAACTAGGGTTAGTACTTTTGTTCTTGGCATGGTACTGTATTTTATTGATTATGTCACTTTAGAAGAAAGTGCATTTGGTTAGTTCATTTGTTCTGTGCATTTGGTAAGTGCATTCACTGTAATTAGAAGAAAGTTCAGTAATGTTAAGTGCATTTATTCATTGTTTTAAGTTTCAGTCACTTAAAAAATATTTGTTTGTCAATTTAATCCTACAGCTTAGATGATGAGATTTGGGACATGAGGCTACATTTTCAAGGAACAGATAATATGGAGAGAAAGTATTCGATTTCTTCAGATATTAGTTATCTGACCATATTAGCATTGGTTGAGTTGGAGGGCTATGGAATGGATGCTTTTCTGACTTATGTAAAGGAAGAGGGAAAGGGGCTGGAGGGGGTGGAGGCCCTGGATAGTGAGGAGGCATTAGAGGAAATGCTTGACTTATTTGTTGATAAGAAGGTATTGAACATCACTGTCAGAAAAGCTACTGATCCAAGCCCAGCAGATGTTAATATGGATCACATCATGCTTGAGGAACAGATCCCCATTGATCATGTTGGTGAACCTGTTGTTTCAGAGTTTCATAAGAAGGTGTGTTGTACCCTGCCTCTAATGCTAGTTTGCCACCTGTAACCCCTGACGATCCCTACCTGAACACACAACAAAGCAGCAATTTGAACAAGGGGAAAACAGTTGTGGAAGAAGAAGATGTAGAAGAAGAAGCAGATGAAGAAGAAGAAGATGCAGATGGACCAAAAGAAGAAGAAGATGAAGTTGAAGATGACAAATTATCTTCAGATTTTGAGTTCTTTAGGGGTGATTACAGAGGGGAGGAAATTTCTTACAAAGCTTGGTGTAGGGGTGAAGATGAGGTTGGTACTGATACTGCTGAGCACTTTTGAGGCCGGCACTGATACTACTGATACTGTTGATTCAGCACTAGGTTGTCTGCAACTTCAATTTATCTGCAACTTCAATTTATCTGCATCTTCAATGACCAAATGGTGTTGATTCAGTTGTTTGCAACTTCAATTTATATGCATGTTCACTGACCAAATGGTGCATTCATTCAGAAACATCCAAATGTTACATAGTCATTGACCCAAATGCATACTTTGATTCAAAAACATCCAAATGTTACATACATAGGAAGATAGTCATCACCATCTCACAAATAGTACCACAACTCTCTCTCAGATAGACTTGCAGATAGAAAGATAGATAGATAGGTAGATACATAGATTCATCAGTCATAACGCTCGAAGAAACGAACCCACTTGGCCCTAGTAGCTGGATGGGGAGCCATGACTGCCCTCATCCTTGCCCAGCTAATGATCTGCATGAAGGTTCTTCCCCCACCACCAGTGAAAACCAGCTCCAGTTCTTCATCATTGCATTTCTCCAGTACCTTGTCGGAGAGTCGCCGGTTGAACTCCTGTTGCTGCTCATCCCGGGCTGCCTCAAGTGCCCTCTGCCTGCGCCTCCTCCTCCTCCTCTGTGCTGTTGCATCCCTAAGCTCCACAGCCTCCCCTCCTCCTTTGTGACATCTCCCATGTCAGGATCCATCTCTAGGGTTTATTTTGGGTGGCGGCTGGTCGAGTGACTGGGAGAAGGGGTGGGGGTGGAGAGGGGTTTATATTGACAGATGGTGTTGGGTTTTAGTAGGCCTAGGGTTGCATCTGGTCAGAGACTGGTGGGCCATTAAGCTCAATTACCTACACAAATAATATATGTAGGCTAACACATAATATAGAAGATCAATTTGAACACTTAATAGCATAGAAGATCCATTTCCACTACTTAGTAGCATAGGAGATCCATTACAACACTTAATAGCATAGGAGATCCATTACAACTTACTTAAGAACATAGGCGCATGGCCAAACAGTAGGTTAACTTCACATTCCCCTAAAATGTACACCCATGTAATCACTTCAGACTGATAGGCCACACCCTTATATATAGGCATTGGATGTACTTACTTCACCAACATCTCACAACAACTTCATGACTCAAGGATGGCCTTGATTTGCTCTAACTTCTCCTTGCTGCCATACCCATCTTTCAGCAGCTCAGCAACAGCTAGCTCAAGCTTTGCCTTCTCCTTCATAACAACATCTCTATCAACTTGAACATCATTCATAGCCTTCCTGGTGTTCTTGATGATACCAGCTTGGCTCTGCAAAATGCACATCTGCTCTTTTGCAAGTTTAAGCTTTTCCATCTGCACCTCCAACATAGCTTTCTCCTCTAGCTCCTTCTTCTTCTTCTCAAGTTCTTCCTCCATTTGTTTCTGCTGCACATTCTTGTCCACCCTACCATCCTGCCAATCAAACATCTTGGATACATCATCAACAAGCTTGGTGTACTCAATGCAAAGATTGTCATTTTTCATCTTAAGCTTGGCCAACTCCCTTCCATGTTCACTCTTAACCTTGGCCAACTCCTTCTCAAACTTATCTTTGTCAAGTACCCTTCCATAGTTCTGCTCATGGAACATTTCCCATAGCTTGGACAAACATCTCTGAAGAACTGGAGGCCAAGGCCCATCAACCAACTCTACAACACCACAGTTCACACCATTTGCCTACATTTGTAAATGTGATAAGCAGGGACGGAGCCAGGATTTGGACATGAGGGGGGCGACCGTGATAACAATCGTTCAGGACACACAATGCAAGAATATAGTCACAAAAGTTGCATTGATAAAAATCTTAGCAATTCCCGTGGTTATGTTCATATGATGTACTACCATTTGTATCAACTTCTTATACTTCTGGTGTCACAATATACTGATCATCAGTTTGCACAGTAACTAGATTGGAATTGAGTTATCATCTGCAACCGGTTAACTTCTGATGGAATTTCAGATCCAACAGTAGAAGCATCCAAGTTGGAAACATCATATTTGTAAAATGAATATATTTCCGTTGCCTTTATCAATCTTTAATCTTGAATTAAAAGAGTGATTTTTATCTCTAATGACATTGGTAATCTAAATAATAAATTTGACCACCAGCAAATTGCATTATGCAATTGTTCTAATCTTCCAATTCACGAGCATCTAGTACTGATAGATTGTACTTTGTAGCCTGCATTAGTATATTGATGTGTGTACCTTAAACATTGAGCTAGAGTGCCAAGGTCGGGCGATGAAGCAGGCAAGCAGCCGTGATCGCTGCTTCGATGGAGTGAACTAGTCGTGCATATCATTAGTATTTGTCGTGGCATCATGTTCATCACATGGTGCGAACTTAAACCAATTGGCCTGAAAAAGGTCTCAATTAATTTCTTGCTCTTCATCTATAAAAACATGAGTAGACAGTCAAATATTTTCTGATCAATTTCTATCAGTTTTAGGGTACAAATTAAAACAGATCATAAACTATAAATTCTAGAAGTTAACAGTTAAGACCAACTACATATCCGTGAATCGTGGCCGTGCTTGCGCTGACCTGGAGGTTGAGGAAATCGCTTGTTTCCGCCGTAGCTGGTTGATGTCATCATGACGGCGAGCAGCTGAGCAACGTCTCTAGATCGATCTACAGCGCGCCGGCCCCGAGCGAAGACGATCGAGTGATGAAGATGAACAGAATAGCGAGCAGGCTGCGAGGCTAGATCAGATCTGCGGTTAGGGAAGACTAGGCCTGTAGCACTTTTTTAGGGAATACTAGGCTGCTTTTGTTTGTTTTGGGCTGTTTTTTCTTTTTTTTGAGGGGATTTGTTTTGGGCTGTTGTGAGTAGCAAGTAATGCCTAATGCCTAATGGGCTTTAGTTAGCCGCGAAGGCCAAGTCAGGGGGGCCGAAAACGTTACAATGCTTTGGTTTAAAGCGATTCGTTCCCAAAAATAATATTGCTATTAAGGAGTTAGCGATTTGTTAGGGGGGGTCTAGCCCCCACCCCCTCGTCCCCCCTTGTATCCGTCCCTGGTGATAAGTTAGTGCAAGTGGAGTAGCTAATTCAGTGCCATGTTTAACTTGAAATTTACTAACAATGAAGATATCTATATCTAACAAACTGCTGCATCATGTGAGGCCAATGAACATCAATATCTAACCTGGACTGGGCAGCCATAGAAATGTCTTCCTGTTACAGTGCCTTCAAAAGCAACATGCTTAACATGCCTCATTTGGTGCAGAATGCACTTGGGTTTAGCAAGCTCAAGTTGGCCATAGAAAAGGGGCTCCACAATGGTCTCTGGTTCCTCCTGCAACCAAAAATACACTGGTTTCAATCACCACTCAATATCACAATCAACTAGCACTGTTCATTAACCCTGAACAGTGATAAAATCTCCAAATCAGCATGAACCCTAACACCGTACAGAGATGAACCCAAAGGTACCTCAATCCCCATCCTCACTAATCAAGATCCATATCACAGAGACAACAACAACACTAACTAAGCAAGATCCATGGCTGTAGCCTAGGCCTACTACCATTTAACCCTAACCCTAGGTGGCAAAGAAAAACTTACCATCAGTCCCATGTCCATGCTGACGACCTCGTAGTCCTCGTCGGAGCTCGTTTCCTTGTCGTTCCAGGAAGGCATGGCAGCAAGGAGGTCGACGGCGACCGACCTCAAAGACGACGAGCGGCGACGAGCTCGTACTCGAGCAGGGGAGTGGGAGCAGGGGAGAGAGCGAGCACGGGAGTGAGCGAGCAGCGACTGGGAGCAGGGTGGGTGATGTATTTACCTGTTCCGACCGGACCGGACCGGGCTAACGGCAGTTAACTGTCGCGCCGTGAGCGCGTGTGCCCACGTAGGCTGACTGGTGGGCCCAGCAAGTCAGAGAAACGGTAAAAACGCTAGTCACCGCGGGTTTGGGTTTTTTCAAACAGCCGACCGCTCGTTTGGTAGTTTTCTAAGAAAAATAAAAAAATGGTAGTTTTTTGGAACCCTAACCCGTAAACTAGTAGTTTTATGCTATTTACTCGTTGAATGTACACTATGGCACTTCGTGTCGACATGTGGGTTTCTTCATATAGCCAGCAGTACTATATGGAGAGAAAACATAGGTGACGCGTAAGTGTTAAGTATCTGGCGAGTTCATATATCTTATGATAATTTTTGTATTACTTGGAGAGGAAAGTACGCCCAAGTACCCCTGAATTCCATTTTGAGATGAAGTACCTCCTGAAAATTTTCTTGATAATAGTTGAGGTAGACTAATAAGCACTATCAGTCCAAGGCTAATGCCACTTCTCCATTGCTTCCCACGCAAACTTTGTTTTAGCAACATTGCTTCCCATGCATGATAGCGGTTTTAAACTACAGATTTCACTCTTGCGAAGGCGCAACAGTCACTTAATCACCATGAATTTGATGTTGATGTCCTCGGGTACGTCAGGTCTTGATGGAACGCATGTCAATTAATCACTGTAGCATGACAATTTTTCTGGCGTGTTCACCACATGGCAATTTTCACTGTATGAACATGACAAATTATATACATAAGCATGGCAATTATATACGTTTTCACATGGCAAATCTAGTCGTCAGATTTTTAACGCTAAGAATCTGGCTTCTGATTTTAACATTTCCTATATTTTTTCAAGAAAAATTCATCGCCAGTAACGAGATTGCCCTAGGAATATAGAACGATACCACTGTCCACAACTAACTGACCCTTAGAAGACGGATCACATGAGAGTCTCTCTATCCCTACATTGTGTGCATCAATTTGTAGCTGACAGCTAAGGTTGAGCTAAAATTAGCCTCTTGTGGCTGTAGTTACGTACGCACGTATTCGATGGTACTTCATTCGGTCGACATCACCAGCTGCCTAGGTTTTCACAAGGAGCACTAGGACTATATGGAGATAAAACTTACATTAGGTGATGCTTGAGTGTTAAGTATCTTGCGAGTTTGTATATGTTATGGTAATTTTGTAGTACCTGCAGAGGAAGGTACGTTCAAGGACCCCTGGAATCTTTTTCTAATCAGAATGAAGTACCACCCCCTGATACCTTTCTTGCTAACTAACTGTTGAGGTAAAACTAACAGACACAACCAGTCCAAGACTAATGCCACTTCTCCATTGCTTCCAATGCATGATTAGTAATTTTAAAATTTCAGGTTTTACACTTGCTAAGGCCCAACGGTCACTTGTTAAGAGGAGGGGCAAAACCCAGGTTTACATTGTTACGCATGGATGGTGACAGTGCGTGCTGCTGCCAGTACCAGTTAATTGCACTGGTTGGCGATGGTTAGGATCTAGCAAACATGTCGCCGTCTTCGGAAGAAGATACACTGACTGACTGACGGCCGATCGATCTCCCGCACGTACGTGCGTAGGCAGGCACGTAATGATGCCGACGGCAAACGCCTCTGACAGAGAGTGCATGTTCAGTTATTCACTTGGTAGCCGTCATGGCGTCTCTTTTGGACGATCTATCGGATTATGCCAACGCAATGCACTGGAATACTCATTGTGTTTTGGCCTTGATGATGATTATAGCATTCAGCAACGAGATGTTTCTTTTGGACTCCTCAAGTGCATGAATTGATCTCAAGGAAGGTCGAGAGTTTCTGAAAAACGTATACTCATATGAAGTCTTTGCTAATTAAGCGGTGGAGGGCCCTAGTGTGTTCGGATGAATATCTCGAGTAGATACTGATGTAAGTATCGAGTATCGACCCATGAAATTACAGGAATATACCGTAAGCGCGTCATAACCGTAGGTATAAGTATAGCCATCGTAGATGACGGATTGAGCATTTGATATAATGAGAGATTATGTCCGTAGTGACAGCTCCAGTTTATTGATTGCAATGCTGAGACTAAATCAGTACTATGAATTCGTATGGTTGCGGTTTTGTAGTTCGTGCTGTAGATCTTTACCAAGCTTCTGGCATCTTAGTTGGAACCAATGCTTCCTTCACTGAGCTCTTAGCCTTAGAGTGCTGGTGGAAAAAAGGCCTTTGGTCGCGGTTCGCAACTGCCATTAGTCGCGGTTGCGCAACCGCGACCAAATAAGCGCGACTAAAGCCCCCCACCTTTAGTCGCGGATGCTTAAGAACCGCGACTAACGGCCCGTCCACGTGGGCGCCAGGCGGCCGTCGGGGCGGAGGACCTTTAGTCGCGGTTCTTCTGGCCAACCGCGACTAAAGGCCGCCACAGGTTTAGGGTTTTAGCCTCCCCCCCCTAAACCTGTTTTCTGTTTAATTTGTATTGTTTTATTTCTTTTGTGCTTTATTTTAATTTTGAAGGAGTTTCATATATTCTACGGTACTACATACATGCATATGAATGTACAATTTCAAATAAATTTGAAATTAGAACCAAAAAAAATTAAAGAGGAATATACAATATATATTCAATATCATCGGATGACCATATACAATTTTGAACAAGTTTCCATACATGATTTAATGCATATAAAGTTCTACGTCCTCGTAATAGTGTTCTCCTTTAGGATGGAGGACTTCCCTGCTGAACCATCTAGCTAGTTCCTCTTGAAGTGGTCGGAAGCGAGCTTCTGGACTAAGCATCCACCGGAGGTTATTCCTCTGAGCATTGGTATCACTCGGAACCCGCTCAGAGGTGTATCTCCGGATCATCTCACAGACATAGTATCCACATAGATCGGTCTCCGGTGGCTGAATATCCCCAGCATTCTTAGCCTTTAACATTTTGAATTCTAGCTCTTTTTTGAATTCACCGACCTTTGTATCTACGAACCGTCTCCAAACCCTACGAGGCAAAGAAAATTAAATGAACAAGAGAGTTATTAATTAGTTACTTGATATTAGGAAATGAACGAAATAGGCCGATCGATATAGAGCGCAAATGAATGAAAATAATTACTTCTGCAGCATTCTTCTCATGCCGCCCCAAAGCTTTGGATCCATATTCACAGAGTCGTGGACGAGACATTCTGAGGTGTTAACTTTAATTACTAGCAGAATCCAGTGGAACCTGCGGACACGATACATGCACAGTACGTCATGCATAACTCATCGATTAGCCGGCCACATACCATGCATGGAGTAAACAAAAGAGAATGTGCTCAAGACAGAAACACTCACTCAAAATGGTAAGGAAATAGATATCACTTTTGAGTTCCGGCTTTGTAAGAAACTGCCACAGGTCTGCCTCCACGTCGGCGGGGTGACGCTCCAACACATGTCCATTAACGATGTGTGGGTCAATGAACCCAACATCATGGATGTTCCTTACTCTGCATTCCTTAATCTTCATTCTGCATGTATAATAGCGGACACAACAATATAGTTAGGACATATATATAGTGCAGGCAATATGAACGAGATGGGGTAGAAATTAATAAATCACTTACAGAACGTAGCAACTGATGATAGATTTATCGAGCTCGCGCAGATTGAAAAGCTGGAACAATTCACTCAGTTCAATTTGTACATAGTAATGTTTGAAGTGATGCTCATGTCTAACTTCCGCATAAATATATTCTTTGGCGTTTTTATTTTTTATGTAACCCTTGTACCATTTCAGCAGACCTTTCATTTGTGGAGGTAGATCCTTTTCCTGCGCAGGCTCGACGAGAGGCCCATTCTTGACTTATGTAATTACTACCTCCTTCACTGGCGCCTCATCAAGGCCTAACAGTTCACGAAGAGTAATACCTAAGTTGGCCGCTTGTTCTCTGGCACTCGTTACAGTCAATCCCTGTGCTGCCGCAGCTTGTATGATCTCGGGGGCATCCGGACAGAAGGCTTCCACTATAAGCGGGGCAATCGATTGTTTACTTTGTTCCCCGAGCTGGGCAACTTGTTTCCCGCTTTTTTTACTTTCGGCCTTCTCCCGCTCTTTGTTCTCCTTGAACATGAGTGCCTGCCTGCGAAGTTCACGTGCATAGTCGTTAGGCAGATTCTTCGCGGCTTGGGACGGTGTGCTCAAAAATGACTTAGCCCACTTCTTTTGCTCATCAGAAAATACTGGCTTGGGCTCGGGCTCTCTTTTCTTCTTGCAGTCCGCCTTCCATTTCTCCAAATCAGCAGCCGCGGCCGCGTCGACTTCCTCGGCACTACGTTCCCAAGGCCTTGTGGGGAGAGGCTTCAGTGATAGCTCCGGTACCTTTATGGTCTTAGGTACATAAGGGTCCGGGTTAATAATCCAGGACTGCTTCTGCTTCTTTGCCGGAGGTGGATTGGGGGGCGGCGTCTGATCACCCGCCGGACGAGGACTGGGGGGCGGCGGCTGATCACCCGCCGGACGTTGTGGACTGGGGGGCGGCGTCGGCTGACGTGACGGAGGTGTAGGTGAACCGCCACCACCACCACCACCGCCACCACCGCCACCGCCACCACCACCACCGTAGGGGGGTGGACTTGTTGTCCTTGGCGCCTCGCCTGGAAACTTGATAAACTTCTTTTGCCATAGAATGAAATGGCGCTTGACATCTCCAAGTCTTTTCTCCCCTTCAGGTGTAGCAATGTCAATCTCCAGGTCCTCAAACCCTTGGACTATGTCCTCCACCGTGACACGAGCATAGCCATCTTGAATGGGGTTGTTGTGGTGGAGTGCTCCAGGTAAACATGGTAAAGCACTGCCGATGGCTACCTTCATGGACATGTTCCCGATAGGATAATACAGATGACATTCTTTCATCTCCTTTATATCGTCCACGGGGTAGCGAGGAGGCTCCGGTGAAGTAATTTCGACCACCAGAGGCTCCGGTGCAGTAATTTCGACCACCAGAGGCTCCGGTGCAGTAATTTCGATCGTCGGTGCATCTGCACCAGCCGGTGGGGCCTCCGTGGACGCCACGCTGCTTCTCCGCTGCTGGCTTCCGAGATCCGCTGGATGATCTTCATGCTGCACCCGAGCTGCATCTCTTTCGGCTACTAGTACACTCATGGTTTTCTTCATCACATCCATTTCCGATGCCAACCGCGCCACAACATCTGCTTCCCGATCCATCTTTCTCTTACGGCTTCTGTAACCGTACGGGTCATCGTTCTGGGGGAACCCTATTTTCCACGGAATGTGCCCCATGCCTCGTACACGTCCTCCGTGTTCAGGATTCCCGAGGGCTTTTGTCAGCGCGTCGTTCTCTCTGTTGAACTTGATCTTCCCCTGTTGAGCATCCCTCATTGCGTTAATAAGGGCTTGGGTTGGTTTAATTAATTTGCCCCGGTAAACACACTCCCCTGTCTCCGGGTTCAGCGTTCCCCCATGCCCGTACCACCAGCTTTTGGCCCTTGGGTCCCATCCCTCCGTACCTGGACGGATTCCTCGCGCCCTCAGCTCGTTCTCCATCTTCTCCAACCTAGGCACCCAAATGCGATACCCTCCTGGCCCCATAACATGATTGTACTCCTTCGTAGCCGCATTTTCCTTATTTTTTTTCGACATTTGAATGAACTGCTCCGATTTCTTTTGCTTCACAAATTCTGGCCAATCATGTTTCAGTTTCTCATATTGTCCTTTGAAATCCGGAGTCTTGTTCTGCTTGACAAAGTCATGGGCTAGATTTTGCTTGAATTTCCGGAATGCGTCGGCCATCTTATGAAGAGCGAACTGTTTGACTAGCCTCCTCCTCTCCTTGTTTTCCTCAATCTTGTTACCCTCCTCATCGAATTTGTTGTATTCCGGAGGTAGAACGAAATGTTCCATAAGCTTCTTGAAGCAATCTTTTTTTGTTCTCTTATCGACAAAAGTGAAACCATCAATTCGTGCCTTCTTTGGCTCATTCCACTCCTGGACGGTGATCGAGACGTTGTCTCTAACAATGGCTCCGCATTGGCTGACAAACTTGGTGGCGTTCTTGCGGGGCTCCAGCGGCCTGCCGGTTGCACTGTCGACAACCTCGATGGTGCATGTTTCTCCTTGTTTCATCGTCTTGGTTGCGCCACGCTTTGACGACGTACTCGATTGTTTCAACGATCCGGCCGAGGGCTAAAATAAGAAAGAGTCGCGCGCGTTAGTACACACATATTTATTCAAATCAGTTAGTTTGTATCACCAGAGGCTCAATGTATATATATATACCTCGGCGCCGGAGGTGGTTGCTACTTCCATTTGAAGATCGTCGTTTATCGACATTTGTTCGGCATCATCTTGCTGACGGCGCCCTTCATCTTCACCGTCAAGGTTCAGATAAGAAGAGATATCATCTTCTTCTTCTCCGGTCGGCACATATAGAATATCGCCGTTTATGATGCCGAACATATGTGCTTCACCGTCCGGATCATAGTTGTCCATAATCGGGTCAGCTCTATCGTTCGCCATTATGTCAGTCCTGAAAACATGTAGTAAAAACAAATTAATTAAGTGAAGAAGGGGGGCGGTGGCGGTGGCGGTGGCGAAAGGGCGGTGGCAAAAGGAGGGGGCGAGGAAGGGGTGGGAGAGGGTGTCGCGGTAGAGCGCGAGACGGGGCGGCAGACGACGGCGTCACGGAGAGGGGAGGCGAGGACAACACATTTATAACCCTCGCCGTCCCCTCTCGATCCCTAAAAAAACACCGCGCGCATCGCCGCCCCCCTCGCCGCCCCTCTCCATATACACGTTTTTTTTGTTAATTATCAAATTTTACGGGTTTTTTTGTTAATTATCAAGTTTTAAGTTATTTACCATTTTTGTTAAACTAAGTTATTTACCGTTTTTGTTAATTATCAAATTTTACCGTTTTTTTTGTTAATTAACTAGTTAAAAAATTCTCTCTCTCTCTCTCTCTCTGCTCTCTGCTCTCTCTCTCTCT
>NC_041387.1:35901493-35932137 GCF_002162155.2 Triticum dicoccoides | reverse complement strand
CCTCAAAGCAATCGGAAGCAATTGCGTCATAATCACGTGGCAGTCGTGAGACTTCAGGTTTTGGAACTTTTTCTCCGCCATGTTTATTATTCCCTTTATATTGGACGAGAATCCAGACGGGACCTTCATACTGCTCAGGCATTCAAAAAAGATGACCTTCTCTTCTTTGGTCAGAGCGTAGCTGGCACGACCTTGAAACCATTCCGGATGCCGGTCATCAGGGTCTTTCAAACGTTGCTGGTCCTGCCGTGCTTCCTTTGTATCATTTGTCTTCCCATACACGCCCAAGAAGCTTAGGAGGTTCACGCAAATATTCTTCGTAACGTGCATCACGTCGATTGCAGAGCGGACATCTAGGACTTTCCAATATTCTAGCTCCCAGAATATAGATTTCTTCTTCCACATGGCTGCGTGCCCGTCAGCTCCCTTCGGAACTGATTGTCCGCCAGGACCTTTCCAAAGATGACTTTCAAATCCTTGACCATATCAAATACCTCAGCACCAGTGCGTTCCGCAGGCTTCGGCCGGTGATCTGCCTTGCCGTTGTAATGCTTGCCCTTCTTTCTTACTGGATGAATTTTCGGAAGAAATCGACGATGCCCAAGGTACACGTTCTTCTTACAATTTGGCAAATGTACACTTTCAGTCTCATGTAAGCAGTGCGTGCATGCATTGTATCCCTTATTTGACAGTCCCGAAAGGTTACTAAGAGCAGGCCAATCGTTGATGGTTACGAAAAGCAACGCTCGTAGGTCAAATTCCTCTTGTTTGTGCTCATCCCACACACGGACACCACCCCACAGCTGTAAAAGTTCATCAACTAATGGCCTTAGGTACACATCGATGTCGTTGCCGGGTTGCTTCGGACCTTGGATGAGCACTGGCATCATAATGAACTTCCGCTTCATGCACAACCAAGGAGGAAGGTTTTAGATGCATAGAGTCACGGGCCAGGTGCTATGGCTGGAGCTCTGCTCGCCAAAAGGATTCATGCCATCCGTACTTAGAGCAAATCTTATGTTCCTTGCGTCAGCTGCAAAATCTTTGAACCATCTGTCGATCTTTCTCCATTGCGTTCCATCTGCGGTGTGTCTCAACTCCCCGTCCGACTTACGGTCCTCTTTGTGCCATCGCAACAACTTGGCATGCTCTTTGTTCCTGAACAGACGTTTCAACCGTGGTATTATAGGAGCATACCACATCACCTTGGCGGGAACCCTCTTCCTGGGTTTCTGGCCCTCAACATCGTCACCAGGGTCATCGCCTCTGATCTTATAACGCAATGCAGTGCATACCGGGCATTCATTCAAATTCTCGTATTCACCGCGGTAGAGGATGCAGTCGTTGATGCATGCATGTATCTTCAGAACCTCTAAACCTAGAGGGCAGACAACCTTCTTTGCTTCGTACGTACTGGCGGGCAACTCGTTATCCTTTGGAAACATATTCTTCAACATTTTTAGCAAGTTTTCAAATGCCGAGTCAGCTACACCTGCCTCTGCCTTCCATTTCAGCAAATCCAGTGTGCAGCCCAGCTTTTTCAGACCATCATCGCATCCGGGGTACAGCGCCTTTCTGTGATCCTCTAACATGCGATCCAAATTCTCCCTCTCCTTTTCAGTTTCGCAGCGTCTCCGTGCATCAGCAATGGTCTGACCAAGATCATCAACGGGATCATCACGTGCCTCTTCTTCACCTTCCCCTTCACCTTCAGCATCCTCCATGAAAGTATCACCGAAATGAGCAAGATAGCTTTCATCGATGAAATCATCCCCTTCTTCATCTTCTTCCATTATAACCCCTCTTTCTCCATGCTTGGTCCAACAATTATAGCTTGGCATGAAACCGTGCCGAAGCAGATGCATGTGAACATCTCTTGAGGAAGAGTAACCCTTCTGATTCTTACAGATAACACATGGACAGATAACAAAACCCCCCTGCTTGTTCGCATTAGCCACTACGAGGAAATCTTTCAAACCCGTAGTGAACTCGCCGGAGAGTCGGTTACCGTACATCCATTGCCGATTCATCTGCATTATTATAATATAAAATATATAATTAACCATCATGCATTTGTTAAACTAACTAGCTACAAACAATATAAATTAAACAATGAACTGCACACATGCATATTTTATCAATGACAAATCAAAGGTTCATCAAGTTGCTAACCGCGATCGAGGAGTGTGGCTCCAACACTTCATGTCATGTTTGTTTCATGCTCTTGGGGCATTTCATCAAACACCTTATGTGCATAAGAGGAACCAAAAGCAAACCTACACCCACTTGTGAAGAGAATGGCTCCAAATGGCTAAGTGTTGGCTGCTGGATGGGTATATATAGGGGAGGGGCTTTAGTTGCGGTTGGCCTGGCAAACCGTGACTAAAGGTGCCCGAAGGCCTTTAGTCGCGGTTGTCCTGGCCAACCGCGACTAAAGACCCTCACGTGCGCCAGCTGGCCACCGAGCGCCCTGGGCCCAGGCCTTTGGTCGCGGTTCACCTCCAGAACCGCGACTAAAGGTCCCATTAGTCGCGGTTCCTACAGCTTCGCGACTTATGGGGCTGGACGGAAGCCTGTTTTTCCACCAGTGTCACCTCTAATAATGGTAGGATTCTCAAAATTTCAAGATGATGCTCAACTCCGCGTGATTTCTCCATTGAAGGAAGGCTGGATCTGGGCTAACAATAATTGACATTTCAAAGGCCTACGATTCACTTTCCTAGAAATTTCTCAATACCCCTTTTTTGGTGAGGCTTATGAACTTTTTACTATTTTGCTATTTCAGGATGTGTTATTGAACGAAAGAAAAAAGGGCCCCGAGGCCTTTTGCTCCTTTTTCTTGATCTAGCACATTTTGCATCATTGGTGTACAAAATTTCCACCTATATGAATGAATCAAGTATTTTATAGCCATCGGCACTCTGGACCAACTTACTTTTTTTTTCTTTTTTTTCGACAAGGGGGACTCCCCGGCCTCTGCATCAGAACGATGCATACAACCAACTTTATAAATAAGCAAATAGGTTCAACAAGGTCTAAAAGTTTGAACCGAAAGTAGAGGCAAGCTTACAAAGAGCTACAATGCCAAACACACAAAAGCCAAAAGGCCACAACCGGCTGGCATAAGAAAGATAGGAAAACTAATTGCCTATCCTATTACATGACCGTCATCCAAACCGGTTAAAGATATCCCGTGCTACCATCTCCCACCGAATAGATCTAGTAACCAAACGCTCCCTGGCCTCCGTCGGAGTGAGTAGCGACTACATACACAACTTAGTTAGCATAATTTAAAAACGATATTGTACCTTTATCCTCTTCCTTATCGGTATATCTCTTTTCTGTCTCCATCCAAAAATGATAGGCTAATAGAAATCGACTAACATTGCGGTTAGCACATGGGAAAATTAGTGGCGGCTGCCTTCGCTATTATTAATGTACGTACGCTTAATCTTACGCATTAAGAAAGAAGCAGGTGACGTGAACGCTGAGCGAAGCACCCGACCCGAGAGATAGTAACAGTACGGAAATTTGTCTGCACCACCAGAAAATCCACTGAAATGCACTCATGTGGTGGGAGTATGGGTGTGGCTCTGGGTGCGTCATGTTTTTTTGTGGAGGGCTTAGCCTTGTTTGTATCGGTTTTTGCCCAGTTTTCCGTAATTAACTGGGCAACTATCTTCGTTACGAAAAAAAGGATTCAAATTTTGTTTGGACTGCATTCATGAACCCATGCTAACTCCATAACCTAGGAGCATGCGGTTTTTTCTGAAATCTATATTTTCTTTCGAAGGAAGTAGAAAAATGCCGTTGAGAATTTCCCCTTAACCATGAGAGTTTAGAGCATAACTGGTTGAGAGGAGGAATTTTCCTTGAGGGAGCCAAGATATTGCAATCCTAGAAATCCAGGACAATACCACCGTCCACACCTCACTAGTTAACCCTCGGACGAATCACACGGGAGTCTCTCCATCCCTGCATTGTGTGCACCATTTTGCAATTGATAGCTAGATTGTGTTAAATTAGCCTTTTAGCTGAACGTACACTATGGTACTTCCAGTCAACATGTGGGTTTCTTGATATAGCCAGCAGTACTATATGGAGATAAAACTTAGGTGACGTGTAAGTGTTAAGTATCTGGCGAGTTCATATATCTTATGATAATTTTTGTATTACTTGCAGAGGAAAGTACGACCAAGTACCCCTGAATTCCATTTTCAGATGAAGCTCCCCCCTAGAAAATTCCTTGCTAATTGTTGAGATAAACTAATAAGTACCGTCAGTCCAGGGTTAATGCGACTTCTCCATTGCTTCCCACGCAAACTTTGTTTTAGTAAGATTGCTTCCCATGCACGATTAGCGATTTTAAAACTTTAGATTTTACTCTTGCGAAGGCCCAATGGTCACTTCGTTAACCGGTGGGGCAAAACCCAGGTTTACATTGTTACCCATGGATGGTGACAGTGTGCAACTGCAAGCACCAGTTAATTGCACTGGTGGGCGATGGTTAGATTCTACCAAAAATGTTGCCGTCGACCGGAAGAAGATGCACTGATGGCTGATCGATCTCCCGCACGTACGTAGGCAAGCACGTAATGACGCCGACAGTAAACACCTCTGACAGAGAGTGTATGTTCAGTTATTCACTTAGTAGCCGTCATGGCGTCTCTTTTGGATGATTTACCGGATTATGCCAACGCAATGCAATGGAATACTCGATGCGTGTTGGCCTTGATGATGATTATAGCACCAAAGGAGATGTTTCTTTTGGACTCCTCAAGTGCATGAATATCTCGAGTAGATTATGATATAAGTATCTACCCATCAAGTTGCAGGAATATACTTGTGAAGGCCCGAAAGCACGCTGCCATCATCGCCCCTCCCTCATTGGAGCCGGGCAGAAGATACTTGTTAGTAGTTGACACGACACATGGCAGGTTATGCAAGAAGAAGCAATCGAATCGATGAGTCATGTGGTTAGGGTTTCCACTGGTTGGACCGCCGGTTCGTCCGGTTCGACACCAGTTCAGTGTAATTTTAGTGTTTACATAATGAATGTTAAATATGAGGATTTCTACCATTTGTTAGACAACTAGGCCTAGCTGAAGTGGGTATTGAGCCATATTTAGTTGCCTTGGCCTGTACCCAGTGGACCTACGTTTGAATCCCATGAGCTGTAAGTATATTTCCCTTCCTGTGATTTTGCGGATTCGGTTCTAATTTTAAAACTACGGCTCACACCAGACTGTTGAATTCAGAATTTTGGGCCAAGTGGGCCCGTAGTGAACTTCTCATACGAATGTGGCCCAAGGCTTTCTTATTAAAAAAGTTGCTATGAAATATAGAATGTTGAGAAATTTCACGGTGTGCAGTGGGCTAGTGGACCACCCCTCACCCCCTAAGATTCGCCCTAGACATATTTACACACACTTCGAGAGAAAAGCGGCATAAATGGCAGGTGCGACTAGGACGAGCATGATGAAAATGCTCATACTGAGATGCTTGCATCTGGTGCAAGGTTAAAATATCAAATGTTTGGTTAGCATCAGTTTGACCAAAAAGGAGTGACCGTGTTAACTCTTCCATGATGGTTTTCGTCCCTAAAAAAGATCCAACAAATATCAAGGATTACCACCCTATGGTTTGGTGCATGGTTTTTCTAAGATCTTTTCCAGGCTTTTGGCATCTTAGTTGGTACCAATGCTTCCTCGCTGAGCTCTTAGCCTAGAGTGCTTTCACCTCTAATGGTAGGATTCTCAAAATTTCAAGATGATGCTCAACTCCGCGTTATTCCTCCCCGGTGGAAGGCTGGAGCCAGCGTAACAAAAATGGACATTTCGAAGGCCTTTGATTCACATGCGTAGAAATTTCTCAATACCAATTTTTGGTGAGGCTTATGCACCGTTGGCACAACTAGATATGTATTTGTGAACTTATTATTTTGTCATTTCAGAATGTGTTATTGAAAGAAAAAATAGGGGCCCCAAGGCCTTTTGGCTCTTTTTTCTCGAATCGTTTTGGCTCCTTTTTCTTGATCTAGCACATTTTGCATCATTGGTATACAATATTTCCACCTATATGAATGAATCAAGTATTTTATAGCCATCGGCACTTTGTACCTACTTACTTAGCTTAATCTAAAAAAGATACCTATATCCTCTTCCTTATCGGTATATCTCTTTTCTGTCTCCATCCAAGAATGATAGGCGGTTCAATCATCAAACAAGCATCGGGGTGGATCGCATCGGGCCGAGGCGACCTCCTCTGGCGCTCCCACAGGCGGCAGGGGAGGAAACCCTAGCCACCGCCGAATCGCGACGTTCTCCCCATCCCTCCCCTCACCGCCGCCAGGGCGTACCGGCGGGCGAAGCCCGCCCAACATGGGCGACGGCGGGGCGCTTTCTCCTTCTCGCGAGGCGGGATCGCCGTGGGGCGATCTACCCTGGCCGGAACGCGGCGTTGTGCGGGGCGCGGCTGAAAGATCGAGGATGTCGCCTAGAGGGGGGGGTGAATAGGCGCTTTAAAATAATTATGGTTTAGGCTTGAACAAATGCGGAATAAACCTAGCGGTTAATTTGTCAAGCACAAAACCTACAACAACTAGGCTCACCTATGTGCACCAACAACTTAAGCTAAGCAAGATAAGCAACTATGTGATAGCAAGATATATGACAAAGAACAATATGGCTATCACAAAGTAAAGTGCATCAGTAAAGGGGCTCGGGTAAGAGATAACCGAGGCACGCGGAGACGATGATGTATCCTCCCGAAGTTCACACCCTTGCGGATGCTAATCTCCATTTGGAGCGGTGTGGAGGCACAATGCTCCCCAAGAAGCCACTAGGGCCACCGTAATCTCCTCACGCTCTCGCACAATGCAAGATGCCGTGATTCCACTAAGGGACCCTTGAGGGCGGTCACCGAACCCGTACAAATGGCAACCCTTGGGGGCGGTCACCGGACCCGTACACTTTGGCAACCCTTGGGGGCGGTCACCGGTACCCGTCAAATTGCTCGGGGCGATCTCCACAACCTAATTGGAGACCCCGACGCTTGCCCGGAGCTTTACACCATAATGATTGAGCTCCGAACACCACCAACCGTCTAGGGCGCCCAAGCACCCAAGAGGAACAAGCTCAAGGGCACCAAGCACTCAAGAGTAATAAGCTTCTCAACTTGTAACTTCCACGTATCATGTGGAGAACTCAAACCGATGCACCAAATGCAATGGCAAGGGCACACAGAGTGCCCAAGTCCTTCTCTCCCAAATCCCACCAAAGCAACTAATGCTAGGGAGGAAAATGAGAGGAAGAATGAAAGAAGAACACGAAGAACTCCAAGATCTAGATCCAAGGGGTTCCCCTCACTTAGAGGAGAAAGTGATTGGTGGAAACGTGGATCTAGATCTCCTCTCTCTTTTCCCTCAAGAACTAGCAAGAATCCATGGAGGGATTAAGAGTTAGCAAGCTCGAAGAAGGTCAACAATGGGGGAAGAACACGAGCTTAAAGGATTAGGTTCATTGGGGAAGAAGACTCCCTTTTGTAGGACCTCCCGAATCCAAGCGTTATGTGCTCAGGTCGTGCACAAGCGGTACTACCGCTTGGAGGAGCGGTACTACCGCTTAGCACGGTCAAAACAGCCCAACGAGAGGAAAACACGAGTTTTTGGTCCGGAGCGGTACTACCGCTTAGGAGCCATGGTAGTACTGCTCTGAAGCGGTACTACCGCTCAGGAGCCACGGTAGTACCGCTCTGGAGCGGTAGTAAAAAATTACATCCGCTCTAGTCGCGGTAGTACCGCTGCAGCCTTTACCAAAACAGCCACAACTTTTGCAAACGGACTCCGAATTCAATGAAACCAAGTTTGTTGAAAAGCTAATGACATGGGCTAACACAATATTGATAGAAATATAAAGAATAAGCAAATGAGAAAAGTCCCACAAGAAAATGGTGAGAACCCTTCATCGGATAAGACCGGTAAAACCTCCAACACCGAAAACATCATAGAAGACGCATGCGAACTCCGTTTTCGATGAACTCAAGCTTGTCATCAAAATGACCATAAGCTCTAAGACTCACAAAGATAACCAAATAAGAACCAAGAAACATGATGCAAGGATGTAATGGTTTGAGCTCTCTACTAACGATACGATCAAGCTACCAACTTGAGAGCCCCCCTTGATAGTACGGCAAACGATCCTATAACTCGGTCTCCCAACTACCACCACAAGACCGGTAAAATAGAAAACCTATCAAGGGAAAACCTTTGCCTTGCACATGGTCCACTTGAGCTAGATGAAGACGATCTTGACTCCCTCAAGTTGGACCACCTTTCTTGATTGTGTTGGCTCGATGAAGACTAGATGATTGCTCCCCCATAGTTCACTATGGGTGAGCCACTTTTCGGCACATCTTCACAAGTCCATTGACACCACAATGGATGGCAAGATTCAAGCACTTGATCTCTTTGTGATGCTCCACTTGAACTTGCACACGGCAATCTTGATGACGATCACCACTTGATGTCATCCTTTCCATGGGTTGTATGATATCTTCCTCTTGACGCAAGCCCATGGATACGTACCTAACCCCACATACAACTCTCACATAGACCATGGGTTAGTACATAAAGTGCAATGGACAATGCTTACCATACCATGGGATCACTTGATCCCTCTCGGTACATCTTCTACGCTTTGTGAGTTGATCAACTTGATTCACTCTTGACTTAGTCTTGATCAACCTTGAATCTTTGCAACTCTCTTCATTTGGATGATGTCTTGAAGGTAAACATGAATGATCACACAACCTTCTTCTTCAAGACATGCTTGCAATAAGCTCAACACTCATATGACCAATCTTTGAATAATTCCTTAATAGCACCTTGGTCATCACAAACTCTCATTGAAATCAACAAATGGACTCCAAGAAAAGCCTATGGGCAAACCCTTCAAATATAACTCAAGGCAACCATTAGTCCATAGAGATTGTCATAAATTACCAAAACCACACATGGGGGCACCACATGTCCTTTCAATCTCCCCCATTTTGGTAATTGATGACAATCACTTTCAAGAGAGTTTATACAAGGAATTATGCATCACCATTCAATGCACCAACCAATAATGCATGCGTATGAGATGCAAATGCTAAGGAAACAAAAACCAAAGCTACTCCACAAAACTCTCTGAAACTTCTCCCCCATTGGCATCGATTGCCAAAATGGGCGAAAATCTTAGAAGGCCAATATAAATTGTGGTCCTCCATAAATTGAGTATTTCTCAACAAGAGAGTGGAATGCAATACACATATCCAACTGCCAATACTTGGAGGAAGACAAGCTATATTGATGCCCAAAGATTGCAACAGAAAGATATGCCACAAAGACATAACAAAGAGAGACAAAAGCAATCAGAAGATACCAATTGAAGCAAGCAATCAACGGATATCAATTGAACCAACTAGACCAATGATCCTACATGCCACAAGAATAAAGATATTATGAAAAGCGCAAAGGAGTGCTCTAAAGAAACTAGAGAAGCTCCCCATGATTTGTGCACACATAAGAATTTTTGTATTTGAATACAAAGTGCACAAAATAGGATCATAGCTCCCCCAAAATCAATAGAAACTCACATCCAGTGCAAGTGAGCATATAGGAAACAAAGCCTAGCGCTTGCAACAAGCACATGGTTGAGCAACATGTAAAAGAGGCAACTTAAGAATAGGCTCAACCAAAATGATGTGTGTGAGTCATGGCGAAGCACTTGAGAAGACTAAGATTAGGATGAGCATTAAGCATCAACATAGTCTTGAAAGAATGAGGCACACGGTGCAAGGCCTATCATTCCCACACACAACTGGCAAATGGGTTCACAAACTTACTAATGAGCAAAAGAGAACATATGCTTGTGACAACCCGTGGTGAAGATAGACGAGGGGAGGCTCATCAAGACGAGGGATACCAATTAAGATGTCAAAAACCTCATAAAGATAAGGAAGAGGAAAATAACCTTCACCACACAAGAGTGCATCAAGATGCAACGATAGAGGACACGCACTCACGGCACAAGCTTTCATGGAGCCACCAAAGAAATAACATAAGAAAGACAAGATGGACGTGAAAGAAAGGATATCAACTAGAGATGTAATTTCTCTCAAGTGTATAAGGTTCTATGTAGATGAAATCATGATGATATATATATCTACAACGAAGGATGTACACCCGAAATAGTTACAACACGAAGGAACAAGATATCCACAAGGAAGTCATAAATATACCAATAAGATATTTGCTTGAAAGCATAGCACTTGGCTAGATATGGTCTTATTGTATATAAATGAAGTCCACACACACATCCATCAAGGGCATCACAACTAGCAACAGATATCATTGTTGGGATGCTTTGAGAAAGGAAACAAGTATCACAAGATATTAAATGAATATCATGCCAAGATACAACCTACACAAGGTTGAATGCAAGAGGGGAAAGCATGAATAGATACTTGTTACCGAGATATCATTGGAAGGATGTAGTAGACACCAATTGAAGGTAGATAGTAGTTCACTGATCATCCTAGCTTGACTCCAATATGCACATGGTGACAACACCTTCCTTGGAAGTGAGCCGAGCATCCAATGCATCTCCAAATGTTCCTAGAAGAACAACACAAACTAAACGGTACCCAAACTCATCGGGACCAAATAGTTAGGAAAACCAATACATAGGACAAACTCCACATAAATATGTGCATATAGATATGAAAATGAATTTCATACACATCTCATCTGATTTGAGACTTGGTGGAGATCCCCCTATATATTGAGTCAAAGAAAGAAAGCATGCCAAATAAAATACATGAAGTAAACATGCATGCTCAAGACTTTCAAAACCCAAAACCTAAAGAGAAAGAAATGCCAAGTGAAAAGGATACCAAATGGAGAAATCATCACTTGGAAGATATCATTAAAGATACATCAAGGAATGAGATATCCATTGATACACACTAAACTAAAGATGTCAAACTCCCAAAGAGAGGATGGTTCCAAACAAACCAGGATCTAAACAAAGTTTCATGATGGCACAAAGTACCAAAAAGAAACGGCTTGCCTTCCACCAAAACACACTTGATAAGGATCACAAGAAGAGTGTTCTAATGAAAATAGGATAGATCCCCCACGAGTTGTGCATTATATAGGATTTGCATTTGAATACAAAATGCACAAGGTGGGATCACCACTTTCACTATATCTAGAAAACACTAGACAAGAACGAGAAATAAACAAGATCCACAAGTGGTAGGGAAGACAACGGGAGTTGACACAAACCTTGGCAAGAGAAAAAGGCAAATAAACAAAAGCCAATGTAAAGATGATCAATTAAATTCTACCACACATAAGTGACTACCAATTGTCAAAAGACAAGAAGTATTTGGAAATAATTCCTGGTGGTAGATAGCAAGGATATCTGACATCATCTTCACTCCAAACAAAAGGCAAATTGCAACTTGTAGAGCTAACATGCCACCTAGGAACAAGATAATTTACAATATCAATTCTAGGAGACAATATCTCAAATGTACACATTTTCTAGGCTTGTAATATGCACATAGCATATTACTCCCCCATAATTTGATACCAATAATAACTTAACAAGAGGCAATAAGAGGATCCAACACGAGATAATCAATGGAATTTTTTGAATTTGAATTTCTCATGAGAGATATACCACCTAGCGACTAGATAATCTTGTAATATCAATACTAAGTGGTATTCCCCATGTACCCACCTTTATAGGATTACGAAGTGCACAAAGAGCATCACTTCCCCATAATGGGATACTCCATTAAACTCTGACACGAGCCAACTAAGATACAACCAAGATGCACTAAGGCTCAACGAACGACACAAAAGTACATGATGTGCAAACCAACATACACAAAGGCAATTTGGAGACACATCATATACAAACACATGCAAGGAACAAAACCAAAACATGCAAGGGGGAAAGTAACTTTCAGTGTAAGCAATTTTAAGTACAAGTTACCGCAAGGAGGCACATTGGAAATAAGATATAAACTTGATGATTCAATTGACTTGGCTTGAGACAATAAGAGTGATGAAGTCCACTTAATTCTTCATAATGTAGCCAAGTCTCCAATGCCCTCCAACAACACCTATTGATCAAGTTTGAGCTTGTTGGTCCCCAACCAAGTTGGGTCCTAAGAGGTTAGTCACAATAGGTTTGGCTACCCAAATGGTTCTTTGCTTGACACCACTTTGAGTACCAACAAACTTGGCAAACACATTGCCAACCTTATCCTTACCAAGAGAATAGATATCATCAATAATAATTGGGTTGGATAAGTTACCACTAGTGAATGAAGAAGCGACGTGACCTTTCTCACGACATAAGTAGCAACGTCTACTCTTCACTTTCTTCTCACTTGATTTCTCAATTTGAGAAGCATTAACTTGAGTCTTCTTGGTAAGAGGCCTTTCTTCAACTTGATGTTGAGCATGAGATTGAACTTGTGCCCTCTTCCCTTGTTGCTTGACACTAATGGATTTCTTCTTCAATGGGCAAGATCTAACATGATGCCCTTCGACTTTGCACTTGAAGCAAACAATCTTGGCCGAATTCTTGACTTGTTCTTGGCCCTTCCTTTTGTTCATCTTGGACTTATTCTTCTTATTGGAGTTGAATCCAAGTCCACCTTTGTCATTGGGGGATTTTTGCACACTCAAGATATTGTTGAGTGTGGATTTCCCTTGATGACTCTTTTCCAAGTCTTTCTTCAAAGAAGTGACTTGGGCCTTGAGCTCTTTGATTTCCTCTACATGGTTAGTCTCAACACAAGTACTAGAGGAAGTATAAGCTTCATCGTTAGAGCAACAAGGCAAGGAAAGAAATTCATCACAAGATGTACCAACATTGTGAGTAGATGAATTACAAGGACTAGCACATGGCAATATACTATTTTGACTAGAAGTAGTGCTAGTATCCACATGAGGCTCACTAGATGTTACCTTAGCAATCATGGCCTCATGAGCTATCTTTAGCACACTATGGGATACTAGAAGATCATCATGAGAGCTTGAGAGCTTTTCATGACTTTCTTCCAATTTCCCATAATTGCTAGATAGCACCTCAAGTTGAGCCTGTAGCTCAACATTCTCCTTCAAAATGGATGCTTCACAAGTAATAGAATTAGTAGCACAAGCATCATCATTAACAACAAGAGGATAAGGCAACTTGGCAAGCTCTTTTAAATAAGAAGCTTCAAGTTGGGCATGAGACTCGGTGAGTTTGATGAGCTCACCCTTGATGACCCTTGAGCCATTTTCGAGGTGCTCAAAATCCTCAAGGAGTCTAGCATGAGCAACTTCAAGCTTACTATTTTTAGTTTCAAAAACATTGGCCACCTCAAGAGCTCTATCATTAGATTCCTTCACTGTAGACAATTCTAGAGCAAAAGTCTCAAGAGATTCCTTGGTGGTTTGTTCAAGTTCAAGAGCTTGAGAGAGGTCCGCAATCTCATTAGCGTAATCACGCCCATGACCTTCCATTTTCTCAATGGTGACCTCATGCTCCTCTAGATGAGATTCCAACTCCTCAATGTATTTCTTGCCATCAATGGCAATGGACATTATTTCCATGAAGTTGGAACGAGCAATTTTATTTTTATGAAGAGCTTTAAAAATCATTTCCCCCTTAGTTTTTATGGATGGAACATTATCATTCTCTTCATCATTATCCTCAACATCATCATCAAGAGACATATTGGGGTACAAAGTAGAAGATACCTTTGACGCCCTAGCCATAAGGCAAAAAGCAATAGATGATGATGTAGGATCCCTTGAGGCACCATTAAACACCACATCTTGTTCCATGGAGTGTTCGGTTTCCTCTACATTGTTAGCACAACAATTCGATGAAATAGATGCATTTTTATCATGGCGACAAGACATAGCAAGCATATCATCATGAGATCTAGTCAAGCAATTTCTACATGATATGCAAGGATTATCAACACAAGCATGTGAAACATTTGGAGTGCTCGAAGTGTTAAAGCCCAAAGAGGGAGCATTGCAATAAGATAGTGATGAAGGATCATCCACAGTAAGCATATTATCATCATTGCAATGACCAACACTACTCACCATATCATTACCTTGTGGAAAACCACATGTAGGTGAAGTAGAAGAAGTTGAGAAGACTATACGACCGGAGGTGGAGGGGGAACAATCATCCCCACAAATATTGGACACACCATATTTATCTTGAAGCTTTGTCCACAACTCATGAACATCCCAGAACGGCATGAGTTGAAAAATAACTACATTACTCAAAGCATCAAAAAGCACATTAGAAGCTTGAGCATTGAGATAAGAGTTTTTCTCATCCTCTAAAGATAATCTTTGGGGATCCTTTGGAGGAGAAAAACCCATATCTACAATTCGCTCTAAATTTGGGTCCATGACCCTAAAGAGATTAAGCATGCGAATTATCCAAACATCAAAATTTGTGCCATCGAAACTAAGAGTGTCAGAGAATCCTAATCCCCTAGTCGACATCTTTACTCTCTAGGCGGTTAAGCCTAACAAAGAGAGACGAGGCTCTGATACCAATTGAAAGATCGAGGATGTCGCCTAGAGGGGGGATGAATAGGCGCTTTAAAATAATTACGGTTTAGGCTTGAACAAATGCGGAATAAACCTAGCGATTAATTTGTCAAGCACAAAACCTACAACGACTGGGCTCACCTATGTGCACCAACAACTTACGCTAAGCAAGATAAGCAACTATGTGATAGCAAGATATATGACAAAGAACAATATGGCTATCACAAATTAAAGTGCATAAGTAAAGGGGCTCGGGTAAGAGATAACTGAGGAACGCGGAGACGATGATGTATCCCGAAGTTCACACCCTTGTGGATGCTAATCTCCATTTGGAGCGGTGTGGAGGCACAATGCTCCCCAAGAAGCCACTAGGGCCACCGTAATCTCCTCACGCCCTCGCACAATGCAAGATGCCGTGATTCCACTAAGGGACCCTTGAGGGCGGTCACCGAACCCGTACAAATGGCAACCCTTGGGGGCGGTCACCGGACCCATACACTTTGGCAACCCTTGGGGGCGGTCACCGGTACCTGTCAAATTGCTCGGGGCGATCTCCACAACCTAATTGGAGACCCCGACGCTTGTCCGGAGCTTTCCACCACAATGATTGAGCTCCGAACACCACCAACCATCTAGGGCGCCCAAGCACCCAAGAGGAACAAGCTCAAGGGCACCAAGCACCCAAGAGTAATGAGCTTCTCAACTTGTAACTTCCACGTATCACGTGGAGAACTCAAACCGATGCACCAAATGCAATGGCAAGGGCACACAGAGTGCCCAAGTCCTTCTCTCCCAAATCCCACCAAAGCAACTAATGCTAGGGAGGAAAATGAGAGGAAGAACGAAAGAAGAACACGAAGAACTCCAAGATCTAGATCCAAGGGGTTCCCCTCACTTAGAGGAGAAAGTGATTGGTGGAAACGTGGATCTAGATCTCCTCTCTCTTTTCCCTCAAGAACTAGCAAGAATCCATGGAGGGATTGAGAGTTAGCAAGCTCGAAGAAGGTCAACAATGGGGGAAGAACACGAGCTTAAAGGATTAGGTTCATTGGGGAAGAAGACCCCCTTTTATAGGACCTCCCGAATCCAAGCGTTATGTGCTCAGGTCGTGCACAAGCGGTACTACCGCTTGGAGGAGCGGTACTACCGCTTAGCACGGTCAAAACAGCCCAACGAGAGAGAAAACACGAGTTTTTGGTCCGGAGCGGTACTACCACTTAGGAGCCACGGTAGTACTGCTCTGGAGTGGTACTACCGCTCCGGAGCCGTGGTAGTACCACTCTGGAGCGGTACTAAAAAATTACATCCGCTCTAGTCGCGGTAGTACTGCTGCAGCCTTTACCAAAACAGCCACAATTTTTGCAAACGGACTCCGAATTCAATGAAACCAAGTTTTTTGGAAAGCTAACGACATGGGATAACACAATATTGATAGAACTATCAAGAATAAGCAAATGAGAAAATTCCCATAAGAAAATGGTGAGAACCCTTCATCGGATAAGACCGGTAAAACCTCCAACACCGAAAACATCATAGAAGACGCACGCGAACTCCGTTTTCGATGAACTCAAGCTTGTCATCAAGATGACCATAAGCTCTAAGACTCACAAAGATAACCAAACAAGAACCAAGAAACATGATGCAAGGATGCAATGGTTTGAGTTCTCGACTAACGATACGATCAAGCTACCAACTTGAGAGCCCCCCTTGATAGTACGGCAAACGATCCTATAACTCGGTCTCCCAACTACCACCACAAGACCGGTAAAATAGAAAACCTATCAAGGGAAAACCTTTGCCTTGCACATGGTCCACTTGAGCTAGATGAAGACGATCTTGACTCCCTCAAGTTGGACCACCTTTCTTGATTGCGTTGGCTCGATGAAGACTAGATGATTGCTCCCCCATAGTTCACTATGGGTGAGCCACTCTTCGGCACATCTTCACAAGTCCATTGACACCACAATGGATGGCAAGATTCAAGCACTTGATCTCTTCGTGATGCTCCACTTGAACTTGCACACGACAATCTTGATGACGATCACCACTTGATGTCATCCTTTCCATGGGTTTTATGATATCTTCCTCTTGACGCAAGCCCATGGATACGTACCTAACCCCACATACAACTCTCACATAGACCATGGGTTAGTACATAAAGTGCAATGGACAATGCTTACCATACCATGGGATCACTTGATCCCTCTCGGTACATCTTCTACGCTTTGTGAGTTGATCAACTTGATTCACTCTTGACTTAGTCTTGATCAACCTTGAATCTTTGCAACTCTCTTCATTTGAATGATGTCTTGAAGGTAAACATGAATGATCACACAACCTTCTTCTTCAAGACATGCTTGCAATAAGCTCAACACTCATATGACCAATCTTTGGATAATTCCTTAATAGCACCTTGGTCATCACAAACTCTCATTGAAACCAACAAATGGACTCCAAGAAAAGCCTATGGGCAAACCCTTCAAATATAACTCAAGGCAACCATTAGTCCATAGAGATTGTCATCAATTACCAAAACCACACATGGGGGCACCACATGTCCTTTCAGCGGCGACGCTGGGCTGCCACGATGGCGGGCGTGGAGGGCTACACGAGGCGGGCTGCGTGCTGGTGATGGTTACGGCGGCCGGTGGTCGATCTGCCGGATCTGGACGACGCGGGGCGGTGGCACCTGTGCTAGGCAGAGTCGGGTGAGATCCCCTTCGGGCTGGCATTCGTGGTGCATGCGGTTTTGCTGGTTGCTCGCCGGATTCGTCTTGCTGCTTGTGCTCGGCCTTGGATCGGCGCCGAGGCAGGTCGGGGAGGCATCCTCGGGGTGCTCGAGATGTGCTATTGGTGGTTGTGCTAGATGTGCAGCTACTGACGGCAGTGGAGTCCGACGGCCCTTCTCCATGGAGGCGGGACATGGCGATGGTGGTCATCTCCTCCGTCAGAGGTGGTCTGCATGAGGCTGGGTGGTCGGATCTCCCGATCCGTCATCTAGTCCCGGCTGTGTGTCGTGGAAACATGGTTGCCGGTGAAAACCGAGCCGACGACAGGCGATGGCGGCATCCTCGCCGTTACCTTGATGGAGGCATCGTCGTGTAACTACTGTCGACCCACTCGTGCTGCCCCGGAGGAAACCCTAAGATCTGGTGTTCCAGATCGGATGATGGCGGCATGGTGTCGTTTCTCTCTTGGGAGCATTGTTTGTGGAGCAGCGCTGGTAGTCAGAGGCAGGAGGTGGAGCGGCTTCGTCTTGCACGGAGCTTCGGTGGAGATGTCTAGTCATGCCTGACCGACAGGTGCTACGCTTTGTCATGCCTGGTCGGCAGGTGCTATGCACGACAGATCTTCCAAGGACTTCAAGCTGTGTCGGCTGCTGGTACCTGGCAGCATGGCGCTGAGGTGTATCAGTGGTAACCGCGACGTGCTCAGCTATTTGTGCGCAGGGAGGAGGTGCCGTTGGGCGCCGTGGTGGCGTCGACGATAGCTTGACCGAGCAAGGTTGATGCATCAGTACAGTTCTGAAGATGGAGCGGTGGCAGTTGAAGGCGGCGGCGTCTGAGAGCACGCGGGACCAGTGTGTGCCCCAGACCCGGCAAGCGGCTAGGTTGGGGTCTTAGGTCTTAGATGTTAGGCTTGCGATGTCTGTTTGGTATTAGGCCCAGGCTATCTGCCCCTTCATCAACTGGATAGGTGTAGCGACAGTTTGTTGCTTAGACGGCGGCTTTAGTCTTACTGTTGTATGACTTTGTAAGGTCTTGTGAGAATAATTAATAAAATGGTCGTATTAATCGCCCAGATGCAGAGGCCGAGGGTCATCCTCCTTTTCTAGAAAAAATAATCCAAAAATGATAGGCTAACAGAAGTCGACTCTAACATTGTGGTTAGCACATGAGGAAATAACTGGCGGCTGCCTTCACCATTAGTAATGTACGTACGCTTAATCTTACGCATTAAGAAAGACGCAGGTGATGTGAACGCTGAGCGAAGCACCCAACCCGAGAGATAGCAACGTTGTATGGAAAAAAAAATCTACACTACCAGGAACGAACTGAAATGCATTCACGTGGTGGCAGTATGAATGTGTGAGTACGAAGATTCAAATATTTGTTTGAACTGGATTCTTGAACCCATGGTAACTCCACAACCCAGGAGCAGCAGAAATCTTCAAAAGAAGTAGAAATTCGAGATGCCGTTGAGAATTTTGTAGTAGCTGCAGAGAAAGTAT
This sequence comes from Triticum dicoccoides, assembly GCF_002162155.2. Classification (NCBI taxonomy): domain Eukaryota; kingdom Viridiplantae; phylum Streptophyta; class Magnoliopsida; order Poales; family Poaceae; genus Triticum; species Triticum dicoccoides. Next base: position 35,913,280 of record NC_041387.1, on the reverse strand, counting down.
ACGTTCAAGTACTACCTCTGAATTCCATTTTCAGATGAAGTACTCCCTGACATCTTTCTTGCTAATTTCTGATGTAAACTAATACGCCCTATCAGTCCAAGGCTAATGCCACTTCTTCATTTCTTCCCATGCAAAAAAAAAAACTTTTTAGTAAGATTGCTTCCCATGCAAGGTTAGTGGTTTTAAACTTTATACTCCATCTATTCCTAAATGTAAGTTTTTTTAAAGATTTCAATGTGGACTACATGCGGATGTATATAGACACACTTTAGAGTGTAGATTTATTTATTTTGCTTTGTATGTAGTCCTTAGTAGAATATCTACAAAGACTTATATTCCCTACGTCCCAAAATAAGACACTTATTTTGGAACGGAGGGAGTATTTAGGAACGGAGGGAGTACATTTTTACTCTTGCCAAGGCCCAACGGTCACTTAAGAGAAGGGGCAAAACCCAGGTTTACATTGTTACGCGTGGATGTGACAGTGTGCAACTCCAAGCACCATTTAATTGCACTGGCGGGCCATGATTAGGTTCTACCAAAATTGTCGCCCTCGATGGGAAGAAGATGCACCGACGGCCGATTGATCTCCCACATTTACGTAGGCAAGCACGTAATGATGTCGACAGTAAACCCCTCTGAAAGAGAGTGTATGTTGAGTTATTCACTCAGTAGCCGTCATGGCGTCTCTTTTGGACGATCTAACGGATTATGCCAACGCAATGCACGGGAATACTCTATGCGTTTTGGCCCTCATGATGATTATAGCAGCACCGATGATCGATGAATATCTCAAGCAGATCATGATATAAATATCGACCCATCAAGTTACAGGAATATACCGAAAGCGCGTCATAACCGTAGTGAAAGCTTCAGTTGGTTGATTGCAATGTGCTGAGACTAAACCAGTAGTTCTATTAATTCGTATGGCTGCTGTTTTGTAGTTTGTGCTGTTTTCCTATCTCTGATTTTTTTTTTGTTATAACAGATAACAAAGTATTGGAGCATGGTGACGAAACACCGCTCTTTTGGATTTTATTTCTTTGAACTTGATTGATTTAGTGACAGAACATGATGGTTTGTATCAAGATGTTTTTTTGCGGGGTGGTTTGGATCAAGATACTTGTTAGTAGTTGACACGACACATGCCAGGTTATGCAAGAAGCAGCTCACACAATAGCATTAAAACCCAGAATGGCGATCGGATCGGCGAATCTTGTGGTTCATGTTTCCACCTGTCAGACCGCCCGTTCGTACGGTTCGCCGGTTCAGTATAACTTTATTTTGACAGAATGAATGAAGGTTCTTTTTTTTAGGGCAGAATGAATGAAGGTTAGGTAGTAGGATTTCTATCATTTATTTGACAACTTTTTTTTGAGAATCATTTGTTAGACAACTAGGTCTAGCTAAGTTGGTTATTAGGCCAGATTTGGTCGCCTTGGCCTGTAGGGCTGTACCCAGTGCACCCACGTTTGAATCCCAGGAGCTGTAAATATACTTTCACCCAGCTCTTGTTTTTTGCGGCAAATCCTATTTGCCGCGTAGGTCGACGGATAGTAAGATAACGTGTGCCCTGTTAGTCCTGCTATTTAAGATTCGGCCGGCCCAATTAGCAAGACTCCCCATTATGGTTCTAGAAAGGTTCTAGAACCTTTTAAGCGAAATCACTAATTAAGGAGTACTCTTTGCGGAGATCACTCCAACTTCCCTGGTTGCGACAAGTGGCGCCATTTGTCGCGACCTGAGAGTTTTCCTTTTTTTCGTAGATCCGTTTGTTCAAAATATTTTATTTCTTAAACCGTGTGTCCAAATCTCCAACTGCTTTCGTCGTTGGATTCCTCGCGTCGAGATCTTCAAAACTAGATACCATGTTGATAGGTTTTGACGAAGTTTTTTTACGAAAAAACCGGACAAAAAAACCGACAAAAAAACCAAACCAGGAACACGGTTTTTTTCCTTTCCGAAAGAGGCACGCCCGTGCCTCTGACGAAATCACAACCGTGCCTCTCGCAAAAGAAAAAAAACAGAAAACGTGTTTTTTTCCTTTCCGAAAGAGGCACGCCCGTGCCTCTCGCGAAAGCACAACCGTGCCTCTCGCGGAAGCAAAACCGTGCCTCTCGTGAAAGAAAAAAAAAAGAAAAAACGCGTTTTTCCCTTTTCGAAAGAGGCATGCATGTGCCTCTCGCGAAAGCACAACCGTGCCTCTCACGAAAGAAAAATAACAGAAAATGCGTTTTTTTCCTTTCCGAAAGAGGCACGCCCGTGCCTCTCGCGAAAGCACAACCGTGTCTCTCGCGGAAGCAAAACCGTGCCTCTCGCGGAAGAAAAAAAAACAGAAAACACGTTTTTTTCTGTTTCCAAAAGGCAGGGTCGTGCCTCTCGTGAAAGCACAGCCGTGCCTCTCGCGAAAACAAAACCGTGCCTCTCACGAAAAGAAATGTAATTTTTTTGAAAAAAAATTTGGTCGAAAAGCTAGGAAAGACCGGTGGAAAACCAAAACGTCAAAAACCCCCAGAAAAAACCTATTTAAAAAGCCGAAAATGCGTGTGGAAAAATAAAAAAACAAAATCCGGAGGAAGCGCCTAGAGCGCGACACGTGGCGAATGGCTGAGAGCGCGCCAAGTGGCGCTGATCGTTGCGAGGCTCCCGAAGGAGCGCTCGGTAATTAGTTGCTCCCCCTTTTAAGACCGTGTTTTTTTCTATAATTTTTTGTTCATTTATGCTTTTTTATTTTTACTTTTTATTTTTCATTATGGTTTTCCTATTAGTTCTCTATTTTCATATTCACAAATACTTTTCAATTTTGTGAATTTATTTTCGTTCATGATTTTTTTTCCAAATTTTCTATTATATTCTTAAATTCGTTAATATTTCTAAAATTTGAGGATTTTTCAACTTCAATTTTTTTAATTCCTGAACATTTTTGTGAATTCATGAACATTTTTAGAATTTCAAAAAGTATTTTTTGTATTGCTGAACATTTTTTTGAAATTGTGAACATTTTTCAATTTCACAATCATTTCTTTCATATTTCAGAACAGCTTTTGAAAATATCAACATTCTTTAATTCATGAACGTTTTTTCAAAATTTGGAATACTGAAGATTTCAACATTGTTAGTTCATGAACATTTTTTCAGAAACCCAAATAGTTTTTTTAAACGTCAAACAATTGTAATTCACCAAAAAAAATTGTATTCACGAACATTTTTCTAATTCATGATTTTTTTAACACACGTACATTCCTTGAATTCCTGAACATTTTTAAAAAAATTAGATTTATTTATTAAATACAGGAAACTTTTTTTTTCAATTTTTGAACAAATAAATAACTCTAGGTCCCACACTAGACCGACCCTTTAGCAACAGCGTGTTGGCCCTGTGCGCAATTGCTCACTTTCCCCCACATAGGTTGCCAAATACGAGCTCTCGTTTTTGTGACTCGGTCCAAATTTTAAAACTATGGCTCACACGAGACTGTTGAATTCAGAATTTTGGGCCAAATTGGGCTAGTAGTGAACTTCTCATATGAATGAGGCCCAAGCTAGGATTTTTCCCTAATTATTTTGCTATGATATATAGAATGTTGAGAAATCTCAGGGTGTGTAATGGGCCATTGGGCCACCCGTCACCCCCATAAGGTTCGCCCTGGACATGTCTGCACACACCTGGAGAGAAAGGCGACATACATGCTTGGTGCGAGTACGGTGAGCATGATCAAAATTCTCAAACTGGGATGCTCGCATTTGGTGCAAGGTTAAAGTATCTAATATTTGGTTAGCATCAGTTTGACCCGAAAAATGGTGGTAGATGCCTTAACTCTTTCATGATGGTTCTCCTGTGTGAAAAAAAGAAGATTCAACAAATATCAAGCATTACCACCTATAGTTTGGTGCATGGTTTCTCTAAGATGTTCTCCAATCTTTTGGCATCTTAGTTGGAACCAATGCTTCCTTCATTGATCTCTCAAGCCTAAAGCGCTTTCACCTCTAATGGCATGATTCACAAAAAATTCAAGATAGTGCTCAACTCGGCATGGTTCCTCCATTGGAGGAAGGCTGGAGCTAGCCTCGACATTCCAAAAGCCTCCAATTCACTTGCCTAGAAATTTCTCCTCAATACCCTTTTTTTGCGGAGGCTTATGCACCCGTTGGCACCACAGCTATGATTAGCCAAGAAACAAGTCGCTGATGTTGGAGCAGGGGGCCTACAAAGGAGATTCTTTGTCACCAACATTGGTCATCCTCGCAATGACACCCTACACATAATGCTCAAGTGGGTGGGTGGGTGGAGAAAGATGTTCGCGGACTTACCGATCCACAGAAGAGTTCCTAGAGTATCGAGTTTTGCGGACAATGTAATTGTTTTCTTGAAATCAACCCCTAGAGACAGTGTGTTGATCCTTGAAACTCATATTATTTGGTGACGCCTCATGCCTCCGCATCGATCTCTATAAGAGTATCGCCACATGCATCTGCTTCCTACTCCAAGGAAGTAGCGCTAGGTAATAGTTGTTGGACCTCCAAGCATAGAGGTTTGATGCAAGTGGTAATCTCCCCTCACTTTAGAAACAAAGGTATTAATCCATAAAGATAACAATCCTAACCTCTTCCGAGTAGCACGCCAAGACAGATTAAGAACTTCTCTCGTGTTCGCAATAGTTCTAGCGAGTCAATCTCGCTAGCCTTTCTAGTTGCAACAAGAGATGGAAATAATGTTGTTGGAGCTACGTTTGTATTTTCAATAATTAACTAAAAATGAAAGTGCATGTAAAAGTATTCGGAGAAGGTTTCTTATGCAGGAAACTAGATAGGGATTTATATGTTTACTAGTAGCATCTCTCCAAAATCCTTGTGTATTCACCTCTGGTATTAAGTAAACAGAGTATTGCATTAAGCAAGATGAGATATTGGAATTAATTCCTCTCACTACCCACGGTACAGATGCCCGGAAAATTTTATTATCCTTTAGTTAGGCAAATGTGTCTAAACTTTTGTGCTCAAATTGTCACCAAAAATACTTCACTAATAGAGATCTAATGCACAATGCTCCCATATGGATCTTTCATATAAAGTTGCCAATATATAGATAAATGAATTTAAGAATAATATAAATCTATACATTATCGAATCAAACATCATGATCTAAACATAAAATAATTATTCATCACATAGCAACATGATTCGCAGCAAATATCACATTATATGGATCACAATCATGTAGAATAGTTCATGTGGTATCTGTATTGAAGCATAGAGAAAATACAAAATATTCAGATAACTCTGTTTTGAGTAAATAGATTGTATTAGCTGACAAGGCCTACCAAAGATTATCCGTGAGAGATGATTTGTCCCGGAAGTAGGGAACCCCCGGAAAAGCAAATATTGACCATGCAATATCGTTTTTGGCATCCACCTTGACATGAAAATTTCTATCAAGATTGTCGGTTATGTTGTAACAGATCTTTGACTAAGCTGCCAGCTATTATCTTCTGGTTGACTAGGCTATTGGAGGACATGTTTTCTTTTGTCAAATTCCATGTAGGTGATTGTTTCTTACTCCTCCGATGTCCTAGATATGGATACATGTCTGACCGCTACATGTGAATGGACCTTCCATATGTAAGGTTTGTGATGTTGCTAAATTTCAAATGGAACTAGTGGAGCTGGGGGCAGGGTTTTTTTTTCTAACACAATATAGATGTAGACGCTCATACATAAGCACATACACTCAGCTCTATGAATGCATGCACGCATGCCCTACCCCTATGAACACCTCTGAGAGATTGAGCCAACACATAATCTTGAGAATTTTATGTGGTACATGTGCACAATGTGTGTGTGTGGGGGGGGGGGGTCCCACGTATCTACAATTTTTTATTGTTTCATGGTATTATATTACCAATCTTGGATACTTTATATGCACTTTTATATCATTTTGGAGAATTAACCTATTAACTCAGTGCCTAGTGTTAGTTGTTGTTTTCTGGTTGTTTTTTAGTTTTATAGAAAATCTGTACCAAACGGAGTCCAAACGCTATGAAACTTTTTGACGATTTTTTTCTGGACAAAAAAGACCCTAGAAGCTTCGGGGGAGGACCAGAAGACCTACAAGAAGACGGCAAGCCAATAGGGCGTGCCCTGATGCCTTGTGAACCCCTCGTGGCTCCAGCGCTATAAATTTCCAAATATTCCAAAACTCCCAGAGAGCCAGACGAAACATTTTTTACCTCGTCGCAAGTCTCTGTTCTATCGCGACCCCATCTAGAGGCCTTTTCCGGTACTCTCGTGGAGGGGGAATTGATCATGAAGGGCTTCTATGTCAACCTTGCTTCCCTTCCGCTGATGTGTGAGTAGTTCACCATAGACATATGGGTCCATAGTGAATAGCTAGATCGTTCTCTCTCTTTGATCTTCAATACAATGTTATCTTCGAAGATCGATTCAATGTAATCTTCTTCTGCAGTGTGTTTATTGGGATCCGATGAATTGTGGGTTTCTCATCAGATTATTCATTGAAAATAATTAATTCTTTTCTGAACTTTATTATGCATGATTATTATAGCTTTGTATTTCTCTCTGATCTATCCGTTTGGTTTGGCCAACTATATTGATCTATCTTTAGTGGGAAAGGTGATTCGTAGTGGGTTCAATCTTGTGGTGTCCTCACCCAGCGATAGCAGGGGTAGCGAGACACATATTTGTATTGTTTCCACTAAGGGTAAAAAGATGGGATTTAATCATGTTGCTTGGTTTATTCTGTCTCCATTATGTCATCTTCCTTAAAGCATTACTCTGTTTGTCATGAATGTAATACCATAGATGCAGGCAGAAGTCGGCCTACTTGTCACGGACGTAATGCCTATATACATGATCATTGCCATGAATAATGTCATAACTATGAGCTTTTTTATCAATTGCCCAACAGTACCCACTGTATGCTATTTTTGAGAGAGAAGCCTCTAGTGAAAACCATGCCCACCTGTTCTACTTTAACCATATTACTAAAAACAAAAATACCTTGCTGCAATTTTCTTTCTTTAATTTTACTTTGCAATTTATCTATCTATCATTACCATATTTAATCTTTGCAAATAACAAATTCAAGGGGATTGACAACCCTCTTGCCTGTGTTGGGTGCAAGTATTTTCTCTTGTGTGTGTAGGCACTGCTAGGCATTGTGTGGTTCTCCTATTGGTTCGATAACCTTGGTTCTCACTGAGGGAAATACTATCCGCTACTATATTGCTTCACCCTTCCTCTTTGAAAAAAATCCCAATGCAGCTCACAAGTAGCAGGGGTCCAAACACTCATGTATACCTATTGTATAATAGTTCATATTTCTAGGAAAAGGAACTAGAAGCACACATTCCAATGCAACAATGCAGTCCAAAAATTGTTTTTCCCGTCACTCGAGCTCAAAATTGTTGCTCTCGTACATGTTGAGTATTCTAACATCATCATGTGGGTATCAAATTTTAGGAGTGGCTCTTGGTTTATTTCACAACAAGCATAGTCGCATGGGCCATGATAAGATCACACTATTGTGAAGAAATACATGATTTAGTTGACATGGACAATGATGGGTAATCTTTCTATTCACGAATCATGGTTATCAAAGCTATAAAACAATTGACGATATAACTAAGATTTACAACTTAAGCTGGTAATAATCTTGTTGGAGATATGCCATAGAGGCAATCATGTATGATGATATTTCCTATGTGTTTATGAATAAAGATAGTCCTTGGACATTACCAATCATGTGTATCAGCAAGTACGTGACTTGTTTGTGCGACTATGCATTGTATGATGACTGTCCTAAAAGGTCCCTAGTTGAAAGGGTTGTATGGACGCGCAGCTGACTAGACTAGCATATGACACGGTCGATGGCTCGGTCTCACTAGACATGGAGCATTGGATGCTAACCGGATAATATGGACTTGGAAAGGTCTGGTCGGATTGACGTAGTCGGATCCGAGTCGAGATAAGGTCTGAGTGGGACAGACCCAACTATGAGACGCAGCCATATGTCATCTGTGAGTCTCTAGTACAACATATGTTATATGTCCTAAGACCTGAGCTGACGCATGTACTCGGGATGGTGACAGGCCTGCTTTGGGCCGACCAAACGCTACTCCGTAACTGGGTAGTTACAAAAGTAGGTTTCAGGCTTGTCCAGACCCATGCTGCGAGACATGGTCGAGCAAGAAGGGATTTGCCCCTCCGATTAGGAGAGATATACTCTGGGCCCCTCGTGTGATCCGACCAGGATAAGCATGGCCATGCGACAAGGATTACGAGATAATCCGGATAGTGGTCGGCATCACTGGAACGAGAAAGAGGTCGGGCTAGCACAAGGATGACAGTCTCGCCTTGAGCCCGACAACATATATCGTGCGGCAAAGGGAACAGAAGTGTGACATGGTGTACAGGTTCGCCTAACCAGCTTCATAGTCTGCTTGGTGGTCGGCACGCCTTGCTAGAGGCCGCTACCAACCATGCAGGTCGGAGGTGATCCTAACTGTGACCAAGCCGACTTGCACCTAAGGGGTCGCGTGCTTAAGGGAAGGAACCTACGAGGTCGGTTCGTAGGACACTGTTCGGATGTGATCCGAACTGGACTAGGAACGTGACCGAGTAGACTTGTGGGGTTTAGGGTCCATGCGAGGCCCAAGTGTTGAGCCTGCGACGGACGCTATATAAAGTGGAGGTGCGGCACACTCATGCGGTTGATCGCTTCGGCGTTGCGACTAGGGTTTGCATGTGTTGCTAATAGCCACCTCCACTCGCCGCCGACTGTGTGATCGGACCTAGCAGTCCGCTTACTCCTGCATGCGCGGATACTGTTAGAGGCGGTGCACTTGCGCCGCTCCGACAAACTTGTACGTGGGATCGGACGACCGGCTGTTCAAGGGAGATCCGACAAGGAGGAGACGATCCACGCGGACGCGCTGCCCCAACTCTTCTTCCGCTGCACGGCACTGCACGTCTAGTGGTAACGAACTGTGATCCATCTCCCGTAGCATGTTCTTGGTTGTTCTGCGCGTAGGAAATTTTAATTTGCAGTCGACGCACCCTATCGTAGAACCCAACAAATCTCATTCTCATAATATATATCTACATGTTATGGGGATAAAGTGAAGATCACATAAGAAATTTATTTTTTATTCTTTTTGCTAGAGTCTGGTTTGTACAAATACAAATATATTGTAGACAAAGAATACAAATGTAAGACATAAACTCCATATAAAATTTACAATGATAGTGACTAGAATTTGTTTGATTATGGATGTTATTTATTCGTCGTTAGAAGTTGTCCTTGGTCATGTTTTATCAAACCATGGTGAGTTCTAAGAATAGTTGATAAACTACATTGTGCTTTAATTATTGAAATAATACTAATTTTCTCCCAAGAGTTTCAAAGACTCTTGCAATGTGTCTTATACAACTTCAACATCTACCATTCAGATAAAATTGCACTAATGGTACTAATACGTTGCAAGGAAAAGGTTGCATTAACTATATTCCTTGTGGCATAATACCCCTTAAAAACTCAACCTTGATTTAATCAGCTCCTTTATACATGTATGTGCATGTATGTGCTTGTATGAGAGATAAGAAAAGAATAATGGCAGATGAGTAGTAGGTAGGTATATGTATGTGCTTGTATCTATTCATACCCTTATAAATGTGTTGTAGATAGCTCCAAACATACACTAGAAAATATCTTGATAGAAGTTTCGACACTAACTATCTAAAGTTTAAAACTTAGAGAATAGTTTCTTACGTTAAGTCTTAAATCTTTGAAGGGTTGAGAATGACATACAACTAGAAAATGGTAGAACATGGTGCATGGACCTTTATGTTTTCCCACTACTATATGTACACAATATGTTCCTTTATCCAAAGAATGAGTGGCCTTATAAACATGAGGGAAAACAAGGTCGCGCTGCCCGACATGTGAGCAAAAAATGAGGCAATATGTTGTGGGCCTCTACAAATCGATGTCATTTAGCACCTTTTGTTAGTTCTTGATATATTGATTCTTAGTTTCTTAACTATGGTGTTGGTGATTCATACACTTATTTCTTTTCAATTTGTGATCGTATGGATGCATGATAGAGTTTACCGTGTTGAATATGTTTGGTGCCTCGGGCCATGACATGGAGTCATATGTGATGTTGTTTGTTTTGCTCTTGCCGGCTGTGAGATGTTGATGTTTCTCTCATCGTAAGTTGGGAATACAGTCAACTATCTTCCCTATACTCTATTTATACAAACAGAAATGAGACATCTATATGAAAATAAATTCAGTGTGAAATACAAAGATATTGAGAATAGATTTCTTATTCTATACCTCATATGTATTTTAAAAAATTATCATAAAAAATGCAGAAATAAAAAGTGGAACAAAATATAGTACTAGCCTTAGATTTTACATAGTTTTCTTACCATATATATGGACACCTGTTAATAATATGATTTTGCACTAATAGGTTATGTGTATTAACTGGTTTCTTTCCATCTGCATTCATCCTTACCATTTATTTCCTGATAACTAGTGGAAACTTTCAAACTGGAAAACACTATTAGCCTTTGACAAGGCCAACATGACCTTTACCCCCTACTAGTAGAGTGCCCGTGCGTTGCTACGGGCCAATAAAAGAATTTACTGAAAAAGACACTTATCCTGCAGTAACGACTAATGTACACGCAACCACATACAACACGTCACCACCACATACACAACACAAACACAAGGCAGAAAAGAAGGGTGGCTAGGAACAACAACACCCATCAATCGACCACCAAGCACACTACAGATGGACCTATCGTTTCGACTGCACCGGGACCTCCACCATGAGCTAGGAACCGCGAAGAGGTGAAACCGCACACCGTCGAAGCATGTACTTCAAACTGGTGCCTAGAAGAAGGATATGCCACTGGAGTGTGGCCGCCGCTCGATCCCGAGGATCTAGTTTTCACAAGGAGCAACACGAAGAACATGGAGCGACCACAAAGGAACCTTCAAGGAGGTAACGACACCCGCGGACGCAACGAGTCGGCCAGGCAAAAATTAGGCAACTTATGCACATCGACACTCACACACCTCTGTCGAAGCAAGTACTGCCAGACGTCAAAGCACCAGCAACACCAAGGCCATGCTACGACATACACGAACGACCATGCCACTCGCGTGGCCATGGCAGCCAGCCCGCACCAGAGACGCGCGCTCTACTCACAAACACCGCGTCCCTCACCACCAAGGCCACCACCCTGCCTCCAGACAACCCCGATATCATCCAAAGGCCCCAGCTTTGTCCAATCGGCAGCCCCAACTGACGGAGCCGCCAATGACCACGCTGCCCCGGACATCGTCACATATGAGCCACCAAGCACTCGACCGACAAAAAGGTGAGGAGAAGGTGTGATCTGCACCCACGATCGGCGACCCCATGACATCAACACGTGGCTCGACCATCATCGAAGCCTCCCATCCCTCCAACCGACCTCCCCACCAGACACTGATGTGTTGGCCCGCTGCACCAGCCGGCTCAAATCCACATGAGGCAACCAGCAGCCGCCCGCACACCAACGAGGGAACCAAGATGACCACAACCCGCAACTAAGAAATCTCACCGCAAAGCGTAGGCTGCATCCCGTGCCGCTTTCTGTCGTCCAGTCGCCGAAGTCGGAAGGGGCCGCCCTGACTCCAGACAACATGCCTCACCAGATCCCGATTCCCAAAGATGCGCCACCGATAGAGGCCCATGTCATCTCCATGCC
>NC_041387.1:35895342-35901285 GCF_002162155.2 Triticum dicoccoides | reverse complement strand
GAGGGTTAAGCGGCAGCTTGGTTTTCGCTAAAAAAATTGCTTTTGTGTTTTGTATTTTACATGAACTTTTATTTTCTAATATTTTTTATAAGATTAAGAAGGAAAATTAAGTGGATATTGATTCCCGTGGCCTAACAGGGAGATGCGTGTTGGAGATGACACTGTGAGGCTGGGATAGTTTCGGTCGGGAGCGGTCACTGAGTGAGGGGCTCGTGAAATGAGGACATACCTTGCATGGCCCGTCTCCGTTCCTTCTGCATCATATGGTCCCTGCAGCTTGTCTCTCCCCACATTCCTTTCCACCACCAGGAAAATCACAAACAACCAGCATTCCTTACCCGTATGCGTATATCACGTATCACCCCGTTCCTTTGAGACATCGGAATAGAAAGACCGAAGAGAGAGCAAACACGATTTACTTCTACTGGAGATCATCATTTTCTTTTGCAAGAATTTCAGCTTAACTACATTGGAAGTGAGTGTAATTGAAGTGCTTGCGATTTACTTCTGCGCACACCTTACAAATGTTATTGTCAACTTAATTTTCTGATTATAATGTATGGTAGACTTGTTAACTGAGTTGTGCTTCCGACTGTTTTTTTTGTTTGGGACTGAATGATTCGAATTCAGATTTCCTTCTCTATTTCAAATCCTGCAGGTCCCCTCCCATCCCTCGAGCCAGCCTTCTCACCAGACGGCCGCCCACACACGAGGCCAATAGACACCCCAGGTCATCGTCGCACCATCAAAGCAAGCCAATGCCGCCGACCAAAGCGCCCGACCCCACGCAAGCAGGACGCTCCCGCTCGCTCCAGTCGTACCAAGCAGAGACGAAGGTCAAAGTGTACCTCCTCATGTAGTACTATTTTACACTTCACCATGAAGTTGGGATAAATAGTTAAGGTGTTGTAAAATTGTTTTGATGATATTGTACTTTTTCTCAAGGAGGCACAAGAGTATGCTGAGAAGAACATTGTGTTATTCATGGAGACGTCGGCAAAAACATGTGATAATATAAACATATTTAAGATATATACCCTCCAAGTAGGCTATTTGGTTTCACATAATGCAGAAGAGGAACATAAACGATTAAAGTTAGCAACATAGCAAACCCTATTGATGAACTAATAATTGCTAATTATGTTCTTGCAAAATAATCAAGCTAATAACTTGGAAGTGTCAAACATTTGAAGTAGTTGAATATTTTAAGTTTCTTATGATGAATCATCTTATGGAGGCGGAAACTGCATCAGCACTGTCAAAACATAACCATCTCATTCGGAAATTCTCATTCTCAACTGATTCTCGGCAAACAATATGACATTGATGTTTCCATCTTCTCTTGTTTTAACTTCTCGTTACACTTCATATATGTATTGAATTTTTGTCCTCAACACACGTCTAATAATATTTTGTTCATGGGACAGTAAATTAGGACGAGGTTTCCGAAGCCAACATAATCCTGATAAATAAATTGCTATGGTGTATTATATACATTGAGATGGGGTGACATGCGTACAAGTATATACCATGTGATGCATGCAAATGATTGAGGCCAAACAGGAATTTTGATTGGAAATTGAGGGTATAATGTAAAGCTAACTTATTTCATTGTGTTCCCGCAAAAAAAAGCTTATTTCATTGTGTTATTAACTGTAGGTATTGCACAAATAAATGGTGGTAACAAGTCTTGATCAGAGATGGTGGGGGCAACAAAGAAGTTCTGCCTCTCAATGATGTGCATTCTGGGGAACCTCCAACAAAGCCTTGATCAGAATCCTTCCTGGCCAAGAGGAGCCAGCAAATATGATAATTCTTCTGGGGGTAATATGAATAGGTTAAGTGATGATGCTTCTCCTTGAGAGGGATTGCCGGATTATGCCAGAAATGAGTGTTTTCTCAATTGAGAAGAAGTTTTTCTAGGTCTTCTCTCGATTCTGCATCTTCATGAACAAAGCAAAATCAAAAGACATCTCCATGTCACTTGAAATAAGCCAGAGAAAGAAACTATAGAAAATATGGAGTCGAGTACACGAGAATTTTCTGATGTGTAGAATCTAGAAAAATATGTGTAGTGCAGAACCAGAGGAATCAACCAATTTAGATGACTTGTGAAGTTTTGGGGAGACCTCATGGGTGGACCTGGTAAGGCCTTTGAAGCCACCGACATTTTCTCTCTGGCTTATTTCCTTGCTGCAACGTATAATATAACCACACTTAGTCTGGTACAGTAAGAGCTTGAAAATACATAAAACTACATTATATGTAGCAATAAAAGCACCTGAAGGCAGACGTAGACATGTGCGTACAGGGGTTAACTCGAGTAAAATGGAGGGAGGAGACAGGAGAGTATATCACTCATAGTCGTATAGGATACCTCCAAAGCTACTGAAACGAAAGTTGAATCTACATTCTCCAACATATGCTGCTTCGGTTAAGGCAGTTTATCCCTGAAAAAATAGACAAACTAACAAAAAAAAACTTGTTTAGATTGATCCACATCACATAAGTAAATGTCGCATAAGAGCTTTGTTAATTTTAGCATACTAGCTTCTGTTGATATAATTCAGCAAGAAGGCGTGTTGTGCAGAACTACATATACACAATTAAAATGAAAAAAAAAATTCTATAACACCTATTTGGTTCATGAAATTAGCCACTACACTATAAATCGAATACATTCATTAGCAGGATAACACAATGGGAAGTATGTCTTCATCGTGATAAGATATACATTGAACACCCAAGAATGTAAGCATCTGATATATTGAGCGATAAGAAATCTCACTATGAGTACGAATTGTACTTTCAAATCAGGCATGCAAATCTGCCAATTTTATGATCTAGCCATCACCTTTGCTATACAAAAATATTATCTATAGGTACTAAGATACAGGGTAATTATTTAACATTAAGATGGCAAAACATTACATTGTCCATTCATTTTCTAATCTATGCAACCATCACAATGTCGTGGATTATTGGCCAGGTAAAGTTCTCAATTAGCATCATCAGATCTCTTATCCAAGCGGCACAGATCAAGAACATTTATCTTCAGTCGTATTAGGTAGATATTGCCAGCAAAAAAAATTCTATTTGTGAGTTGTCGTAACCGTGAATATGCTGATATATTTGTTGGCCGGTTAGTTTAAGAAGTTCCGGTGCTACTTTAAATTTTCTTATATACAAGAAGATTTAAAGAAAGACATAACAATCTTAGTATACTGCACACAAATACTTGTTAGGATCACTAACCGGTATTTTCCAAGGTCTTGGTTTCACAATAACATAACTGAAATTAGCAAGATATTAGCCTCAAATGTAACAAGAGTTTCTCTTGGCCAATAAATCTCCACTGTTTAAAAGGGGATACAACTATACAAAGGTACATGAATAAAAAATAGATACGGGATAACACAAGGCAAAACAGAACCTAAATTATTTGTACCTGTCGATGAAGGTTGTTTTGTTCGACATCATCACCATGACAGTACCCAAGACTCCCAGCAGGTTAAAGAAAAACAATACGTCAGTGACAGCAAGAAGTTGAATTAACCAACCTAAAGTGAAACATCCAGGTTCATAACAGTCTAAATGCTTCCTAGGATGAAACTACAAAACAATCAAGGCTACGACAACAACATTACCATTCCACAAGCTGCTATATGCAATGCCACCACCAAGCCAAATCCTCTAGCATTGACCAACTCCGGTCGGATGATTAACATTGACTCAGAACAGAGAAAGGGAGATGGAATTGCATTACCAGACTGTGGTGGTGTGGAGTTGCTGCCCCGGCAGCATCGGTCCAAGATGAGGTATCCGTGCAAAGTTCGACGTTGGCGCACCGACGGCGTCGTTCAGCATGGGTGCCAGCTATGGTTGGGGTGTAGGCGTCGGTCCGCCTCCAAGCTGTCCCGTCCATCCATGATATAAGAGCATTTAGATCACTAAAGTAGTGACCTAAACGCTCTTATATTTCTTTACGAGGGAGTGCTATTATTTATGATAGGAGAATAATTTTCAATAGTAAGAACCAAGTAAAACAAACATATTACCTCATCAAAGACATCCATGGAATCGACTTGGTGCAAAATTTCCATATAAGCGGGAAGATATCTCTAAAATTCCTCTTCAAACAGGTTGTAACATAAAACATGATGTAGTAGTGAAAATCAAGTGATGAACCTTCAAGATGCTCAAAATCTAGGAATAGAAAAAGAAACATACTTTCAATTTCAATGGAATCCCTCGGGAGGTTCCTTTGCAGTAGAACATACCTTTACTTGAAGATTTCCCTTTTACTTTTCGAACCAGGATGTAAAACCATTTTCAGCGTATTAGTTGTCTTTATCTTCTCCATCAGATCCTGCCACATATACATGAATGAACAAGTGCCGTAGTGAATTCTATAAATTACAAACTATTTGAAGGTTGAAGCACATAAATCAAGTGATTGTTATGCGTGCAATTAGATTGGAGCAGATGATGTACTACCCAAAGCCAAGCCTCACATCATTTGTAGAAACTGCAAGCCAAATCAAATAACAACAAAATTGAAGAGCACCATTTACCTCTGAATGGCAAGCATCCCCTCTTGAAAAAGCTGATGCAAGTTGAGGTAGCCCAAGAATCCACATGCGCTGTGGTGAAGAGGAGGTAGGTTGGCGGCCCCATCGCCTTCTCCACATGCACCGCAGATCCTATGACACCGTCAGCGACAACACGGATCACCCGTAGAACTCTGTTCGTCCTTCCGTGCCTCCCAACAAGCTCTGATGCGTGGTGCCGTGCTCGGAATGAGGGAGCTGGGCAAGCGGCCTATGTGTTGCTACGGACGGCGGCGGCCCTGAGAAATTGCAAACATAGCATATTACAAAAGGGAAGGCAATATAGTAACAGCCATATTAGCATCCTGACACATGGAACTGGGAAATTGAGGGACATGTACAGTAGCTACAATACCATACTTACCAGTCAGATTAGCATAATCCACCAGTCAGATTAGCATAACCCACATCTATCTAAATAGCAAGTAATTTAGGCTAAAATACTTTAGGATAAACTGGAAGGCAATATAGTAACACCCATATTAGCATCCTGACACATGGAACTGGGAAATCGAGGGACATGTGCAGTAGCTACAATACCATAACTTACCAGTCAGATTAGCATAACCCACATCTATGTAATGACAGGAAATTTAGGCTAAAATACTTTAGGATAAACAGGAAACATTAAGAGATAGTTCTGCAAGGCTCACCTTAATTGAAAAACTTTGAGCATATTTGCATCCTCCAAAGTCTGAATCTCCCCACCTTCCACTCTATGGGTATCGTCTTCCATGCGATAAATGTAACTACTTTGCATGAAAGCTAGAATATCAACTCCTAACAGAAGCTCAGGATTAACATGTTCAAATCCAGTGATGGACAAAAGGTTCATGACTTGCACAAAGACAACTCTTGTGTGCAAGAAGCGGACCCATGTGTTGCTGCTTCTTTGTTTCTCTGATCAGTTTGTGCTAGGACTGGACTGAAGAAGAGTTCATTTAGATTCAGATCCTAAAACCTTGCTTGTTGTAGAACCCCTCTCTGAGTTTCAATTTTTTTGCAAGAGCGGTCATTGTACATCATAATTTACCACGTGATTCATCGAAAAAAAGGAAGGAAAATGCCATGCTTCGAACATAATATAACTGAATATCACATTGTCATATACAGTAGGGATTATAAGACGCATAGCTCTAATATCATCATTTTGCAGAAGGAAAGGCTTTAGACTTTTAGTCCATTAACATCGAAAGATAACGCCCACAATAGAAAAGAAGTGGCTTACATTTAGAGAAGTAGTACATGAATAAAAGGGAAGCAATATACATAAACGGCAAGAAATTATATGACACACACACAAACACACACACACACACACACACGAACACAC
>NC_041387.1:35873322-35895179 GCF_002162155.2 Triticum dicoccoides | reverse complement strand
CACACACACACACATCAGGTTTCTGATGGTCCACACAGCATTAGAACTAGGAATATATATATATATATATATCTAGAAAAGAACTATGTGGCATCATGTTATTTTTATCAATTGAGAAAGCCACAACCTCGTGGGAGGATGATCCGATCGCCGCCGCAGCTAACCGCTACAACAAGAGAGGAGCACAGTAGCACGACAACCGCCGGTGACCCGAGTGTAATGGAACTAACCTGATACTGACAACACTGTCAGGTTCCTTGAGGCATGACAAAAGCAGCCAGGTGTGGTCCTGCTAGTTGGGTCTCCTAGGCCGCGGAATGGTGCAGCAACGGGAAGGAGCCTGCGTCGCTGGACCCAGAGGTTGACTCAATGTGGCATCTGGCCGTGACGCCGGCGAGGAAAAAGGCGAGCCTAGCCGCACGGTCGATGCAGGTGACGTCGCCGGGGACAAATCGCAAGTTACCTGCAGCACAACAAAGACACAAGTATGTTCAAATCGTAAGTCCAGCAAGACTGGCCTCAAGAATCGAGGGAAGAGGTGAGGGGAGCATGAACTAAGATGGAGAGAATGTGGGAGAGCATCGGGGCGTGGCCGGCTGCCAGATCGGCACCATGTTGATGCTGAGGTCGGCGACCGAGGCCGCGGTGGCGGACGGTGAGCACAGGCCCCGCTTCGCCTGCAGCACCTCGAAGGGGTCGTCCAGGAAGGCTGCCGCCCCGCGCTTCCAGGTGCCGCCGACCTCCACCGCCATGGCCCGGCGACGGCAGCGATCCGGACGGCGGCGATCCGAGGCGACGAGACGTTGGCAGCGATTCCGACGGCGAAGGTGGCGATCCGGGGCGGTGACGGCGGCGATCCGGAGAGGGGCGGCGGCGATCCGAAGGACACTGGGCTGGTCGACAAGCTCCCGTGTGGCGGCGGCGCAGGAACCCTAGCACGTGCGAGGGTACGACGAGAGGATGCTTGCGCGAGGAGAGGGGGGGGGTGTGCTGGGGAACGTAGCAGAAATTCAAAATTTTCCTATGAGTCACCAAGATCTATCTATGGAGAGACTAGCAACGAGGGGAAGGAGAGTGCATCTACATACCCTTGTAGATCGCTAAGCGGAAGCATTCAAGAGAACGGGGTTGAAGGAGTCGTACTCGTCGTGATCCAAATCACTGGAGATCCTAGTGCCGAACGGACGGCACCTCCGCGTTCAACACACGTACAACCCGTTGACGTCTCCCATGCCTTGATCCAGCAAGGAGAGAGGGAGAGGTTGAGGAAGACCCCATCCAGTAGCAGCACAACGGCGTGGTGGTGATGGAGGAGCGTGGCAATCCTGCAGGGCTTCACCAAGCACCGCGGGAGAGGAGGAGAAAGAGAGGTAGGGTTGCGCCAACAGGAGAAGAACTTCGTGTGTTGGGCTGCCCCTTTGCCTCCACTATATATAGGGGGAGAAGGAGGGCTGCGCCCCCACCTAGGGTTCCCTCCCTAGGGGCGTCGGCAGCCCCAATCGCCATCTAGGGTGGCGGCCAAGTGGGGGGGGAGAGGGAGGCTCACCAGGCACGGGCCTTTACGGCCCACTGCCCTAGGGTTTGCCCCCTCTTCTCTCTAGGCGCATGGGCCTTGGTGGGGAGGCGCCCCAGCCCACCTAGGGGCTGGTCCCTTCTCACACTTGGCCCATGTATGCCTCCGGGGCCCGTGGCCCCTCCCGGTGGACCCCCGGACCCCTCCGGTGGTCCCAGTACACTACCGGTGATGCCCGGAACACTTCCGGTGGCCAAAACCATACTTCCTATATATAAATATTTACCTCCGGACCATTCCGGAACTCCTCGTGACGTCCGGGATATCATCAGGGACTCCGAACAACATTCGGTAACCACGTATATCTATTCCCTATAACCCTAGCGTCATCGAACCTTAAGTGTGTAGACCCTACGGGTTCGGGAACCATGCAGACATGACCGAGATGTTCTCCGATCAATAACCAACAGCGGGATCTGGATACCCATGTTGGCTCCACATGTTCCACGATGATCTCATCGGATGAACCACGATGTCAAGGACTCAATCAATCCCGTATTCAATTCCCTTTGTCCAGTGGTATTATACTTGCCCGAGATTCGATCGTCGGTATGCCGATACCTTGTTCAATCTCGTTACCGGCAAGTCTTTTTACTCGTTCCGTAACACATCATCCCGTGATCAACCCCTTGGTCACATTGTGCACATTATGATGATGTCCTACCGAGTGGGCCCAGAGATACCTCTCTGTTACACGGAGTGACAAATTCCAGTCTCGATTTGTGCCAACTCAACAGACACTTTCAGAGATACCTGTAGAGCACCTTTATAGCCACCCAGTTACGTTGTGACATTTGGTACACCCAAAGCATTCCTACGGTATCCGGGAGTTGCACAACCTCATGGTCTAAGGAAATGATACTTGACATTAGAAAAGCTCTAGCATACGAACTACACGATCTTTGTGCTAGGCTTAGGATTGGGTCTTGTCCATCACATCATTCTCCTAATGATGTGATCCTGTTATCAACGACATCCAATGTCCATGGTCAGGAAACCGTAACCATCTATTGATCAACGAGCTAGTCAATTAGAGGCTTACTAGGGACATGGTGTTGTCTATGTACTCACACATGTATCTGAGTTTCCTATCAATACAATTATAGCATGGATAATAAACGATTATCATGAACAAGGAAATATAATAATAATAACTAATTTATTATTGCCTTTAGGGCATATTTCCAACAGTCTCCCACTTGCACTAGAGTCAATAATCTAGTTCACATCGCCATGTGATTAACACTGACAGGTCACATCGCCATGTGACCAACATCCAAAGAGTTTACTAGTGTCGCTAAACTAGTTCACATCATCATGTGATTAAGACTCAATGAGTTCTGGGGTTTGATCATGTTTTGCTTGTGAGAGAGGTTTTAGTCAATGGGTCTGCAACATTCAGATTCGTATGTACTTCGCAAATCTCTAGGTCATATTGTAAATGCTGCTTCCACGCTCCACTTGGAGCTATTCCAAATGGTTGCTCCACTATACGTTTCCGGTTTGCTACTCAGAGTCATTCGGATAGGTGATAAAGCTTGCATCGACGTAACCCTTTATGTCGAACTCTTTATCACCTCCATAATCAAGAAACATATCCTTATTCCTCTAAGGATAATTTTGACCGCTATCTGGTGATCCACTCCTTGATCACCTTTGTACCCTCTTGCCAGGTATGTAGCAAGGCACACATCAGGTGCGGTACACAGCATAGCATACTGTAGAGCCTATGTCTAAAGCATAGGGGACGACCTTCGTCCTTTCTCTCTTTTCTGCCGTGGTCGAGCTTTAAGTCTTAACTTCGTACCTTACAACTCAGGCAAGAACTCCTTCTTTGACTGATCCATCTTGAACACCTTCAAGATCATGTCAAGGTATGTGCTCATTTGAAAGTACCATTTAGCATTTTTGATCTATCCTCATAGATCTTGATGCTCAATGTTCAAGCAGCCTAATCCAGGTTTTCCCTTGAAAAACACTTTTCAAATAACCCTATATGCTTTCCAGAAACTCTACATCATTTCTGATCAACAATATGTCAACAACATATACTCATCAGAAATTCTATAGTGCTCCCACTCACTTCTTTGGAAATACAAGTTTCTCATAAACTTTGTATAAACCCAAAATCTTTGATCATCTTATCAAAGTGCATATTCCAACTACGAGATGCTTACTCCAGTCCATGGAAGGATCGCTGGAGCTAGCATACCTTTTAGCATCCTTAGGATCAACAAAACCTTTCTGATTGTATCACATACAACCTTTCCTTACGAAAACTGGTAAGGAAACTCGTTTTGACATCCATCTGCCAGATTTCATAAATGCAGCTAATGCTAACATGATTCCGACGGACTTAAGCATCGCTACAGATGAGAAAATCTCATCGTAGTCAACTCCTTGAACTTGTGAAAAACTCTTCGCCACAAGTCAAGCTTCATAGACGGTGACATTACCTTCCACGTCCCTCTTCTTCTTAAAGATCCATTTATCTCAATGGCTTGCCGATCATCGGGCAAGTCCACCAAAGTCCATGCTTTGTTCTGATACATGGATCCTATCTCGGATTTCATGGCTTCTAACCATTTGTCGGAATTTGGGCCCACCATCGCTTCTCTATAGCTCGTAGGTTCATTGTTGTCTAGCAACATTACCTTCAAGACAGGATTACTGTACCACTCTGAAGTAGTACGCATCCTTGTCACCCTACAAGGTATGGTAGTGACTTGATCCAAAACTTCATGATCACTATCATAAGCTTCTACTTCAATTGGTGTAGGCGCCACAGGAACAACTTCCTGTGCCCCGCTACACACTTGTTGAAGTGACGGTTCAATAACCTCATCAAGTCTCCACCATCCTCCCACTCAATTCTCGAGACAAACCTTTCCTCGAGAAAGGACCCAATTCAAGAAACAATCCCTATTGCTTTCGGATCTGAATTAGGAGGTATACCCAACTGTTTTGGGTGTCCTATGAAGATGCATTTTATGCGCTTTGGGTTCGAGCTTATCAACCTGAAACTTTTTCACATAAGCGTCGCAGCCCCAAACTTTTAAGAAACAACAACTTAGGTTTCTCCAAACTATAGTTCAAACGATGTCGTCTCAATGGAATTATGTGGTGCCCTATAAAGTGAGTGCGGTTGTCTCTAATGCCTAACCCATGAACGATAGTGGTAATTCGATAAGAGACATCATGGTACGCACCATATCCAATAGGGTGCAACTATGATGTTCGGACACACCATCACACTATGGTGTTCCAGGCGATATTAATTGTGAAACCATTTCCACAATGTCTTAATTGCGTGCCAAAGCTCGTAATTCAGATACTCATCTCTATGATCATATCATAGACATTTTATCCTCTTGTCAGATGATCTTCAACTTCACTCTGAAATTACTTGAACCATTCAATAATTCAGACTTGTGTTTCATCAAGTAAATATACTCAGTATCTACTCAAATCATCCATGAAGTAAGAACATAACGATATCCACTGCGTGCCTCGGCACTCATTGGACTGCACACATCAAAATGTATTACTTCCAACAAGTTGCATTCTTGTTCCATTTTACTGAAAATGAGGCTTTCAGTCATCTTGCCCATGTGGTATCATTTGCATGTCTCAAGTGATTCAAAATCAAGTGAGTCCAAAATGGTCCATTTGCATGGAGTTTCTTCATGCATATACACCAATAGACATGGTTCGCATGTCTCAAACTTTTCAAAAATGAGTGAGTCCAAAGATCCATCAACATGGAGCTTCTTCATGCGTTTTATACCAATATGACTTACATGGCAGTGCCACAAGTAGGTGGTACTATCATTACTATCTTATATCTTTTGGCATGAACATGTGTATCACTACGATCAAGATTCAATAAACCATTCATTTTGGGTGCAAGACCATTGAAGGTATTATTCAAATAAACAGAGTAACCATTATTCTCCTTAAATGAATAACCGTATTGCGATAGACATAATCCAATCATGTCTATGCTCAACACAAACACCAAACTCGATGGTAGAGGGAGCGTGCGATGCTTGATCAGATCAAGATTTGAAAACACTTCCAACACATATCGTCAGCTCACCTTTAGCTAGTCTCCGTTTATTCCGTAGCCTTTTATTTCGAGTTACTAACACTTAGCAACCGAACCGGTATCTAATACCCTGGTGCTACTAGGAGTACTAGTAAAGTACACATTAACATAATGTAAATCCAATATACTTCTATCGACCTTGTCAGCCTTCTCACCTACCAAGTATCTAGGGTGATTCTGCTCTAGTGGTTGTTCCCCTTATTACAGAAGCACTTAGTCTCGGGTTTGGGTTCAACCTTGGGTTTCTTCACTAGAGCAGCAGCTGATTTTCCGTTTCATGAAGTATCCCTTCTTGCCCTTGCCCTTTTTGAAACTAGTGGTTTTACTAACCATCAACAATTGATGCTCCTACTTGACTTCTACTTTCGCGGTGTCAAACATCGCGAATACTTCAAGGATCATCATATCTATCCCTGATATGTTATAGTTCATCATGAAGCTCTAGCAGCTTGGTGGCAATGACTTTGGAGAAACGTCACTATCTCATCTGGAAGATCAACTCCCACTCGATTAAAGTGATTGTTGTACTCAGACAATCTGAGCACAAGCTCAACGATTGAGCTTTTCTCCCTTAGTTTGCAGGCTAAGAAAATCGTCGGAGGTCTCATACCTCTTGACGTGGGCATGAGCCTGAAATCCCAATTTCAGCCCTCGAAACATCTCATATGTTTCGCGATGTTTCGAAAACGTCTTTGGTGCCTCTACTCTAAACCATTTAATTGAACTATCACATAGTTATCAAAACGTGTATGTCAGATGTTCACAACATCCAAAGACGACGTTCGAGGTTCAGCACACTGAGCGGTGCATTAAGGACATAAGTCTTCTACGAAGCAACAAGGATAATCCTCAGTTTACGGACCTAGTCCGCATAATCGCTACTATCAACTTTCAACTAAATTTTTCTCTAGGAACATATCTAAACAGTAGAACTAAAGCACGTGCTTATGACATAATTTGCAAAGATCTTTTGACTATGTTCAGGATAATTGAGTTCATCTTATGAACTCCCACTCAGATAGACATCCCTCTAGTCATCTAAGTGATTACATGATCTGAGTCAACTAGGTCGTGTCCAATCATCACGTGAGACGGACTAGTCATCATCGGTGAACATCTTCATGTTGATCGTATCTACCATAAGACTCATGCTCGACCTTTCCGTCTCTTGTGTTCCGAGGCCATGTCTGTACATGCTAGGCTCGTCAAGTTAACCTAAGTGTTTGCGTGTGTAAATCTGGCTTACACCCGTTGTATGTGAACGTTAGAATCTATCACACCCGATCATCATGTGGTGCTTCTAAACAACGAACTTTCGCAACGGTGCACATTTAGGGGGAACACTTTCTTGAAATTTTAATGAGGGATCATCTATTATTTACTACCGTCGTTCTAAGCAAATAAGATGCATAAACATGATAAACATCACATGCAATCAAAAGTGACATGATATGGCCAATATCATTTTGCTCCTTTTGATCTCCATCTTCGGGGCTCCATGATCATCATCGTCACCGGCATGACACCATGATCTCCATCATCATGATCTCCATCATCGTGTCTCCATGAAGTTGTCTTGCCAACTATTACTTCTACTACTATGGCTAACAGTTTAGCAATAAAGTAAAGTAATTACATGGCGTTGTTCAATGACACGCAGGTCATACAATAAATTAATACAACTCCTATGGCTCCTACCGGTTGTCATACTCATCGACATGCAAGTCGTGATTCCTATTACAAGAACATGATCAATCTCATACATCACATATCATTCATCACATTGTTTTGGTCATATCACATCACATAGCATACCTTGCAAAAACAAGTTAGACGTCCTCTAATTGTTGTTTGCATGTTTTACGTGACTGCTATGGGTTTCTAGCAAGAACGTTTCTTACCTACGCAAAACCACAACGTGATATGTCAATTGCTATTTACCCTTCAAAAGGACCCTTTTCATCGAATCCGATCCGACTAAAGTGGGAGAGACTGGCACCCGTTAGCCACCTTATGCAACAAGTTCATGTCAGTCGGTGGAACCTGTCTCACGTAAGTGTACGTGTAAGGTCGGTCCGGGCCGCTTCATCCCACAATACCGTCGAAACAAGATTGGACTAGTAACGGTAAGCATATTGAACAAAATCAACGCCCACAACAACTTGTGTTCTACTCGTGCATAGAAACTACGCATAGACCTAGCTCATGATGCCACTACTGGGGAACGTAGCAGAAATTCAAAATTTTCCTACGAGTCACCAAGATCTATCTATGGAGAGACTAGCAATGAGGGAAAGGAGAGTGCATCTACATACCCTTGTAGATCGCTAAGCGGAAGCGTTCAAGAGAACGGGGTTGAAGGAGTTGTACTCGTCGTGATCCAAATCACCGGAGATCCTAGTGCCGAACGGACGGCACCTCCGCGTTCAACACACGTACAGCCCGGTGACGTCTCCCATGCCTTGATCCAGCAAGGAGAGAGGGAGAGGTTGAGGAAGACCCCATCCAGTAGCAGCACAACGGCGTGGTGGTGATGGAGGAGCGTGGCAATCCTGCAGGGCTTCGCCAAGCACCGCGGGAGAGGAGGAGAAAGAGAGGTAGGGCTGCACCAACAGGTGAAGAACTTCGTGTGTTGGGCTGCCCCTTTGCCTCCACTATATATAGGGGGAGAGGGAGGGCTGCACCCCCACCTAGGGTTTCCTCCCTAGGGGCGGCGGCATCCCCAATCCCCATTTGGGGTGGCGGCCAAGTGGGGGGGAGAGGGAGGCGCACCATGCATGGGCCTTTAGGGCCCATCTGCCCTAGGGTTTGCCCCCTCTTCTCTCTAGGCACATGGGCCTTGGTGGGGAGGTGCCCAGCCCACCTAGGGGCTGGTCCCTTCTCACACTTGGCCCATGTATGCCTCCGGGGCCCGTGGCCCCTCCCGGTGGACCCCCGGACCCCTCCAATGGTCCCGGTACACTACCGGTGATGCCCGAAACACTTCCGGTGGCCAAAACCATACTTCCTATATATAAATCTTTACCTCCGGACCATTCCGGAACTCCTCATGACGTCTGGGATCTCATACGGGACTCCGAACAACATTCGGTAACCATGTATATCTATTCCCTATAACCCTAGCGTCATCGAACCTTAAGTGTGTAGACCCTGCGGGTTCGGGAACCATGCAGACATGACCGAGACGTTCTTCGGTCAATAGCCAATAGCGGGATCTGGATACCCATGTTGGCTCCCACATGTTCCACGATGATCTCATCGGATGAACCACGATGTCAAGGACTCAATCAATCCCGTATTCAATTCCCTTTGTCTAGTGGTATTATACTTGCCCGAGATTCGATCGTTGGTATGCCGATACCTTGTTCAATCTCGTTACCAGCAAGTCTCTTTACTCGTTCCGTAACACATCATCCCGTGATCAACCCCTTGGTCACATTGTGCACATTATGATGATGTCCTACCAGTGGGCCCAGAGATACCTCTCCGTTACACGGAGTGACAAATCCCAGTCTCGATTTGTGCCAACTCAATAGACACTTTCGGAGATACCTGTAGTGCACCTTTATAGCCACCCAGTTACGTTGTGACGTTTGGTACACCCAAAGCATTCCTACGGTATCCGGGAGTTGCACAATCTCATGGTCTAAGGAAATGATACTTGACATTAGAAAAGCTCTAGCATACGAACTACACGATCTTTGTGCTAGGCTTAGGATTGGGTCTTGTCCATCACATCATTCTCCTAATGATGTGATCCCGTTATCAACGACATCCAATGTCCATGGTCAGGAAACCGTAACCAACTATTGATCAACGAGCTAGTCAATTAGAGGCTTACTAGGGACATGGTGTTGTCTATGTACCCACACATGTATCTGAGTTTCCTATCAATACAATTATAGCATGGATAATAAACGATTATCATGAACAAGGAAATATAATAATAATAACTAATTTATTATTGCCTCTAGGGCATATTTCCAACAGAGTGGTTCCTGCGTGGGGTGGTTTTTGAGGGTTGCGAGTTAACGGAGGTGGGAGGATGACGAAAAAAACCGGAGGTGGGAGGATAGATGAAAAAAAAACCCAGCGAAAATTAACCGCGCGGACTATTCACCAACTGCTCCATCAGGAGTAGAGATACAAGGTAATAGATGTTATTTTCCATTGGATCTATGTAAATTAGGAATGGTACTGCACGCATTGCTACAGGACTTGGTTGCAGTTATTTCAATAAGATTTTTGGTTGTATGAAACATTAGTATTTGGATCAAGAGTAAGAGAACTGAAACCATAATGCATATAGTTTATTGTATTTGGTTATTGTATAGTGTAGAATATATTTTTAATATGAGTAGCATGGTAAGGTGAGTATTTTTCACATGCATGATGGTGTGATGAGTTAGCACAGTTGTATGTTGAGAGAATTAGAGTCAGCTCATGCATGTTACATGTTATGCTGGATCCAAAAACGTCCCCGCACTAGGGCCAATCAACTCATCCAAAATCTTCCACTCCAAAAGACAAGCCATTTTACATATGTCATCTCAAGCACGGAATACAATGTCTCACATGTGAAGTATCTCTTTGTATCTACTTATAAATTGTCGTAATAATCTTCATTGAGATCCTAAAGGGATTTTGTTGTTGTATACTAATACTATTATACACTAGTAATTGTGTACGCACAATGCAAGTTAATGTTAGGCACGATATTAATTGTATTGCACATTAATATTAGGCAAGATATAAATTGCATGTTAATATTAGGTAGGATGTAATTATTTAGTTAATGTTCACATTGATATCATGCATTATTTTTTAATTAATTGAGGGTGTTTAACATTTTAAACGCTAAATACCGGAGCAACGTGGACCATTGGATAGATGTGGTTGACGGGTGGGATTTGTTTGATCTCTATAACTCGCTCTTTTTGTATTGATATAGATATACATACACAATAATATAATAAATGCATATCCACACATAAGAAGTCTAAATATACAATAAATGTGCATACTATTATTTGTTTCATGCCAAAAATTATATGACACGACTTCTATAAAACGGTAATCCGTTAGATTAACACAAATTGGATTAAAAGGAATACTGGGCAGCTGGAAGACACAAACCATATTCAACAAAGTACTACTAACGTTTTTCGAACAAGGATGAGGGGTAGCCGCATGATCATTGTTGGTCTTGTTCTTCTAGTGTTAGCCTCAGGTACCGTATGTAGTGATGTGTTCTATTTCATATACAATTTGATATGAATAACCTACCTAATGGTTTTTGATGTTTTAATCTTTTTTTGTGGGGAACATTGATCTTATGTGAAGGTACGGCGACGGGATCGACAATGGGAGGATCTCTAACCGGAACAAATTGCTTAGTCAAAACCCCTATGCCTTGTGATGAAATCAAGCGATGCATCGATACTTGCAACTCCTTGTCTAACCTGAAATTAGTTGCGTTGACAAAGAGTGTAGATGCACATTTTGTTGAAGTTTGACATGAATCTACAAGCAAGGCATATATCTTGTTATCGGAGTAGTAGTAGTAGTAATCATTGAGTGTGTACTGGCAATATACCAACGGTGTTCTCAAAACAATAAATGGCATGAAAAAAAATCCAATTGCGTACGAAACATCATGTATAACCAAATCGCTAGCGGGTTGTTGCTAGCTTATCCATGCATGCGCACTCGTGACATACTGGCATACATGATCATATCTTTGTGGTGTGTTGCTTTCAACAGGTCGTACTCGGTCAGATTGTGACTAGTTTCAGAGAGCGGCCTTCCTGCACGCAGCGGCAGATGCACGCAGCGCATCGACGGCCGCGGCTCGCGAGGTGATGTGTGCAACAGAAAACGTGAAAGTAAGTAAAGCGGGCATACATTCGATCAATACACGCAAATACACAGCACATGTCGCTTTCGGTGGGGTCGCCTAGTACGGTTTTGACGTACGCAGGGGCCGGTCCGCTCAGAGCATGCAGGGAAAGGACCAGGCCTGCAGGGCATGACTTTTATTACGTCGCGGGCCCGACTCTGATTTTAGTACTAAAATGGTTGCGTGTACGAAGCTTAGGCGCTGCTGGTGTCCACGCTCGCATGTGAAAGCTGCCGTTCTGACACGTTGTCGTGAGGCTTTTTACCATGCATCCAGGCGCCAGTGCGTGTCTCGGAGCTCATCGGTGACTGATGTATGACTATATGTGGACAGATTTATTGATTGAAAAGCTAATTTCAGAATGGTAATTCATTCTCTTGCCCAACGATACAACAAGCTATTCGCTGCCTACTGAGTGCACACCATTCTTGTTTTCTCAAAAAAGTGCACACCATTCTCATATTTTTTTACTAAAACCTTTTGCCTGGCTCGGACATTTGTAGAATCGGATACTTGTTCAGTGCAACATACTGCCTGGTTCAGGTATTTGTAAAACCGGATGTCTAGGTTCCGGTCTGTCCGGACAGAAACCACCTTCTCCTGGTCCCGGGGCACCTTGGGCAGAAGATCAATGGCAGCCGTGGACCGTGGTAGAGCTGTCCGGAGACAGCGAGCACAGGACGAACTTTGAGGCATCCTGGCTCAATCACGGTGGATTAGACAAATGGGCCGCTTGTGTGCTTGTATGTAGTTGAAACAGCTAGTGGAACCGGTCAATGCTGTGTGAGCGTGATTGATCAGGGTGCATGGGGCGTCTGGAGCGTGTAGCAGCCTTATGTCAGACCGTGCTGTCAGATTGGTGCTTTAAATACGCGTATACCATGCAAACCAAAATCCAACGTCCAGCTATACTCTAAGGCTGGTCACAGTGGGGAGGAACTTAGGAGTAACATCACACACTCCAATACAACTTTGTTTATGTGACACGTATTTAATGAAGAGAGAGGTGTTTGTGGTAACTAGCTAAGTTACCGGAACATCACACACTCCAAGAAATAATGAGTCTATAACCTAGTAAATACATCGTTGCATGACACTACATAGATGTTCCTACCCACTATGGAGATAGTAACATAGTCTAGGAAAGTGTGAAGTTACTAGCTTATGTTTTTGCCCATTGTGACCGGCCTAAGTAGCACGCCGTGCTGATACGAATCGTGAAGGAACACGCACCGTCGATGCCGTGCGTGCGGCTGCCACTGCGTCTAGCGATGCACTTCTCCTAGTTCCAGTCACTATCATGTGGTTTCATTCCTTTTCAACCTTGTTCTCCAAATCATACTCTTTTTTGTTTCTTCCACAAATTATATCCGTTTCTTATTCAAACCACTCTCAGATTATGAGGTGATAGATTGTGTTTGGTCATAAGGTTCTAGGGGAACTGTTTAATACTCCGTATGTAAACTAATATAAGAGCCTTTAGATCACTAAGCAGTGATCTAAACGCTCTTATATTAGTTTACGGAGGGAGTAGAATAGAATAAAACCTGTATCCAATTTGACAATAGGTTACTCTCGCCCGATTAGCGAGCACTTTTTAATTGAGCGACGTGGATGAATGTGACCTTGAAATTCAAAGGCAGCTACTCCTAGGTATCTGTAATGCAATACGTAGTCAGGTCCCGTAGTTGCTAATTGGCATGCTATTGTTAATTAATTGGAACGAAAGCGAGAGAGGGACAGAGAGCTCAGTCGATCCGTGCAAAAGTGGCCATGACGATCAAGCGATCAGCATTATTAAGTATTATTAGAGTTTGGTGCTTTGGTTAAACGTGTTGTGCGACGTGTGTCATCAGGCGCCTCCATTGTTAGAACAACACAGCACACCATGGCGCATCCATCTGCACCATTTTGATTATCTTTATTAACGCCTAATGTTCAGAAGCAGTTCTGCGCTGCTGACTGAAAAAGGCTACTGTTCCCAAAAGATAAATTCCCTATTTTTTCCAAGGTCAAACCTCTTTGTAACCAAAACTTTTAAGCTT
This sequence comes from Triticum dicoccoides, assembly GCF_002162155.2. NCBI lineage: Eukaryota > Viridiplantae > Streptophyta > Magnoliopsida > Poales > Poaceae > Triticum > Triticum dicoccoides. The sequence continues at coordinate 35,881,554 of NC_041387.1, read as the reverse complement.
GATCAAGTTTATAAAAAAATATAAACATCTATAATACCAAATTAATATTCTCTTTTGAGAAAAATACCAAATCAATACTCGTAGATTCATTCTAATATATGAATTGATAGTGTATTTATCGGGTATAAAATTATTATTATTATTATCTATAATATTTGTTCAGTCTTAAGAAATATCGACTTGTGAAAAAAAAAGACTTCTGAAAAAGCTTAGGAGAACTATATTGTAGGAAAGAGCACGCACTTCAAATTTAAAGTTCAGCATTACTTTTACAATCCAGTTATAAGAAATGCTTAAGAGTTGACAGTCACTCCCTTATATTTTTTAGAACCACCCTCAGTGTTAACACGGGTACTGTTGTTGTTTGTATGCACTCCCTGAGAAGCGTAATTATAAACTCCCTCAGAATATTAATTATATTTTCATTTTCTACTCCCACCTTTCTTAAACATAAGTCTTTTTAAAGATTTCAATATAAATTGCATACCGATGTATATACACATATTTTAGAGTGTAGATTCGTTCTTTTTGCTTCGTATGTACCGATATTAAAATCTCTAAAAAAACTTATATTTAGGAACGGAGGGAGTATATGCTTTGGGGTCGTCTATTGGTACATCGCCTTCTTTTTCTCAGTCTCGGTCACTTTTGGTCTGGCCGTTGGATTAAATAAAATGATTGTTTTTAATAATTTGCGTCCGTTTTTTTCTTGAATTATATGTTTTAAATTTTATTTTATTTTATTTTATTTTAAATTTTTATTTTTAATACTAAAGTTAACTTTTTGTGTACTATTTATCAATATTTTTAGACTATGTATTTTTATTTTCTGATTTCTTGACCTCCCTCTTAATTTTTGTTTTGCGTTTTCGTATTTTTCGAGTTCTATTATATTTTTTCCTTTATTTATTTATGCCGAAACTAGGTTGCCGCTTGTGCTAAAGTATTGTCACAGTCCAACGTGGCTTGAGTGAGGGGTCCACCTGTCTCTTAGAGCATCTCTAGCAGACCCCTAAAAACAGAGCGGCCAGTAAAAATCTGACGATTACAGGAGTGTGGCCCCTTTTTTTGGGCTAGACCAGAGCCCATATAGTCGCCTGGCCCGTAAATTCTTATACATTGGCACGCACCCCCCCTGCAGTATATACAAGGGTTTACGTATGAAATACGGGTCGAAACCCTATCCTTACGCCGGTGCAATTCTCAATCACCCCTCTCGATTTCTTCTCGTCGGCGACTTCAATCCCCCTCTCCCCTCTTGATGTGGTGCGGAGTGTGGTCGGCGGGCCGCGACGCCGGCGGTGGCGACGACCCCGAGCGGAGGTGGTGCGTCACCGCGAGGAAAATGATCGCCCGTAGGTACACCAACAACTGGCTCTCGCCGCCACTGTCGCTCCTTCGTCGTACGACCACAGGTAAGCACTCCTCCGCCGCGGGCTCTCCTCTAGCTCGTTCGCCGCGGGAAGCTCCTCCGTCGATGCCTCGAGCTCGCGGACGCCGCTCACACCGGTCAAAAGAGAGCCGGAGGAGCTCCCGTCGCTCCACACGGTGAAGAGGGAGCCGGAGCGGCGAGGCGTCATCAGGCTGGAGGATTACCTCCCCCCGGCGGAGGCGGATGTCATGGAGGCCGCCATCGTCAAGCGCTCTGCGCGGGCGGAGGAGGAGGCCGAGCAACGCCGTCGACGGGACGCCAACATTGACAGAATCTTCGTCGAGCAGGGGATCGCGGCGGTGTAGGAGTTTGCGACCAACATGGAAGAGTGGTGCCTCGTAGCCAAGAAGCTACGTCGACCTCATGTCCGACGACTGGGACTGAGCTCATCCGCCGCCGCAGTGTCGCCGCCGCAATCCCCCCGACTCTAGTGAGCCCAATTTTGTAATTAGGGTTAGGGTGACGCCTGCTCCTCCAAATATTAGTTGTAAAAATTCTACTTTGTACGACTTTTTAAGATGATCAAGTGCTAGTAGTTCTACTGAAGTAGTTCAATTTCTCGCGCGAATTTGTGATTTCAAATTTTGCGGGTTCATATTCGGTTGTTGTTCTGCCGCGGCTGTTTTCGGCCCGTATCCGAAGACAACCGTGAACTGTAAAGGCACTATAAGAGTCCGCTAGAGATGCTCTAAACATGGTAGATCCGACGGTCGAGGGCAAAAAAGTAGACTACTCTGATTTTACATTGTTGTGAAAATAGTCATGAATGCACAAAAATGTTGTAAACGGCATTGCCATAATCCATGGAAAACTAATACTGCTACATCAGTGCATCACCAATGTCTGAACAAGTGAGTAACTAATCCTAGCCTAGGTCATCACTAAGCTAACTGGTGTGTTATCACTAAGCTCTGCATATACGGTACTGTACATATCTAGCAAAATTGATTCTATGTATATCAGTATATGTGCATGGCTGTGCCGCCCAGCGGGATCCGTATCCCGGCACTACAATGACGACGAGGCATCGGCGACCAGCTTCCGGAGCGCGCGTTTCGACGCTGCAACGTCCCTCCCGGCCACGAATGGGTGAGCAAGCAGCTCCGCCACGGACGCCCTGTTGCGGTAGTCCTTCTGCAGGCACGAGGCGACGAATCCCCGGAGCTCCGGCGAGGCCGCGCCGTCGGGCAGCACGGGCGGCTCGCCGAAGCAGACGGCGCACATGAGCGCGGCCCAGGTGGGCTGCTGCCCGGCGGGCAGGAGCGGGTACCTGCCCATGAAGAGCTCAAGGAGCGTGACCCCGAGGCTCCACACGTCGGCGGCGTACGGGTCGTAGTGCCCACCGTGCGCCTCCGGGTCGAAGCGCTCGGGGCTCATGTACGCGGAGGTGCCGGCGTACGACGTGCAGTGGTCGCCGGCGCGGGCGAGCACCTTGGCGATGCCGAAGTCGGCGACCTTGACCTCCCCGGCCGTGCTGGCGAGAAGGTTCGCCGGCTTGACGTCGAGGTGCACGATGCGGCGGGCGTGGAGGTACGCCAGCCCCGACAGCGCCTGCGCCGCCACCTCCGCGAGCGCGGCCTCCGTGAACGCGCCGCGGCGGCTCCTGATACAGTCGAGCGAGCCCCCGTCGACCAGCTCGAGGAGCAGGGCGACGTCGCCGGATGCCGCGGCGGGGAGCACGGAGTGGCACCGGACGACGAATGGCGAGGCCGTGCGGCTGAGGACGTCGGCCTCGGCGGCCGCGGCGGGGTCGCCGTAGTGCTGCACCTTGAGCGCGTAGAGCGCGCACGTCTCCCGGTGGCGGACCTTGTACACGGTGCCGCCGTTCCCGCGGCCCAGGACGGCGAGCTTGTCGAAGTCGGCGAGGCGGAACTGGCTGGACAGCGCCGACGGGGTGGAGGCCTTGGTGGCCGTGGGGTTGGGCCGCCGGCCGAGGACGCCGAGCTCCTGCGCGGCGGCGCGGGACGGGACGGGCAGCGCGAGGTGCAGCTGCGGAAGCCTCTTCTCCCTGATCAGAGCCATGCGTCAGTCACCACCGTAGGCTGATGATCACCACCGTAACGCCGAGTGATCTGAGCTGCTGCTGCTCTGCTTTGGGTTGTTGAAGCAGACTGGCAGCTTAGCTTATTTATACGTGTGCTCTGCCCGTGTGATTCTGAAATCTGAATCCGTATCCATCTCTGTCTCTCCTGCTTTCAGCAAATCATAGTCGACCAGATTGTGACTTGTAGGAGTACTTTTCATACCCTTTCCTTTTCAAATCGTACCCAGTTTATGAGATGGTAGACTGTGTTTGGTCAGAACTCAGAAGGTGGCTCTCATGGAGGAATGCTTGCTAGAATAGAATAAAACCGCCTGGATCGCCCATCACAGATTAACCGGCACTTTTTAATGGAGCGACATGGATGAATGTGACCTTGAAATTCAAAGGCAGCTGCCTGTGATGCAATACGTAGCCATGTACTGTAGTGGCTAATTGGCATGCTACGTGCTGATTAATTGGAACACGATAGCGAGAGGGACGAAAGCTCAGTCCATCCGTGCGAAAATGGCCATCCATGTCGGTTGAACGTGTTTGTGCAACGTGTGTCATCAGGCGCCTCCACTGTTAGAACACAACACAGCACGCCATGGCGCGTCCGTCTGCGCCGTTCTGATTTTCTTTATTAATTAACGCCTAATTCTGAGAACAAGCTGTATGTTATGCCGCACTCCGTTGACACAAAAGGGCTGCCTCAAATGAAAAGTTCAGCACTAATTGTACTAACCGAAATGCTAAAGAGTTCACATTTACTCTCGGATCACTAGTACAGAATCAGGTTTTAGTGCCACTTTGTAAGGGTCTTTAATAAAGATGGAGACTAAAAGCCCCCTTTAGTCCTGGTTCAACTCGGCGAGGGAACAAAGGCCCACCACGTGGCACGAGCCGGCGCCGGAGGCTGGGGGACCTTTAGTCCGGATTGGTAACACCAACCGGGACTAAAATGATTAGGGGTTTATGAATTATGATTTTTTTTTAATTTTGTGTTTTTCATTTAATTCTTTTTTGTTTCAAATATATTTTATGCTACATATATTCCTACAAATTCAACTTGGTTACTTGAATACATCCACTTCAATCTAATATGTGTTTCTTCCAGACTAAGAGCAACTCTAGCAGACCCCGCATCCCGCCCCGACCCTAAAATAACCGTCAAAATGCGGGTCGGGGCCAAAAAAGCAGCCCGATCAGACCCCGCATCCAGCCCCGGGCTGCAAAAAAAATTAGGGGGCGCGGCAAAATCCCGACGCCAACCCGGAAAAACGCGGGTTTCCCCCCGCGGCTGCGGTGCCCTGCATATAAGTGGAAGCGGTTGGTGGAGGGACATTTCATCCCGCGCTTTCTCCCACCAACCACCCCTCTTCCCCCCTCGCGCCGGCCACCGGCCGCCGCCCAAGATTCCGGTGACAGCAGACGGCAGGAGCACGCCGGAAGGCCTCCACGCGCATGAGGCCTCCCTTCCCTCCCCCCCTGCGTCGGCAGGCTACCAGATTTGCAGATCTACGGTGCTTCATCGCGGGCCGCCGGATTTGGCTTTTTTCGGCCGCCGGTTCCTGCCCCCAGCCGACCCGTAAAAAAGTATATTCCGCGAATATACTTTTTTACGGGTCCATTATGCATGGTCTGCATCTCTGCCAGCCCGCACCGGCCCACAAAAATGGTTTTACGTGAACTGTAAACGAGTTATGCGGGTCGGCGGGATGCGGGGTCTGCTAGAGTTGCTCTAATGATATACAACCCATATCATGCCTCATGCATCATCATAATGATAACAACTCATCATCATCGCAGTCATATATACAACTCATCTTGATCGTACTGATATAACAATCTCACCATTATGATCATCATAAGTTAACCACTACTAGGTACTTAAGGTGCTAGTGATAAAACAATCTCACCATTATGATCATCATAAGTTAACCAACTGCACTAGGTAAGGTAGCAGGACATACTACTCTCTCTCGGGTAGCATGGCATAAAACAGAAAAAACGCATTCTCCGTTATGCAGCATAGAGATCCAACTGTCTCCATTTCATGGCCTTCGCTCAGCCACTATTTTTCTCCAAGCCTTGATTTTGAGGCCTTCATCTGTTTTAGAGGTCGAGTATGCATATTTGACACCCTCCGACCATGGTGGTACGCAAACAACTGGCGTGAACATGAACAATCATTTTATGCAAAATTTCATGTATGATAGTGGTCGATCCCTCGGGAGTGACATTTGTTACTTTGGATTTTGTTCACGCGGTGATCTTCTCTCTTTCCAAGAGTACTACGCTTTACGTAGTCTATGCCCGGGGGACAGGTGCGGTAGAGAGATCCCCCACTTTGATTCATGTCCCGTTAGCATCTCCGATCCGAGAGTTGGGATGACTCCGTTAGTTTCTGTCGGGAGACGGACGGTAATGGACCTACAACCCTTGCTTGTGGACTAGCTGCAGAGCTAACCTTTGTTCTATCTCACCTTCGACAAACAAAAATGGAGGCACAACCACATCCGGGAGCTTTTGTTGAAGAACATAATAGTAACATATATAGTTAGCAATGAAGTTTACTTGAGAAGAATGTATGAAAAAGATGGACTAACTAGTGACACAATAGTAAAAATCTTACCATGATACTTGCACGAATGTTAGCATCGCACAACTCGTGGACTAGTGACACGTATTTACCATAATTTTTCCCAACTCCAAAGATGATCTTAAATTTCAGAACATCATTAACAAAGGAGATAAGATAATTCTTCTCCTCCCAGGTTAGCCCTGCGCCATGACTATAGTAGGTGTCGTCTATTATCTTTTGTATTTCTTGGGAAGAGAGAAAATAAGTTGTCAATTATAAAAAAAACAAGTTCAGCAGGTATGAATAACAAGTATTTTTTGATAAGGAATATAGATCATTTAACAAATGTGTTTAACTAACTCACGGGGAGGCAGAATCGGAATCATGTTAGGATCCAGCCAAATGCTTTCATCTTCCGGATTGCCAAGATTCAATGTTATTTTCATATCCTTCTCGAATCCATAGGCCTTGCGTAATCCTTCCCAATTTGAACATTCAAAATGAGTGTGCCCTACTTCATGTTGGGGAACGCGGTAATTTCAAAAATTTTCCTACGATTACGCAAGATCTATCTAGGTGATGCATAACAACGAGAGGGGAGAGTGTGTCCACGTATCCTCGTAGACCGAAAGCAGAAGCGTTTAGTTAATGCGGTTGATGTAGTCGAACATCTTTGCGATCCAACCGATCCAAGCACCGAACATACGGCACCTCCGCGTTCAGCACACGTTCAGCTCGATGACTTTCCTCATACTCTTGATCCAGTTGAGGCCGAGGGAGAGTTTCGTCAGCAGGACGGCGTCGTGACAGTGATGATGAAGTTACCGGCGCAGGGCTTCGCCTAATCACTACGATGATATAACTGAGGTGTGTAACTATGGATGGGGCACCGCACACGGCTAAAGATCAACTTGTGTCTATGGGGTGCCCCCTGGCCACATATATAAAGGAGGGAAGGGAAGAGGTGGCCGGCCCAAGGGGGGCACGCCAGGTGTGGGGAATCCTACTAGGACTCCCCAGTACAAGTAGGATTCCCCTCCTCTTTCCTATTCCTAGTAGGAGAAGGAGGGAAGGAGGAAGAGGGGAGAAGGAAGGAGGGGGGCGCCGCCCCCTCTTAGTCCAATTCGGACCAGCCCATGAGGGGGCGCGCGCCCCTTGAGGCCCTTCTCTCCTTCCCTGAATGGCCCATTAAGGCCCACTACTTCCCCCGGCGAATTCCCGTAACTCTCCGGTACTCCGAAAAATACCCGAATCATTCGGAACCTTTCCGATGTCCGAATATAGCCTTTCAATATATCGATCTTTACCTCTCGACCATTTTGAGACTCCTCGTCATATCCATGATCTCATCCGGGACTCCGAACAAACTTCGATCATCAAATCACATAACTCATAATATAAATCGTCATCGAACGTTAATATTTGGTCAGTCTTAAGAAATATCGACTTGTGAAAAAGATTAGGAGAACTATATTGTAGGAAAGAGCACATACTTCAAATTTAAAGTTCAGCATTAATTTTACAATCCAGTTATAAGAAATGCTGTAGAGTTAACATTCACTCCCTTATGTTTTTTAGAACCACCCTCAATGTTAACACGAGTACCGTTGTTGTTTGCATGCACTCCCTGAGAAGAGTAATTATAAACTCCCTCAGAATATTAATTGTATTTTTATTTTCCATATGCTTTGGTGTCGTCATCGCCTTCTTTTTCTCAGTCTCTGTCACTTTTGGTCTAGCCGTTGGATTAAATAAAATGATTGTTTTAATAATTTGCTTCCGTTTTTTCTTGAATTACATGTTTTAAATTTCATTTTATTTTCTTTCAAATTTCAATTTTTATTTTTTGAATATTAAACTATTATGTTTTGTGGACTATTTCTCAATATTTTTAAACTATGTATTTTTATTTTTTTATTTCTTGATCTCCCTCTTAATTTTTGTTTTGCGTTTTCGTATTGTCTGAGTTCTTATATATATTTCCCTTTATTTATTTATGCCGAAACTAGGGTGCCACTTGTGCTAAAATATTGTCACGGTTCTACCGGCGTGGCTTGAGTGAGGGGTCTACCTGTCTTCTGGAGCATCTCTAGCAGACCCCTAAAAACGGGATGGCCGGTAAAAATCCGACGATTATATGGGTGTGGCCCTTTTTTGGACTAGACCAGAGCCCGTACAATCGTCTGGCCCGTA
>NC_041387.1:35780090-35872709 GCF_002162155.2 Triticum dicoccoides | reverse complement strand
ATACGGGTCGAAACCCTATCCGCGCGCCGGTGCAATTCCAATGCCCCCTCTCAATTTCTCGCCGCCAGCGACTTCAATCCCCCTCTCCCCTCTCGATGTGGCGCAGAATGTGGTCGGCGGGCCGTGGCGCCGGTGGTGGCGCCGACCCCAAGCGGAGGCGGTGCGTCACCGCCGACGCTGTAAGGAAAAGGATTGCCCGTAGGTACACCAAGAACGGGCTCTCGCCGCTGCCGTCGCTCATCCGCCGCGAGACAGGGAAGTACGACCGCAAGCATGCGCTCCTCTGCCACGAGTTGTCCTCCGGCTCCTCCGCCGCGTGCTCCGTCAGCGTCTCGAGCTCGCAGACGCCGCTCACCCAGTCAAAAGAGAGTCGGTGGAGCTCCTGCCGCTCCGCGCGGTGAAGCGGGAGCCGGAGCTGCGGGGCGTCATCGGGCCGGAGGATTACCTCCCCCCGGCGCAGGCGGATATTATGGAGGGCGCCATCGTCGTGCGCTCTGCGCGGGCGGAGGAGGAGGCGGAGTAGCGCCATCGACATGACGCCGACATCGACAAAATCTTCCTCGAGCAGGGGGTCGCGGCGGCCTAGGAGTTTGCGGCCAACATGGAAGAGTGGCACCTCGTAGCCAAGAAGCGGGACGATGTCTACGTCGACCTCGTCTCCGACGACGAGGACTGAACTCCTCCGCCGCCGTAGCATTGCCGCCGCAATCCCCCCGACTCTGGTGAGCCCAGTTTTGTATTTGGGGTTACAGTGGCGCCTGCTCCTCCAAATATTAGTTGTAAAAATTCTACTTTGTATGACTTTTTAAGATAATCAAGTGCTAGTAGTTCTTATGAAGTAGTTCAATTTCTCGCGCGATCCAAAAACAGCCGCGAACTATAAATGCACTATAAGGGTCTGCGATATAAAGGGTGCGCTAGAGATGCTCTAAACATGGTAGATCCGATGGTCATGGGCCAAAAAGTAGACTACTCTGATTTTACATTGCTGTGAAAATAGTCATGAATGCACAAAAATGTTGAGTAAACGGCATTGGCATAATCCATTGGAGTACATCAGTACATCACCAATGTCTGAACAAGGGAGTACATTCCTAATCCTAGCCTAGGTGATCACTAAGCTAACCGGTGTGTTATCACTAAGCTCTCCATATATGGCACTGTACATCTCTATAGCAAAATTGATCCTATGGAGTATATCAGTATATGTGCATGGCTCTACCGCCCAGCGGGATCACCGATCACACATGCCGGCACTACAACGACGACGAGGCGTCGGCGACCAGCTTCCGGAGCGCGCGTTTCGACACTACCACGTCCCTCCTGGCGACGAATGGATGAACAAGCAGCTCCGCCACGGACGCCCTGTTGCGGTAGTCCTTGTGCAGACACGAGGCGACGAATCCCCGGAGCTCCGGCGAGGCTGCGGCGTCGGGCAGCACGGGCGGCTCGCCGAAGCAGACGGCGCACATGAGCGGGGCCCAGGTCGGCTGCTGCCCGGCGGGCAGGAGCGTGTACCTGCCCAAGTGCCCATGAAGAGCTCAAGGAGTGTGACCCCCAGGCTCCACACGTCGGCGGCGTACGGGTCGTAGTGCCCCCCGTGCGCCTCCGGGTCGAAGCACTCCGGGCTCATGTACGCGGAGGTGCCGGCGTACGACGTGCAGTGGTCGCCGGCGCGGGCGAGCACCTTGGCGATGCCGAAGTCCGCGACCTTGACCTCCCCGGCGGTGGTGACGAGGAGGTTCGCCGGCTTGACGTCGAGGTGCACGATGCGGCGGGCGTGGAGGTACGCCAGCCCCGACAGCGCCTGCGCAGCCACCTCCGCGAGCGCGGTCTCCGTGAACGCGCCGCGGCGGCTCCTGACGGAGTCGAGCGACCCCCCGTCGACCAGCTCGAGGAGCAGGGCGACGTCCCCGGAGGCTGCGGCGGGGAGCACGGAGGGCACCGCACGACAAAATGGCGAGGCCGTGCGGCTGAGGATGTCCGCCTCGGCGGCCGCGGCGGGGTCGCCGTAGTGCTGGACCTTGAGCGCGTAGAGCGCGCTCGTCTCCCGGTGGCGGACCTTGTAGACGGTGGCACCGTTCCCGCGGCCCAGGACGGCGAGCTTGTCGAAGTCGGCGAGGCGGAACTGGCTGGACAGCGCCGACGGGGTGGAGGCCTTGGTGGCCGTGGGGTTTGGGCGCCGGCCGAGGACGCCGAGCTCCTGGGCGGCGGCGCGGGACGGGACGGGCAGCGCGAGGTGCAGCTGCGGAAGCCTCTTCTCCCTGAGAGCCATGTGTCTGTCACCACCGTAGGCTGATCAAACTGACTGCCTGAGCTGAGTGATCGAGTTACTGCTGCTTTGCTTTGCGTTGTTGAAGCAGACTGGCAGCTCATTTATACGTCTGCTCTGCTCGTGCGACTCTGAATCCGTATCTATTTCTGTCTCTGCTTTTTTTTCATTCTAATCAGAGAGCTTACTCTGAATCCGTATCTATTTCTGTCTCTGCTTTTTTTTTCATTCTAATCAGAGAGCTTTATTCAATGAATGAACTCCTGGCATCATCAGCTAATAAGCTGGTGAGCAGGAACGAGGGTTTTGAGCCTGTCCAACTTTCGGTAACCATCAAAGTGCATGCATGTTTTGTACAAAGATGGGCCGGTACATTGGCTGCTGGATTTACATGTTGAATATCAAAAGAAGAAAAAACTGAAACTAGCTCTCTAATCTCTACTAGTAATGGAGCCACTACATAAAATCTATAGTGACTAGTTTTTCAGAGATTGACAATCTCCAGGCAATCTGTTTCCATGATCACATGTGAGAAGCCGCGTAAATTTGCAAATATGACTCCACCCCGCAGCGCTAAAGTCTCACCAATGAACAGATCGGAAACCCCGAGGTGAGGCTTACACCAAGCCCCAAGCAAAGCATTGTTGGAACGTGCCACTCCGCCTGCTCCTACCTTATCAGAATCCATCCCCAAGGCTGCATCCGTGTTAATTTTCACCACACCTTCATCAGGCGGTACCCAACCATATCCAAGAAGAATGGATGCATGAGACTCGGGTATATCTAGCAAAGCGAGATCCTCCCTGATACGCTTGACAGAAGAAAATGGGCCGAGCTGTTCTTCATCATGGGTGACCCTGTTTCTTGAATGCCAAATAGACCACATGACCGAGATCATCACCGCCCTCTCGCTTTCAGCAAACTACCCATCACAAAGGATATCGTGGGACCATGTATTTGGGTGCAACCGAGGTCTTCGGATGCCAAACAGCGAATGCGCTTGTTCCCAAAACATCTTGGCATGAGAGCAATGCACTAGAGCGTGCATCAAATCATCATCCATCGCAAGACAAACATTGCATCTACTGATGACTTTGATATGACGACGCCGAAGGGTGCATTCATCGGGTAGTATACCACGAATAACCCGCCACTAGAATACACGCACCTTCGGCAAAACCTTGAGCTTCCATAGTAGTTTCCACATCTGTTCATCGGTCTGTGAGGTATTGGTCACCATCCCTTCCTCTAGAGCCACACGCTCTTTCCGAGTCACGAGAGCACGGTACGCGGATTTCACAGAGTAGATACCACTTGTTTCAAAGGCCCAAGCAATAAAATCTTCACCACCACCACGACTCAAAGGAATATTTAGGATAGCTTCGGCTTCTGGTGGGATAAAAACATGCCGGATCAACTCTTGTCGCCAAGTCCAGTTTTCTGAGTCAATAAGCTGATCAACCGTAGCAAGAGTTGTGCCCCCAGGCATGACCGAAGGAGACAAAATTGAAAGGCATGGGATCCATCGATCCTCCCATATTGAAATAGAAGCTCCATTGCCCACTCTTTTGATCAAATCAACTGTGAGTGCATCCCTCCCTGCCACAATAGCTCGCCAAATCGCAGAAGCGAACTGTGGAACTGTAGCTTCCATAAACTCACAATCGTGAAAGTAACGCCCCTTCATGACCCTTGGGCAAAGAGAATTAGGATTTGTCATGAATCTCCATCCATGTTTCCCTAAGAGCGCCAAGTTGAACAATTCCAAATCGCGGAAACCCATGCCACCTCGGGCTTTTGGAGATGCAAGTTTGTCCCATGCCACCCAATGCAACGAATTATGATCAAGAGACCCACTCCACCAAAATTTTGCCATGCTAGAAGAAAGGCTTTTGCAAACCTTTTTTTGTCAATCTGAAACAACTCATACTGAATGTTGGAATGGCTTGGATGACGGACTTTATAAGCGCTTCTCTTCCAGCACAAGCTAGAAGCTTTTCTGCCCAACCGTTCATATAACTCCTCGATCTTTCACCTATATGATCAAACGTATCACTTGTAATCCGTCCAACCGCATGCCAATTATCTCTGTCTCTGCTGCTTTCAGCAAATCATAGTCGACCAGATTGTGACTTGTAGAAGATTCTACTGTAGGAATATTTGCTCGTACAAAATACTACTAGAATAAAACCGCCTCGATCGCCCGTCGGAGATTAACCAACACTTTTTAATGGAGCGACATGGATGAATGTGACCTTGAAATTCAAAGGCAGGCGCATGTAATGCAATACGTAGCCATGCACTGTAGTGGCTAATTGGCATGCTACGTGCTGATTAATTGGAACACGATAGCGATAGGGACGAAAGCTCAGTCGGTCCATGGAAATTCCATGTCGATCAAGGGATCAACACCCAGGGGTAAGGCCTACTTCTAGTGGCAATGGGCTGCCAGTATTATTAAAGTATGCTAGGGTTCGGTTGAACGTGTTGTGCAATGTGTGTCATCATGCGCCTCCATTGTTACAACACAACACAGCACGCCATGGCGCGTCCGTCTGCGCTGTTTTATTTTCTTTATTAATTAACTCATCATCATCATAGTCATATATACAACTCATCTTGATCATAGCATATAACAATCTCACCATTATGATCATTGTAACGCCCCGAGACCAACGCTCCAGAAGACTTCCAGCTATTCCGAGTTTCGCCGTGTGTCTCTGTGCTTGCTCTTTTATTTTTGCATTGCATCATGTCATCATGTCATCATGTGGATCTCATTTTGCATACGTGTTCGTCTCATGCATCCGAGCATTTTCCCCGTTGTCTGTTTTGCAATCCGGCACTCCTATGTCATCCGGTGTCCCCCTTTTGTCTCTTGTTGTGAGCGGGTGTTAAACTTTCTCGGAATGGCCCGAGGTTTGCCAAGCGGTCTTGGTACACCACCGGTAGACTGCCTGTCAAGTTTCATGCCATTTGGAGGTCGTTTGATACTCCAATGGTTAACTGGGGAACCGTAAAACCCTCTTTTGTGTGCAGCCCAACACCCCTCCAAAGTGGCCCAATAACCCATCCAAACCCCTCCATGCTCTCGGTCGTTCGATCACGATCATGTGGGCGAAAACCGTGCCCCATTTGGACTCTCCTAACTCCCAGAATCTATAAATATGTGCCCTTCCCGAAATTTTCGCGCAGTCCAACCGTTGCTTCGTTTTGAGTGTGCTCTATATGAAACTTGCTTGATTTTGCATGTATTTTCATATTACCTTGTTGCATCAATGTTTTGAATGTGTTTGCTTGATGTTTGAATGCATTTTGCATCAATGCCATGTTTAACTTGTTTTGCTCATATCTTCTAGGTCGTAGTTCCGAACTAAATGTACTTTATATGCAACTTAACTAGAATTTCGTGTAGATCATCATGGTGCATTTTAACTTGCCGTTTAACAACTTGAACATAAGGTTTATTCAGATCTGGACCAATTTCGAAATTTGCATATGCGGACTTACCGGATTTATTATATGTTGTTCCCGGCCTCATTTAAACTTGCCTTGAAGTGTTGTTCTTGTATGCATTATCTCTTGCCATGAGTAGCTTCATGTAATCTTGTATTGCATCATACTTGGTTGAGCATCATGCCATGTCTATGTTTGGTGTGTTTACTATGTTGTGTGCTTCTTCTCGATAGTTCCCGTTTCGTTGCGATCGTGAGGATTCGTTCGTCTACGCTTGGTTCGTCTTCGTGGCTTCATCTTCTTAATGGACTCGTTCTTCTTCCTTGCGGGATTTCAGGCAAGATGACCATTACCCTCGATATCACTTCTATCTTTGCTTGCTCATTGCTTTGTTCTATCGCTATGCTGCACTACCTATCACTTGTTTACCATGCCTCCCATATTGCCATGTCAGCCTCTAACCTTTTTCACCCTTCCTAGCAAACCATTGCTTGGCTATGTTACCGCTTTGCTCAGTCCCTCTTATAGCGTTGTTAGTTGTAGGTGAAGTTGAAGATTGCTCCATGATGGACAGGATTATGTTGGGATATCACAATATCTCTTATTTAATTAATGCATTTATATACTTGGTAAAGGGTGGAAGACTTGGCCTTATGCCTGGTGTTTTGTTCCACTCTTGCCGCCCTAGTTTCCATCATACCGGTGTTATGTTCCCGGATTTTGCGTTCCTTACGCGGTTGGGTGATTTATGGGACCCTCTTGATAGTTCGCTTTGAATAAAACTACTCCAGCAAGGCCCAACCTTGGTTTTAACATTTGCCACCTAAGCCTTTTTCCCTTGGGTTCTGTAGACTCAAGGGTCATCTTTATTTTACCCCCCGGGCCAGTGCTCGTCGTGAGTGTTGGTCCAACCTGTCAGCCGCCAGTGGTCACCAGGGGCAACTCTGGTCTGGCCTACCGGAAGTTTGGACAATCCGGTGTGCCCTCAGAACGAGATATGTGCAACTCCTATCGGGATTTGTCGGCACATACGGGCAGCTTTGCTGGTCTTGTTTTACCATTGTCGAAATGTCTTGTAACCGGGATTCCCACTCTGATCGGGTCTTCCTGGGAGAAGGAATATCCTTCGTTGACAGTGAGAGCTTATGATGGGCTAAGTTGGGACACCCCTGCAGGGTATAAACTTTCGAAAGCTGTGCCCGCGGTTATGCGGCAGATGGGAATTTGTTAATGTCCGGTTGTAGAGAACTTGACACTTGACTTAATTAAAATGCATCAACCGCGTGTGTAGCCGTGATGGTCTCTTTTCGGCGGATTCCGGGAAGTGAACACGGTCTTTGTGTTATGATTGTGCGTAAGTAGTTTCAGGATCACTTTTTGATCACTTCTAACTTCTCGACCGTTCCATTGCTCTCTTCTCGCTCTTATTTGCGTATGTTAGCCACCATATATGCTTAGACGCTGCTGCAACCTCAACACTTATCCATTCCTTTACCCATTAAGCTTTGCTAGTCTTGATACCCATGGTAATGGGATTGCTGAGTCCTCGTGGCTCACAGATTACTACAACAACAATTGCAGGTACATGTTTTGCGATGATCATGACGCGAGAGCGATGTTTGCTTATTTTGGAGTTCTTCTTCTGCTTCTTCTTCGATCAGGGGATAGGTTTCAGGTCGGCAGCCTGGGCTAGCAGGGTGGATGTCGTTTGAGTTTCTGTTTGTGTTTCATCCGTAGTCGGATGGTGCTCTTATGCAAGATGATGTTGTATTCGTGTGACATTGTATGACTTATGTATGTATCCCTATCTATTATGTAATGTTGATGTAATGATATCCACCTTGCAAAAGCGTCTTCAAGATGCGCTTCTATCCTTGCACTACTAGGGAAAACCCTATAGCAAGAATCTTAGCAGCAGCGCTGCTCAAAAAGGAGCGCTGCTGCTAATTAGCAGTAGCGCGGGTGTGGAAAACGCGCTTCTGACAAGTGTTTAGCAGTAGCGCGCTCTGTGTAACACGCGCTGCTACAAATATCGACCGATAGTGCCCCCTCACCTCCATTTAGTAGCAGCGCGGTACCGCTAGCCGCGCTATTGCTAAAGCTGTAGTAGTAGCGCGGTTTTTTTGAGGTCGCTGCTGCTAATTTTCAAATTGGACACACTTTTTGTCCCGGTTAGCAGTAGCGCTTCTGACGAAAGCGCGTTGGTGCTACTTTCTTATCAGCAGCGCGTTTTACGTCCCGCGCTACTGCTAATCCGCACCAACCCACCACCTTTTCCCCACCGTACCCCCTCCCCCTCCTCTCTTCCCTTTCCCCTACCTCCCACATGCTCCCACTCTGACTCTTCTTCTTCCTCAATACTTCTCCCCCATTACTCTCTCTCTTCTATCTACCTTTCTCTCTCTTCATTACTTCTACCTAACTACACCACCTCCATTAATGCATCTCCTTTATCTTTTTCCTTCCCCTCCACTAGTTGAAGTTGTCTCCTCCCAAATTAGGTAGCTAGGTAGATGTAGGATTTAGTTAAGTGACCTATTTGCCCCCTAACTAGATCTATGTAACATCCCAAAATTCTAAATTTTGGAATGTTATAATAAATAGATATATTTGACTGATTGTTTGATTGATTGTCTGAAATTGAGTGAATTCAAAACTTTTAAAAGTTAAATGAGAGGGAATAAAAGGACTTTCCCAAACTTTCATATTTGCTTTCTGATCTCCGTGAATTCAAATGCCTTTCAAACACAAAACCCTTGAGAGAAGATGACATGACTTCTTCCATTTAAAAAAATGAAAAGGGTGTTTGAAAAATAATTGAATTTCATTTGAAAATATTCCAATTCTGGAACTTTATGCGACTCAATAATTTTCACGAGAGAAGATAAAATGACTTCTTCAAATTACATGAAATATGAGTTGGGAGTTTCAAAGAATTAAATTTAAAGCTCTTTTGAATTTATTTTCAATTTGGAATGTTATATATGAGATCATCATGCATATCTTATTTTCTTGCTTTTGATCGATCCTAGAAATTTCACGCAACTCAAGGACCTCCGGAGAGAGTTGGAGATTTCATTATTTTCATATTTGAGATTTTTCTCGAAATTGAAAAAAAGGGATCATTCGATTTATTTATTTCATCTTCAATAATTTTTCCGTTATCAAAAATATAAGAGAGGGAATAATATGACTTTCCCGAAATATAGGAAAAGTGAAGATTTAATAAATAGATCAAACTTTGTTTTCCGGTGTTTATTTGCATTTTATTCGGATAAGGAAAAATGCGCGTTTTCGAAAATTTCATTTTAGGCCCGGAGAAAAGTTCGTTTTGTTCGACTCATTTTTAGGAGTCGGGGAAAGTTTACTTTGTTAATTTTGAAGTTCGTTTAGATTTTTTTCTATATTTTTTTCTGCGCGCGAAACCGATTTAAAAAAAAAGAGAGCCGCAGCGCCTTGGGCCAAAGGCCCAAGCCGCCAAGCCAGCCGCCGGCCAGGAGGCCAAGGCCATCGCTGCGCCAGGTGCAAGGCGCCAGGGAGCCGCCGCCTCTTTCTTTTAGGAATCCTAGCAGGACTTTGGTCCTACTTCCGTATATTCCTTTTCTATTTCTAGATCTTTTCCTTCCCTCTTTTTTATTCCTAATCCTACTCTAATTCTTGTTCCCTACTCCAAGCAAAAACCCTCCCCTTCCCAATATAAATACCCAAGCACTCCCCCTCTAACACATCAAACCAACACCTCTCCTCTCCTCTCCTCCTCCGCAGCAGCAGCGCCGCCGCCGCCACCCAGCGCCGCCGCCCCTCACCCGCGCGCCGCCCTAAGCCGCCGCCCGCGCCCTGCGTCACCGCCGCCACCGTCGCCACCGCCTTAGCGCCGCCGCCGCCGCCCTAGCGCCGCCGCCTCACCCGCGCCGCCGCCGTCTTGCGCCGCCGCCCTTGTGCCCACGCCGCCGCCGCACCTTGTCCACGCCGCCGCCCTACGCCCTCGCCGGAGCCCCTCGCCAAGGTTGCCCCGCGTCTCTTCTCCTCGGATCGTTTTCTTCTAATCGTTCCGATTCTTTTCTTCTCTTCTAATTCGTTTTCTAGATCGGTTTTTCGTTTCGGTTTTCTTCTCCGAAACCCTAGATCGGATTCGTTTTCTTTTCCGATTTAGTTGCCTTTGGACCGTTCGCCGGACCGTTCGTCCTAACGAACGTGATCACCGGATTCTTCTGTTGGGTTTCGTAGTAATTTCAAAAAATTTCCTACGCACACGCAAGATCATGGTGATGTATAGCAACGAGGGGAGAGTGTTGTCTACGTACCCAACGCAGACCGACTGCGGAAGCGATGACACGACGTAGAGGAAGTAGTCGTACGTCTTCACGATCCAACCGATCAAGCACCGAAACTACGGCACCTCCGAGTTCGAGCACACGTTCAGCTCGATGACGATCCCCGGACTCCGATCCAGCAAAGTGTCGGGGAAGAGTTCCGTCAGCACGACGGCGTGGTGACGATCTTGATGAACTACAGCAGCAGGGCTTCGCCTAAACTCCGCTACAGTATTATCGAGGTATATGGTGGCAGGGGGCACCGCACACGGCTAAGGAATAGATCATGTGGATCAACTTGTTGTGTCTTTGGTGCTAGCCCTGCCCCTCTATTTATATGTTGAGCCCCGGGGTCGAAACTTGGAGCAAAAGCCTCCTCAAAGTCGGTTTTGCCCGAAAGGCAAGAGTCCCACTCGGACTCCAGGACCAAACGCCACAATCCTTGGCGTCTGGCCCAGACGCCATGGGCCTCGGCGTCTGGCCCAGGGCCAGACGCCAGGGTCTCCGGCGTTTGGCCCCCTGGCCTCCGCAAAACTCCTTTTTGCACCGATCTAAAGCCTCATGGGCTTGACCCCTTGGCCTAACCATATCATCCAATATATGAATCTTTACGTCTTGACCATTTCGAGACTCCTCGTCATGTCCCCGATCTCATCCGGGACTCCGAACTCCTTCGGTTCATCAAAACATGTAAACTCATAATATAACTGTCATCGTAACCTTAAGCGTGCGGACCCTACGGGTTCGAGAACAATGTAGACATGACCGAGACACGTCTCCGGTCAATAACCAATAGCGGGACCTGGATGCCCATATTGGCTCCTACATATTCTACGAAGATCTTTATCGGTCAGACCGCATAACAACATACGTTGTTCCCTTTGTCATCGGTATGTTACTTGCCCGAGATTCGATCGTCGGTATCCAATACCTAGTTCAATCTCGTTACCGGCAAGTCTCTTTACTCGTTCCGTAATACATCATCTCACAACTAACATATTAGTTGTAATGCTTGCAAGGCTTATGTGATGTGTATTACCGATAGGGCCCAGAGATACCTCTCCGACAATCGGAGTGACAAATCCTAATCTCGAAATACGCCAACCCAACATCGACCATTGGAGACACCTGTAATGCTCCTTTATAATCACCCAGTTACGTTGTGATGTTTGGTAGCACCCAAAGTGTTCCTCCGGCAAACGGGAGTTGCATAATCTCATAGTCATAGGAACATGTATAAGTCATGAAGAAAGCAATAGCAACATACTAAACGATCAGGTGCTAAGCTAATGGAATGGGTCATGTCAATCAGATCATTCAACTAATGATGTGACCTCGTTACTCAAATAACAACTCTTTTGTCTATGGTTAGGAAACATAACCATCTTTGATTAACGAGCTAGTCAAGTAGAGGCATACTAGTGACACTCTGTTTGTCTATGTATTCACACATGTATTATGTTTCCGGTTAATACAATTCTAGCATGAATAATAAACATTTATCATGATATAAGGAAATAAATAATAACTTTATTATTGCCTCTAGGGCATATTTCCTTCAGTCTCCCACTTGCACTAGAGTCAATAATCTAGTTCACATCGCCATGTGATTTAACAGCAATAGTTCAAATCACCATGTGATTAACACCCATAGTTCACATCGCTATGTGACCAACACCCAAAGGGTTTACTAGATTCAGTAATCTAGTTCACATCGCTATGTGATTAACACCCAAGGAGTACTAAGGTGTGATCATGTTTTGCTTGTGAGAGAATCTTAGTCAACGGGTCTGCCACATTCAGATCCTCATGTATTTTGCAAATTTCTATGTCAACAATGCTCTGCATGGAGCTACTCTAGCTAATTGCTCCCACTTTCAATATGTATCTAGATCGAGACTTAGAGTCATCTAGATTAGTGTCAAACTTGCATCGGCGTAACCCTTTACGACGAACCTTTTTTCACTTCCATAATAGAGAAACATATCCTTATTCCACTAAGGACAATTTTGACCGCTGTCCAGTGATCTACTCCTAGATCACTATTGTACTCCCTTGCCAAATCAGTGCAGGGTATACAATAGATCTGGTATACAACATGACATACTTTATAGAACCTATGGCCAAGGCATAGGGAATGACTTCCATTCTCTTTCTATCTTCTGCCGTGGTCGGGCTTTGAGTCTTACTCAACTTCACACCTTGTAATACAGGCAAGAACTCTTTCTTTGACCGCTCCATTTTGAACTACTTCAAAATATTGTCAAGGTATGTGCTTTGTGAAAGTCCAATTAAGCGTCTTGATCTATCTCTATAGATCTTAATGCCTAATATGTAAGCAGCTTCACCGAGGTCTTTCATTGAAAAACTTTTATTCAAGTATCCCTTTATGCTATCCAGAAATTCTATATCATTTCCAATTAGCAATATGTCATCCACATATAATATCAGAAATGTTGTAGAGCTCCCACTCACTTTCTTGTAAATACAAGCTTCTCCGAAAGTCTGTATAAAACCAAATGCTTTGATCACACTATCAAAACGTTTATTCCAACTCCGAGAGGCTTGCACCAGTCCATAGATGGATCGCTGGAGCTTGCACATTTTGTTAGCACCTTTCGGATTTGACAAAACCTTCTAGTTGCATCGTATACAACTCTTCTTTATTAAATCCATTAAGGAATTTAGTTTTGTTTATCCATTTGCCAGATTTCATAAAATGCGGCAATTGCTAACATGATTCAGACAGACTTTAAGCATAGATACGAGTGAGAATCTCTCATCGTAGTCAACACCTTGAACTTGTCGAAAACCTTTTTGCGACAATTTTAGCTTTGTAGATAGTAACACTACTATCAGCGTTTGTCTTCCTCTTGAAGATCCATTTATTTTCTATGGCTTGCCGATCATCAGGCAAATCCATCAAAGTCCATACTTTTGTTCTCATACATGGATCATATCTCAGATTTCATGGCCTCAAACCATTTTGCGGAATCTGGGCTCATCATCGCTTCCTCATAGTTCGCAAGTTCGTCATGGTCTAGTAACATGACTTCCAGAACAGGATTACCGTACCACTCTGGTGCGGATCTCACTCTGGTTTACCTACGAGATTCGGTAGTAACTTGATTTGAAGTTTCATGATCATCATCATTAGCTTCCTCACTAATTGGTGTAGGAGTCACAGGAACAAATTTCTGTGATGATCTACTTTCCAATAAAGGAGAAGGTACAATTACCTTATCAATTTTTCTACTTTCCTCCCGCTCACTTCTTTCGAGAGAAACTCCTTCTCTAGAAAGGATCCATTCCCAGCAACGAATTTGCCTTCGGATCTGTGATAGAAGGTGTACCCAACATTTTTCTTTTGGGTATCCTATGAAGACGCACTTCTCCGATTTGGGTTTGAGCTTATCAGGTTGAAACTTTTTCACATAAGCATTGCAACCTCAAACTTTAAGAAACGACAACTTTGGTTTCTTGCCAAACCACAGTTTATAAGGCGTCGTCTCAACGGATTTTGATGGTGCCCTATTTAACGTGAATGCAGCTATCTCTAATGCATAACCCCAAACGATAGTGGTAGATCGGTAAGATACATCATGGATTGCACTATATCCAATAAAGTACGGTTATGACGTTCGGACACACCATTACATTGTGGTGTTCCAGGTGGCATGAGTAGTGAAACTATTTCACATTGTTTTTAACTGAAGGCCAAACTCGTAACTCAAATACTCTTCTCTACGATCAGATCGTAGAAACTTTATTTTCTTGTTACGATGATTTTTCACTTCACTCTGAAATTCTTTGAACTTTTCAAATGTTTCAGACTTATGTTTCATCGAGTAGATATACTCATATCTACTCAAATCATTTGTGAAGATCAAAAAAATAATGATATTTGTCGCGAGCCTCAATATTCATCGGACCACATACATCAGTATGTATGATTTCCAACAAATTTGTTGCTCGCTCCATTGTTCCGAAGAACAGAGTCTTAGTCATCTTGCCCATGAGGCATGGTTCGCAAGCATCAACTGATTCATAATCAAGTGATTCCAAAAGCCCATCAGCATGGAGTTTCTTCATGTGCTTTACACCAAAATGACCTAAACGGCAGTGCTACAAATAAGTTGCACTATCATTATTAACTTTGCATCTTTTGGTTTCAATATTATGATTATGTGTATCACTATGATCGAGATCCAACAATCTATTTTCATTGGGTGTGTAACCATATAAGGTTTTATTCATATAAACAGAACAACAATTTATTCTCTTACTTAAATGAATAACCGTATTACAATAAACATGATCAAATCATATTCATGCTCAACGCAAACACCAAATAACACTTATTTAGGTTCAACACTAATCTCGAAATTATAGGGAGTGTGCGATGATGATCATATGAATCTTGGAACCACTTCCAACACACATCGTCACTTCACCCTTAACTAGTCTCTGTTTATTCTGCAACTCCCGTTTCGAGTTACTAATCTTAGCAACTGAACTAGTATCAAATACTGAGGGTTTGCTATAAACACTAGTAAAGTACACATCAATAACATGTATATCAAATATACTTATGTTCACTTTGCCATCCTTCTTATCCACCAATCACTTGGGGTAGTTCCGCTTCCAGTGACCAGTCCCTTTGCAGTAGAAGCACTTAGTCTCAGGCTTAGGACCAGACTTGGGCTTCTTCACTTGAGCAGCAACTTGCTTGCTGTTCTTCTTGAAGTTCCCCTTCTTCCCTCTGCCCTTTGAAACCAGTGGTCTTGTCTACTATCAACACTTGATGTTTTTTCTCGATTTCTACCTTCGTCAATTTCCGCATTACGAAGAGCTTGGGATCGTTTCCGTTATCCCTTGCATATCATAGTTCATCACGAAGTTCTACTAACTTGGTGATGGTGCCTAGAGAATTCTGTCAATCACTATCTTATCTGGAAGATTAACTCCCACTTGATTCAAGCGATTGTAGTACTCAGACAATCTGGGCACATGCTCACTAGTTGAGCGATTCTCCTCCATCTTTTAGCTATAGAACTTGTTGGAGACTTCATATCTCTCAACTCGGGTATTTGCTTGAAATATTAACTTCAACTCCTGGAACATCTCATATGGTCCATGACGTTCAAAACGTCTTTGAAGTCCCGATTCTAAGCCATTAAGCATGGTGCACTAAACTATCAAGTAGTCATCATATTGAGCTAGCTAAACGTTCATAACGTCTGCATCTGCTCCTGCAATAGGTCCGTCACCTAGCGGTGCATTAAGGACATAATTCTTCTGTGCAGCAATGAGGATAAACCTCAGATCACGGATCCAATCCGCATCATTGCTACTAACATCTTTCAACACAATTTTCTCTAGGAACATATCAAAATAAACACAGGGAAGCAACAACGCGAGCTATTGATCTACAACATAATTTGCAAAATACTACCAGGACTAAGTTCATGATAAATTTAAGTTCAATTAATCATATTATTTAAGAACTCCCACTTAGATAGACATCCCTCTAATCCTCTAAGTGATCACGTGATCCAAATGAACTAAACCATGTCCGATCATCACGTGAGATGGAGTAGTTTCATTGGTGAACATCACTATGTTGATCATATCTACTATATGATTCACGCTCGACCTTTCGGTCTCCGTGTTCCGAGGCCATATCTGCATATGCTAGGCTCGTCAAGATTAACCTGAGTATTCTGCGTGTGCAAAACTGGCTTGCACCCGTTGTAGATGGACGTAGAGCTTATCACACCCGATCATCACGTGGTGTCTGGGCACGACGAACTTTGGCAACGGTGCATACTCAGGGAGAACACTTCTTGATAATTTAGTGAGAGATCATCTTATAATGCTACCGTCAATCAAAGCAAGATAAGATGCATAAAAAGATAAACATCACATGCAATCAATATAAGTGATATGATATGGTCATCATCATCTTGTGCTTGTGATCTCCATCTCCGAAGCACCGTCATGATCACCATCGTCACCGGCGCGACACCTTGATCTCCATCGTAGCATCGTTGTCGTCTCGCCAATCTTATGCTTCCACGACTATCACTACCGTTTAGTAATAAAGTAAAGCATTACATCGCGATTGCATTGCATACAATAAAGCGACAACCATATGGCTCCTGCCAGTTGCCGATAACTCGGTTACAAAACATGATCATCTCATACAATAAAATTCAGCATCATGCCTTGACCATATCACATCACAACATGCCCTGCAAAAACAAGTTAGACGTCCTCTACTTTGTTGTTGCATGTTTTACGTGGCTGCTACGGGCTTAAGTAAGAATCAATCTCACCTACGCATCAAAACCACAACGATAGTTTGTCAAATAGACTCCGTTTTAACCTTCTCAAGGACCGGGCGTAGCCATACTTGGTTCAACTAAAGTTGGAGAGACAGTCGCCCGCAAGCCATCTATGTGCAAAGCACGTCGAGGGAACCGGTCTCGCGTAAGCGTACGCGTAAGGTTGGTCCGGGTCGTCTCGTCCAACAATACCGCCGAACCAAAGTATGACATGCTGGTAGGCAGTATGACTTGTATCGTCCACAACTCACTTGTGTTCTACTCGTGCATATAACATCAACATAAATAACCTAGGCTCGGATGCCACTGTTGGGTTTCGTAGTAATTTCAAAAAATTTCCTACGCACACGCAAGATCATGGTGATGTATAGCAACGAGGGGAGAGTGTTGTCTACGTACCCAACGCAGACCGACTGCGGAAGCGATGACACGACGTAGAGGAAGTAGCCGTACGTCTTCACGATCCAACCGATCAAGCACCGAAACTACGGAACCTCCGAGTTCGAGCACACGTTCAGCTCGATGACGATCCCCGGACTCCGATCCAGCAAAGTGTCGGGGAAGAGTTCCGTCAGCACGACGGCATGGTGACGATCTTGATGAACTACAGCAGCAGGGCTTCGCCTAAACTCCGCTACAGTATTATCGAGGTATATGGTGGCAGGGGGCACCGCACATGGCTAAGGAATAGATCATGTGGATCAACTTGTTGTGTCTTTGGTGCTAGCCCTGCCCCTCTATTTATATGTTGAGCCCCGGGGTCGAAACTTGGAGCAAAAGCCTCCTCAAAGTCGGTTTTGCCCGAAAGGCAAGAGTCCCACTCGGACTCCAGGACCAAACGCCACAATCCTTGGCGTCTGGCCTAGACGCCATGGGCCTCGGCGTCTGGCCCAGGGCCAGACGCCAGGGTCTCCGGCGTTTGGCCCCCTGGCCTCCGCAAAACTCCTTTTTGCATCGATCTAAAGCCTCATGGGCTTGACCCCTTGGCCTAACCATATCATCCAATATATGAATCTTTACGTCTCGACCATTTCGAGACTCCTCGTCATGTCCCCGATCTCATCCGGGACTCCGAACTCCTTCGGTTCATCAAAACATGTAAACTCATAATATAACTGTCATCGTAACCTTAAGCGTGCGGACCCTACGGGTTCGAGAACAATGTAGACATGACCGAGACACGTCTCCGGTCAATAACCAATAGCGGGACCTGGATGCCCATATTGGCTCCTACATATTCTACGAAGATCTTTATCGGTCAGACCGCATAACAACATACGCTGTTCCCTTTGTCATCGGTATGTTACTTGTCCGAGATTCGATCGTCGGTATCCAATACCTAGTTCAATCTCGTTACTGGCAAGTCTCTTTACTCGTTCCGTAATACATCATCTCACAACTAACATATTAGTTGCAGTGCTTGCAAGGCTTATGTGATGTGCATTACCGAGAGGGCCCAGAGATACCTCTCTGACAATCGGAGTGACAAATCCTAATCTCGAAATACGCCAACCCAACATCTACTTTTGGAGACACCTGTAATGCTCCTTTATAATCACCCAGTTACGTTGTGACGTTTGGTAGCACCCAAGGTGTTCCTCCGGCAAACGGGAGTTGCATAATCTCATAGTTATAGGAACATGTATAAGTCATGAAGAAAGCAATAGCAACATACTAAACGATCAGGTGCTAAGCTAATGGAATGGGTCATGTCAATCAGATCATTCAACTAATGATGTGACCTCGTTACTCAAATAACAACTCTTTTGTCTATGGTTAGGAAACATAACCATCTTTGATTAACGAGCTAGTCAAGTAGAGGCATACTAGTGACACTCTGTTTGTCTATGTATTCACACATGTATTATGTTTCCGGTTAATACAATTCTAGCATGAATAATAAACATTTATCATGATATAAGGAAATAAATAATAACTTTATTATTGCCTCTAGGGCATATTTCCTTCATCTTCTAGCTTCACGAACGCCCGTTCGTTTAACCGTTCTTCTTTTTCTTCTCGTCGGATTTATTCCGCGATCGCGATCTCAGATCCGATCTTCTTTCTAGTTTATCTTCTCGCCCGTTTATCGGAATCAGGTGATTCAAGCGCCTGGAGTTTCGTCTCGAAACCGCCGTTCCGTCTAATCAACTTAAACAAGTTTTTGCTACTGTAAAATTTTGACCTAGTTTCAACTTGCTAGAACCGAGTTGTTTTCTTCCGCCGTTTGTTTTCCGTCGTTTGTTCGGTTCGTTCTTTCTTTGCAACCGGAGTTCTTAATTTGAACTTTCTGGTTCATTCTCTCGTTCGAGTTTTACTTGTGCATTAGATGAGTACTTATTGTGTGGTTACTATTGTTTGCTTATGATAGATTGACCGGAGTGAGACGAGTAGATCTATCACGAGTTTTGAGTGCGAATCATCTTCATCAACATTGCAGGCAAGTTCACACTTTGATCATACCTTTTCTACAACCCATGTTTTATTGCATTAGATCAATCCTCTCACACTGCATGATTAGGATCTAATTAAATTGTGGGATGGGAAGTAGATGAGGTAGTACCTATTACCTGTATTATTATGAAACCTTTGGGAGTTACTTCTACGTTTGCTTATTATGCCATGCTATGCTAGTAGACGTGGATTGGGTGAGTGATATCCATGAAAGATGTGAGATTGATAATTTAATGGTTTATCTAAGGTGGCAACTTAAACACACATCTGGGTGGATTGAGGCACCTGATGTCTATCAGGACTTGCCTGTTTTTTTTGGACCGCCACCCAGGCTCAAAGGGATCATAAGATCTTTCATGCTAGAAACTTCCGTGTGCAGCCACAAGCCATTATGGGCTCTGGCATAGTTGACTAAGTTGTGCGACCTCTTATAGTGGTGGACTAGCAGATGTAGGGGATGTAGGTGTACCGGTCTACCCAATCGTAAGGTGCTAGCGCTCCTGAAAGACTATGTCTCGGTCATCCGTCTTCTCAAACACCATGTAGTGCGAGAAACCAAACGGAGGCAATCGAGTCTTGTGGGGAAAAGTGCGCAAACCTCTACAGAGTGTACAAACTAATCATGATTAGCCGTGTCCCCGGTTATGGACAACTTGAGTATCTAGTACTTGAATATCTTTGTGAATCTCAACATGTTACTTCTAATTAATGTTGTTGGGTTTTAATTATTTTTAATTGGGATTGAGAATGCTGTCAACCATTCTCAATGTTTCACAACCACCATGATAGTTAAATAAACTTATTCCTTTGCAGTAGGGAAAAATTGGCTTTACGCAAAAACCTTATAACCATAGAGCTTTTCCACCAGCCATATATGCATATAGTGATAGCCATTGTTCATCATTTTCTCTATGGTGTGAATTTGCCAGTACATTCAATGTACTGACCCGTTTCGGGCTGCAACGTCTCATGTTGCAGGTTTCTTACGACAAGTAAGTGATACGTTAGGGTTACGATTTCTACACTCAATTTTGCCGTTGGTGTTGATGGGAAACCACAACCTTGTTGCTTCCGCTATTTTTGGCTTGAGGTAATAGTATTTACGTTACTTATACATGTGATTTACCTCTGTTATAAATCCTTCGAGTACTGTGTGTGTCAGCATACTGATCCGGGGATGACACATAAGCACAGAGACTTGATCCATTCGGGTCGGGTCGCTACAATCTATCTTTGTCAAGAAGAGCTTTGTGCACTTTTGATCTCCCTACAACATCATCTCCACCGTGTGCTCGATCTCGAGATAGGTGATGAAAATGTCATGCTTTTGCAAAATGGAAATATGTTTATGTGTGTGTGATATGTTTGTGGAAATTGTGTGTGTGGCATGAGTTGACACCAAATTGTGCTTTTGAGTTGCCTATGTTTTGCCGAAATGTCAATTTATTTCCGTTTCGGCGAATTCTGGGCAAACTCTAGATCCATATATGTCCTATTTTTAGGGAAGGTCATGCCGAATTTTTGTATGACTTTGATGCATGCACGCATTTTTATAATCAATTTTTTTATTATTACTGTGCAGAGTTGACGATGGTCAGTGGAACGATGGTGGACAGGTGGTTGCGGTTGGTGGTGCAAGACATGAAAGAAAATAACCGGACAGAGGTTTTATGTCCGTGTCGAAAATGCAAAGGAATAGTTTGGCTCGACCCCTATGACGATGGTCGTGTCGAAGCGCACCTGCTCATGACTGGTTTCATGGATGGCTATACTCGGTGGATAACTGAAGATGAGGATGACGATGTTGAGGATGCCGACGGGGCAGGCAATGATGACACGGGGCAAGACGGAGAGATGATCGATAATGGTAGCGGGGAAGAGGCCGGACATGGCGGCGGAGAAGGGGCCGGACATGGAGGAGGAGAAGGGGCCGGTCATGGTG
The DNA here is from genome assembly GCF_002162155.2 of Triticum dicoccoides. Classification (NCBI taxonomy): domain Eukaryota; kingdom Viridiplantae; phylum Streptophyta; class Magnoliopsida; order Poales; family Poaceae; genus Triticum; species Triticum dicoccoides. The sequence continues at coordinate 35,851,925 of NC_041387.1, read as the reverse complement.
GCGGAGAGAACGACATGGACTCCACGCAGCAGAGTTCTTCGGTACTAAGTTCAATCATGCGGGACCCTCATGTTCAAGCATTGCTTCGCAAGGAGACGAGTACTGAGAGAGCTGCTTCTAGAGAGGAGGCTAAGCTGGAGCAACTGGTGGTAGACTCGAACACTCCATTGTATGATGGTTGCAATCCTGAGGTGACCCGCTTGAGTTTCACGCTCCAACTCCTGAAGACGAAGGCTAAAAACAAATGGACCGACACTAGCCTCGATGAGCATCTCAAGTACCTAAAGGATGTTCTTCCCTCGGGTAATATATGTCCTACTAGTGTTGATGAGGCCAAGAAGATCGTGTGCCCTCTTGATCTGCCACACGTTAGATACCATGCATGCATCGACGACTGCATAATTTATCGGAAGGAGCACACGGAAAAAACGAGCTATCCGGTGTACAATGCTTCTCGATACAAGAAGGCCGGGAAGAAATGTCCCCAGAAAGTTGTATGGTACTTACCGATCACTCCCCGTCTCCAGTGGTATTTTGTAGATCCCAAGGAAGCAAAGCTAATGTGCTGGCACGCGGAGAGGAAGAAGCCCGATGATGGAGATGATCCGAAGCTGAGACACGTGAAGGATGGAAGCCAGTGGAGAGAGTTGAACAACTTCTATCGGTATTTTGAATGTGATGCAAGGAACATCGTGCTCGGCGCGTGTACCGATGGCATGAATCCGTTTGGCAACCAGAACACCAACCATAGCACATGGCCCGTGTTTGTATGGATGTACAACCTCCCCCCTGGTTGTGCATGAAATCGAAGTACATTCACATGAGCATGCTCATTCAAGGGCCGAAACAACCAGGAAATAATATTAATTTGTATTTGGGGCTACTTCAAGAGGAGTTAGACACGTTATGGAAAACACCGGCCAAGACATGGGACGCCAGCAAAGGCGAGTATTTCAACATGAGAGCCGCGCTGATCACGACAGTGCAGGACTATCTCGGTTACGGATATGTGGCAGGCCAGGTGTGCCATGGATATTGCGGATGCACGGGGTGCATGGATGATACGGCATCTCAGCAGCTAACGTCAAGGAAAGATGGCGGGTCTGGGAAAATCGTGTACATGGGGCATCGAAGATGGCTTGAACAGGACGACCCGTGGAGAAACCGTGGAGATCTATTCAATGGTCACGCTGAGCATCGAGGACCTCCAGGTAAGCGGAGCAGTGCCGACATCGTTGAGCTGTTGAAAAACTAGAAGGAGTGTCCCGCGCCGGGAAAGACGATGAGAAAGGCGCCGGACCCGCTGCTGAAGGTATGGAAGACGAGGTCTGTGTTCTGGGACTTGGAGTACTGGCACAGACTCGATACACCTCATTGCCTTGATCAAATGCATATCTGTAAGAATATCCTTGAGAGCTTGCTCGCAACACTTATGAACATGCCGGATAAGACCAAGGATGGGCTGAAGGCAAGAAAAGACTTGCAAGATTTGAAAATCAGGGAAGATCTGCACATGCCGCCCCATAAAATGTCAGATGAGACAGAGATTGAGACAGAGGCACGGGAGAACAAGGGCAAGAAAATAAAGAAAGAGGATTATTGCCCCCCTTCTTGCTTCACCTTAAGTCAGGCTGAGATCAATGCCTTCTTTAAGTGCCTTACCGGAGTCAAAGTTAGCTCCGGTTACTGTCGCAAGATAAGCAGATATCTAGACACGAACAAGAAAAGGTTTAGCGGGATGAAGTCTCGTGACTGTCATGTGATGATGATGCAGATACTACTTGTTGCCCTTAGAGGGATAATGGACAAGCACGTCTGTGACACGCTTATTGGTCTCTGCAACTTTTTTGACGTCATCTCTCGGAAGTCGATCAGTGTGAAGCAGCTCCGAAGGCTACATGAAGAGATTGTTGTGATACTGAATGAGCTTGAGATGTACTTCCCTCCCGCGTTCTTTGACGTGATGGTGCATCTGTGTGTCCATATTGTGGATGACATAATAGACCTGGGGCCGTCATTCCTGCACAACATGATGCCGTTTGAGAGGATGAATGGGATCATCAAAGGATTCGTTCGTAACATGTCCTGTCCGGATGGAAGCATCGTCCAGGGCTATTTGACAAAAGAGTGCATCTCTTTCTGTGAGAATTTTCTATATGGCGCAGACCAGCCGCCTGGTGTTAGTATTGGTTTGCCCGTTAACAAGCACGATGGGAGGCTCGAAGGAGATGGTCACTGCAACGCTTGCAGGGAACTGCACGTGGCATACTCAGATCGACGCAGCGACTTTGATAGAGCAAACTTGGTAGTGCTACAACACCTAGACAAGGTAGATCCTTTCGTGGCACTGCACAAAGAAATTATCGCAAAGAAGTATCGTGACCGGGGGGTATGCATGACGAACGCCGAAGTTACTAGAGAGCACAACTCCACTTTCCTGCATTGGTTCAAAGAGCATATTATTGCTAATCCCTCGGAGGAGGGCTCTAAGGACGGATTGCTCATATACGCCTTAGCACATGGCCCCTCGCCCAACCTCGTAACCTATCAGGCATATGATATCAACGGATACACGTTCTACATGGAGGCCAAAGATATGGATATTGATGATCAGAACTCAGGGGTGACGATGGGATGCATGACCGGTAGCGACAACGGCGCAAGTGAACGATTTTATGGAAGGGTCGAGGAGATCTGGGAGCTTGACTACTCTGGACTGCACAACACGACGATGTTCCGTGTCAGATGGGCAAAGAATGTCGAAAGAGAAAACCGGATTTTCACTACCATGAATATACCCGACGCCAAGAGAGCTACCGTGAACGCTATCGCGAAAAATGAGCCATGGGTACACGCTAAGCACGTGACACAATGCTTCTTCATAACCGACCCATGCAATCCCAGTCGTGTTGTCTTGAGGAGAGGCAAAAGGAACATCATTGGAATGGATGGAGTCGCCAACGAGGAAGACTATGATCAGTACGGCAACCCAATGAGGGAGGATGAGGATGATGAAGAAGTATACGTCAAAAGAAGAATCAATACTACATTACCTAAGAAAAATCATACTCCATGGAAAAGGCAAAGTCACAATGAGGGGCTCAATTATTCTTCGACGAACAAGAAGGGAAAGAAGCTGACTCAAAAACGAAAATGTCAGCGCTGAGGAACCGTATGTTATCGGTCAAATGATGTAATATATATATATATATATATATATATATAAATATATGTTCCTATTTTGTATACACACTTAGCCATTATTATGCATGGGTCCAATGATGTAATATATATGTTCCTATTTTGCATACATATTTAACCGTCAAATGATGCAATATATATCGCCCTCCCTTCGCTCACTGCTCTCGGGAAATAAAAGTGGGAGAAAATAAAGGAACAGAAAAAGGAAAACTGGCAGTAGTAGCAGCCACTGAAGGTAGTAGTAACGCATTTCGTATAAACTGCTACAGCTACTGAAGGTAGTAGCATCGCTTTTTGTATAAACCGCTGCAGCTACTGAAGGTAGTAGTAGCGCGTTTCGTACAAATCGCTACAACTACTGAAGGTAGTTGTCGGTGTCAAAACCGGCGGATCTCGGGTAGGGGGTCCCGAACTGTGCGTCTAGGCGGATGGTAACAGGAGACAAGGGACACGATGTTTTTACCCAGGTTCGGGCCCTCTCGATAGAGGTAAAACCCTACTCCTGCTTGATTAATATTGATGATATGGATAGTACAAGAGTAGATCTACCACGAGATCGGAGTGGCTAAACCCTAGAAGCTAGCCTATGGTCTGATTGTTGTTCGTCCTACGGACTAAAACTCTCCGGTTTATATAGACACCGGAGAGGGATAGGGTTACACAGAGTCGGTTACAATGGGAGGAGATCTTCATATCGTATCACCAAGCTTGCCTTCCACGCCAAGGAAAGTCCCATCCGAACACAGGACGAAGTCTTCAATCTTGTATCTTCATAGTCTGGGAGTCCGGCCAAAGGTCTTAGTTCGGCCATCCGGGCACCCCCTAATCCGGGACTCCCTCAGTAGCCCCTGAACCAGGCTTCAATGACGACGAGTCTGGTGCGCAAGTTGTCTTCGGCATTGCAAGGCGGGTTCCTCCTCCGAATATTCCATAGAAGATGTTGAACACCAGGGTAGTGTCCGGCTCTACAAAATAAGTTCCACATTCCATCGTAGGGAGAATAATATTTGCATCAATCGGATCTGCTTACGTATTCTGTGGCGTGACATCATGCCACGGCCAGGCTTTTATTCATCTTACTGTTCCACCTTGGCGCGTTTAGCGAGGTGGTTTCCTGGGCACGTCTTGTCAAAGCAGAGATCGTGTCCCCTTATTCTGGGATCCTCATCAATACGGGCGTGGGTAACCCAACCGCGCCATTAACCGCGGCGCTTGGGAGATAAGCGAGTTTTATTAGGCCGGTGGGGGCTCGTAGTTTTGGCCGCCCATATAAGGGGATAAGAATCCGCCCTTTCCATTCATGCCTTCTTCCTCCTTTGCTTATCCATCCCTACGCGCTCGAGCTCCAACGCCCAAGCCTGCACTTCCCACCTCAACCTTCTCCGATCATGTCCGGAGCGGGAGGTAGATGGATGGCCTCCTCCGTCATGGAGGGGCAAATCAAAAAGCTGAGGAAGGCCGGATACTTGTCTGACGACATCGCGCACCGGCTTCCAGATGTGGGGAAACTCATCCCCACCCCCAGGCCCCATGAGAGGGTTGTTTTTCTTCCCCATTTCCTCCGCGGACTGGGTTTTCCTCTTCACCCGTTCATCCGGGGGCTCATGTTCTACTACGGCCTGGACTTCCATGATCTGGCCCCGAACTTCATCCTCAATATCTCGGCGTTTATCGTCATGTGCGAGGCCTTCTTCCGCATCCAGCCTCACTTTGGCCTATGGCTGAAGATCTTCAGCGTCAAGCCGAAGGTTGTGAAAGGCCGACAAGCAGAATGCGGAGGTGCTATGGTGGGCAAGATGGCCAACGTCACTTGGCTCGAGGGTGCCTTCGTGGAAACCATCAAAGGGTGGCAATCGGGGTGGTTCTATATCACCGAGCCGCGTGACCCTAAGTGGTCAGCGGCCCCCAAATTTCGATCCGGCATCCCCACCCGGCTAACATCTTGGAAAGAGACGGGCCTGTCATGGGGCAATCGGGAAGAGGTGGCCCGACTCCAAACCTGCATCCGAGACCTGGTGACCAAGAAGGTCAAGCTTGTCAACGTAGTCCAGGTCATGCTCTTCCGCCGGATCCTCCCGTGTCAATGATGGGACTTCAATTTGTGGGAGTACGACCCGGCCCAGCACCAGAATCTATCCCGGCTCTTCAAAATGAAGCACGAGGACGCCTGGAAGGTGCTTTTCAAGAGTTCCGAGGTCTCCCCTCCCGTCACCGAGGATCGCGGATTCTGCGCCAAACGCCAAGCCTCCAAAGTAAGCTTACATTTAGTCCCTTACGGGACACTCGAATTTCATAGTGTGACTCTATGTGGGATCTAAACTCCCGTTCCTTTGACAGGACTGGAAGAAGACATCCGGACAGTTTGACTGTCCGGCCCCTTTGCCCGAAGGCCCAGAAGACGCACGTTTGGCAAAGCTACTGGTTCCAGCACCTCACGTGGTGCTGGAGAAGAAGGCCAAGGAGAAGGCCACGAGGACCCAAAAGAGTTCCCGGCGCCCGGTGGTGTCGGATTCATCGCCCGACGACCCCAAAGCACCCTCCGCCTCGGAGAACGAGGAGGAGGAAGAGGAAGAAGAAGAAGAAGCCTCTCCCCCTCCCACGAGGGGAGGAAAGAAAAGGAAGGCCGCCCCAACTGGGGAGGCCGGGGGATCCAAGAAGGGGAAGACCCCTCTGCCAGACTACGCCTCGGATGCCGAGGACGGCGGGGAGAAATGGACACCCAGGGTCAAGCCCCTAGCAAAATGGTAAGTATCCGGATATCCGAAAAACTTACGGCGCTCCTCTGATGCATGGTTCCTTCTGACGCTAAATTTAATGATGCAGTCCGCCCCGGGCTCAGCTCGACGATTCGTCGAGTGGATCCCTGGACTCGTCAGATGTGAATAGCGCTTCACTTCCGACGGCCTCCTCCCCTCTCCCTACAGACGACGCTGAGGTGGAGTCCCGTAAGGGGCAAAACCAGGAGGAGGTGGTCCTGGAGGCGCCACAAGGTGACCTCCTGGACTCCAGGCCCAAAGTGGGTAAAGCTCCAGAGGGATCTGAGTCCGGCCCCGGACCGGACACTGCTCCGGAACCGTCGATGGTTCCGGAGCCCGACAGGAGACACCTTCATAAGAAAGGTAAGCCTACAACGCCGGTGACCTTCGTCCATCCGGATGCGCCGGCCAATTTGCTGGAGGCGCTTAACGACGCTTCCATCGACGAGGAACACCGCACTGTTATGAGTGCAGTGATTCAGAAGGTTCAGTCCGCCAAGAGTGGGCTGACAGAAGCCTGTACAAGCCTGTTAACAGGCTATGAGGTATGTGTTAAAAACATATAAAAAATATTACCGCATAGACAGTAGCCCTTGATGCTCAGTTCGGTGTTCGGAAAGAAAAGCCGAGCTGAGGATCTAAAAAGATATACGCAGGAGTCTAATAGAAATGTGTCAATATGGGAATGCAGGCTGCGCTGCTGACCTCTGCCGCACTGACTGTGGAGGTCAATGCATTGAAGGAAAGCCTCGAGCGGTCCGAGAGCGAGCTCTGCCGTGCCAAGAAGCAGCTCGAGGATAAAGAGGGTACATAGTACCTCCTGTAAATGTATATAGAAATACTTGGTTGCAAATAATAACAGGACCAATGTAAATGTTGCAGGAGCCATGACCGAGGTGGCGACCCTGAAGGAGGCGGTCTCCAAGGCCGAAAAGAGTGCGGCCTTGGAGCGCACCGAGCGAGAGAAGCAGGAGGCGCGGGTGGCGGAGGTGCGGCAAGAGCTCCAGGCTCTCGTGGAAAAACACGAGAGTTTGGAGCGTGACTCGAAGACTCGAGAGTCCGAGCTTGCCTTGGCTCTTGAGAGTGCTAAGACCGCTAAGGCCGAAGCCCAGAAGGCCCTTCAGGAGATCGAGGCAATGAAGAAGATAGCGGCGGGCAAGGCATTCTTTATGCAAAGCAAAAATATAAAAGTTAATTATCTGCTACTTACCCGAATCCGGAGCTCTCCAGGAGCGTTCGCCGATCTGCCCCGTAGTGTGTCTGATGCCGCTGCATACTACCGAGCCGAAGAGGGGAGCTCGACGGAAAAAGTGTTCTGGTCTCAGTATGCTGAGGCCGAACATCCGGTGCCCCTGAGCGACCAGCTGAAGCAGCTGGTCGAGCTCCACAAGGTGGCCGAACAGGCCATGAAGGGCCTCATAGCTCGGCTGTGGCCTGGAGAAGTCATGCCTGGGAGCTACTTCGGTCTGGTGCGGCGGCTGGTGGACGCGTGTCCGTGGATTGAGGTCGTCAAGCGCTCCGTTTGTATTGAAGATGCCCGTCGGTCCCTTGCCCGTGCTAAGGTGCACTGGGGCAAGCTAGATGCGGAGAAGCTTTTGACGGACGCGCCACCGCTGGGCAAGGAGTATCGTACGCCCGAGATGTATTATAATGGCATTCTAAAGGGTGCCCGCCGTATAGCGGATGAGTGCTCCAAAGATGTAATTTTTGAGTAGACTCGCATTTGTTATCCCGTACGCTGAAACTTTGTTCATATGCGTTAAGCAACGCTTGTTAATTTAAAATATTACCTTCTGTGCGACCGTTTATCAAATCTGAGAGATGCAAGTCGTCGGCTTTGACCCCCATGCCACGAGTGCTGGGGTGTTCGGAATAAACCTGAGCGCTCTTGTTCCCATTCTTGGGTCCATCTAGGGAGGCGTTCAGCACAACGAACCAGGCCGTCAGACTTATAATGCTTTATCACTCTCACTTAGCCATAGAATTCTATAATTTTAAATTTCGGCGAAGCCCCTAGTATTCGGAAGACCGAGTTCGGGGCGCTATCCACGCCTAGGCCAGATAAGTTCGATGCCTCGCTCAAAGCGGCATAAGTCTTTAAGGACTCAAAAAAACCTCGCGAACAGCGACCGGTCTCTCGCACTATCATGACAGTCAGTTTTAGCTTTCTCTACTGAGGTGTTAACCCAGCTCAACTGGGGCACAATCGCAGTAGTTCTCCCAGCGCTACCTTAGCCAACAATGCGGAACGTAAGGTACCAAAACATGGGAGCCGGGCAAACCCAACTATTGACCAAAGACATGATTCGGAGCCGATGCATATAGTGCTATAAGTTCGGGGTGCCGCACTCATGAGAGTGTTCGGTCTTCTCACACCATGTTATGGGGTGTTGTAAGCCCCTGGTGTATTGTCCGTACCAAAGTGTACGGTTGCATAATGTCATGACTGAACATATTTGTATATAAAGAATAGATAAGTACAATAATAGATAAGAGCTATATATTGTTTATTAAAAGAGGGCTGCTGCAAAAGCAGAACGATACAAGAAGTGCGGTAAGCAAGAAATGGGAGTATTTGACATGTTCCCCTCCAGGGGCAAGCTGCGGGATTGTAAGTAAAACAGGTATTAAACTCGTTATAGAGACCACCTGGACGTTTGACGTGGCTTGCTCTCTCCCTGGCTGTTGCATCGTGGGTTCGGCGAGTATATTGCCGGACAGGCCTTCCGAATAGTTGGGTCCTGAAAGTGTGTAGAAAGGAAAATGGCGAAATAGGGAGCCCCTTAGTGCGGTTGAGCCGCATTCTGGGCGTGCCGTAGTTGTGCCCCTCCCCGTATGCCCATGGTATCTCTAAGGCGTAATTATGTACGCGTGGTACCAGTATCGCCATTTGGCGGGGGCTGGGGTTGGGGCCGCACTGCTATGCTTGCTCGGAACGTGCCAGCCGGATTTGTTGGAGGTTACTTCGGGCTCGCTTGACGTTGTCCGGTCGTTTGACGCCTGATTGGAGAACTGCCTTGAGAGGCTACTCTGTACTTCCGCCACCAGGGCCGCCGTGTGCTCCTCTGTTCGGAGAGAGCGTTCGGTGTTTCCGTTTACCGTGATGACTCCGCGAGGTCCTGGCATCTTGAGCTTGAGATATGCGTAGTGCGGCACCACATTGAATTTTTCAAATGTGGTTCGTCCAAGCAGGGCGTGATAGCCGCTGCGGAATGGGACTATGTCGAAGATTAACTCCTCGCTACGGAAGTTATCCGGGGATCCGAAGACCACTTCGAGTGTGATCGAGCCTGTACAGCTGGCCTCTACACCTGGTATGACGCCTTTGAAGGTTGTCTTTGTGGGTTTAATCCTTGAAGGATCGATGCCCATTTTCCGCACTGTGTCCTGGTAAAGCAGGTTCAAGCTACTGCCGCCATCCATTAGGACTCTGGTAAGGTGAAATCCGTCGATAATTGGGTCTAGGACCAGTGCGGCGAATCCGCCGTGACGGATGCTGGTGGGATGGTCCCTTCGATCGAAGGTGATCGGGCAGGAGGACCATGGGTTGAACTTTGGGGCGACTGGCTCCAACGCATAGACATGCTTGAGAGCACGCTTCCGCTCCCTTTTGGGTATGTGGGTTGCGTCTATCATGTTCACCGTTTGAACTTGCGGGGGAAATCCCATCTGTCCTTTGTTGTTCGGCGGCCGGGGCCCCTCCTCGTCATTGCTATGTAGCCCCTTGTCTCTGGTTTCGGCACTTAACTTGCCTGCCTGCTTGAACACCCAACAATCCCTGTTGGTGTGATTGGCTGGCTGTTCGGGGGTGCCGCGTATCTGGCACGAGCGGTCGAGTATCCGGTCTAAGCTGGATGGGCCCGGGGGGTTTCTTTTGAATGGCTTCTTCCGCTGACCGGGTTTAGAGCCTCTGAATCCGGCATTGACTACCGTATCTTCAGTATTGTCACCGTTAATGTGGCGCTTATGCTTGTTGCGACGTGACCTGCCGTTGTTGTCCTTGGTATCCGAATTGCCGGGGCTCTTGGTTATATTGTTGCTACGAGCCAGCCAACTGTCTTCTCCCGCATAAAAGAGGGTCATGAGTGTCGTGAGGGCTGCCATAGATTTGGGCTTTTCCTGTCCTAGGTGCCGGGCAAGCCATTCGTCTCGGATGTTGTGCATGAAGGCTGCAAGGGCCTCGGCGTCCGGATAGTCGACTATTTGGTTTTTCTTGGTTAGGAACCGTGTCCAGAATTGTCTGGCCGATTCCTCTGGCTGCTGGATTATGTGGCTTAGGTCATCGGCGTCTGGTGGTCGCACATACGTGCCCTGGAAGTTGTCAAGGAATGCGGATGCCAGGTCCTCCCAACAACTAATTGACTCCGCTGGCAGGCTGTTAAGCCGATGTCGAGCTGGTCCTTTAAGCTTGAGCGGGAGGTATTTGATGGCGTGTAGATCATCACCATGGGCCATGTGGATATGAAGGAGATAATCCTCGATCCATACTGCAGGATCTGTTGTGCCATCGTATGATTCGATGTTTACGGGTTTGAAGCCCTCGGGGATTTGATGATCCATTACTTCGTCTGTGAAGCATAGTGGGTGTGCGGCGCCCCTGTACTGGGCTATATCACAACGCAGCTCGGACGATCTTGGTCTGTTGTATTCGGCCGAGCCGTACCTATTATGTCCGGCGTGACGGCTAGCGTCACGTGAAGCAGGGCGCCCATGCGATCCGTAGATCGATCTTGTTTGCCTTGCCTTATTCTCCAAGGTGTCTCCCAAGTTTGTTGCGTCTCCCCGTACTCTGGTATGTTTTGAGTGGTGCCGGGGTGCGGCTTGGGTCGAGGGCCTGAAGGCCTCTCTATCGCGGCCGCGGGGTGGCCGATCGGGCGCATCGTACGCTGGTGATGTAGGTTTAGTTGCTTCCTCCTCAAGTTGGGGTAGCAGCCTGCGCTTTGGGTAGCTCTTGGATGGGCGTTCTAGTTTATACTCTTCGGCCGCCAGGACTTCGGTCCATCTGTCGGCTAGCAAGTCTTGGTCAGCTCTAAGCTGCTGCTGTTTCTTCTTGAGGCTGCTTGCCGTGGCCACAAGCCTGCGTTTGAAACGCTCTTGTTCGACGGGATCCTCTGGCACGACAAATTCGTCATCGTCGAGGCTTGCCTCGTCTTCGGAGGGAGGCATATAATTGTCGTCCTCAACCTCTTTGTCGGCCGCTCTCTCATGAGGGCTGGCTCCTTCGTCCTCCTGCACTGAATCTTGCTGGAGGGGGTTGTCTTCGGCACTGTCCGGCGTGTTGTTATCTCCGGTGCCAGAATCGCCGTTTTTGCTTTGGCGGGACTTAGAGCGGCGCCGCTGACGTCGGCGCTTGGGTTGCTTCTTGGAGGGATCATCCTCCGTTTTCTCCTCGCCATCCCCCGCTTTAGGGGTGTCCACCATGTATATGTCATATGACGAGGTGTCTTTCCAGTTCCCTATAGGTGCTGGTTCTTGATCGTCTCCTTCATCGGCGTCCATGCCGTCGATGTCTTCGGAGTCAAAGTCGAGCATGTCGGTTAAATCATCGACAGTGGCTACGAAGTGGGTGGTGGGTGGGCTTCGAATTTCTTCGTCGTCCGCATCCCAACCGTGTTGGCCGTAGTTCGCCAGGGCTTTCCTGACAAAGAGAGAGACTTTAATGAATTCAGGATATCGCCAAAAGGCGAGTGCTGAAAGACGTCCGTGGCGGTGAACTCCATGACCGGAGCCCAATCGAGCTTAATCGGAAGAGGTGCGGGATTTACGGAGTCCGGATCAGAGTCTGGCACCTTGGGGTCACGGGCCTTGCGAAGGACTAGGCTGGTATCCGGCTCTATCGCCGTAGAGGTTGCAGCTTCTGGGGCGGCATCCAACCGTCCGTCCCCGACTGGCACAGTGGGCTCCGAGCTAATGGTCGGAGCGGACACCTGAGCGACGCTCCGGGCGTTGTCCGATGGCAGAGCTAAATCATGCCCATCGTGACAGTGCGGCGCGCCCGGTTGTGGCTCGAATCCGTCGAAGATCAAGTCCCCGCGGATGTCGGTCGTGTAGTTCAAGCTTCCAAACCTCACCTGATGGCCAGGGGCATAGGTTTCGATCTGCTCCAGATGGCCAAGCGAGTTGGCCCGCAGTGCGAAGCCGCCGAATACGAAGATCTGTCCGGGGAGGAAAGTCTCATCCCGGACCGCGTCGCGATTGACGAGCGAAGAAGCCATCGGGCCTAAAGGCGACTACACAGAGGAACTCTCAATGAAAGCACCAATGTCGGTGTCAAAACCGGCGGATCTCGGGTAGGGGATCCCGAACTGTGCGTCTAGGCGGATGGTAACACGAGACAAGGGACACGATGTTTTTACCCAGGTTCGGGCCCTCTCGATAGAGGTAAAACCCTACTCATGCTTGATTAATGTTGATGATATGGGTAGTACAAGAGTAGATCTACCACGAGATCGGAGTGGCTAAACCCTAGAAGCTAGCCTATGGTATGATTGTTGTTCGTCCTATGGACTAAAACTCTCCGGTTTATATAGACACCGGAGAGGGCTAGGGTTACACAGAGTCGGTGACAATGGGAGGAGATCTTCATATCGTATCGCCAAGCTTGCCTTCCACGCCAAGGAAAGTCCCATCCGGACACAGGACGGAGTCTTCAATCTTGTATCTTCATAGTCCGGGAGTCCGGCCAAAAGTCTTAGTCCGGCCATCCGGACACCCCCTAATCCGGGACTCCCTCAGTAGTAGCAGCGCATTTTGGCCAAACGGGCTACTGCTACGTCCACTTAACCCAAAATTCTCACTATCCCTGCTTCATCCCGCCTTTCCCCCCAAATCCCCACTCTCTCTTCCCCCGTCGCTCGCCCCCGACCCCGGCGCCGGCGCTCGCCCCCGACCCCGACCCCGGCACTCGCCCCCGACCCGGCCCTCGCCCCCGACCCCGGCGCCGACGCTCGCCCCCAACCCAGACGCTCGCCCGCGACCCCGGCGCACTCGCCCCCGACCCCGGCGCGCTCGGATCTGACCCGTTGGCCCTCGCCTCCCTCCTCTGCTTCCTCCCCTCCCAACCTCGGCCGTCGTCGGGCCTGCCTCCTCGTCCCTGCACCCTCTGTAAACCTCCCCTCCCACTCTCTCTCTCTGCTAGGGTTCTTCGGTTAATTTACTTAGGTTTTAGTTAGGGCAGTATGTTAATTAGGTTATCTATTTAGTTATGAATTTAGCTAGGTTTCAAAATTAGCTAAATTTATATGCAAATTTGAAAGGACATGTGATATGTGGATATGTCATGTTTGGAAAATGATCCGAGTGGCCTATGTTACGCCGGAATGTTGATTCATTTCTGTTCCGGTGAATTTTAGGCGCTCGATATGTCCATTTTTTAGCAAAAGTCATGCCAAAATTTCCCGTGAATAAATGCATGATTTGTGCTACATAGTTGGCATATCGAGTGCTGGCACATAGATATCCTTTTATGTCATTTCTCATTTATTCATACTTTTAGAAATAAATGAGGACACTTAATCATAGGAAACATGTCGAACAACGAAGAAACTGGGCCTTCTGACCAAGATGCAGAATAGATGGATTATGAGGGTGAACAAGAGTACCTCGACTATTTGAATGCTAAGCACGTTTTGCAGGTCGGCCTCGATGATGGTACTGACGCCGACATCGACACCGACGGCGCCGGCACCGAGACCGGTGGGGAAGGTACCGGCAGGGAAGATACCGGCGTGGAAGGTACCGGCCCCGATGCCGCTACCAAAAAGAGGAAGCATAAGAAGCAAAGGATACGAAAACCTAACAAACTAGGGATTGGACAACTTGTGATCACAAAGATGGCACTTGACAAGTTTGAGCCATTAGAGCCAGAAGAACCTCGCAAGTGCTATGGGAACCAAGTAGGATGCATCCTACGGGAATGCGCGAGCATCAACGACGATGACTTAAGGAGTAAAGAACATTTGACGCAGTTGCTCCTAAGGAAGTTGCACAAGGGATTCAAGTTCCCCGACCGGGATGATAACATAGAACAACCGTGGGATGATCCGAAGATGAAAAAGGTTAACAATCACGCCATGGGCATGTTCAACAATGATTTGGCCTCCTGGAAAGGGAGGGTGAAACGAGCTATTGAGGCTGATGAACCCTTGTCCAAGATTCTGGAGGAAAATCCGACACTTACAGAAGAGGAGTTCGAAAAGTTCAAGGACACTTGTGCTACCGAGGCAGCCAAGGCTAAGGCTACGAAATTCAAGAGCCTTCTGCAAAGGAACACGGGGAAGCATCGCCTCGGAAGCCGTGGCTACCTCGTTAAAAGGCCCATATGGGATAAGGAGGACGTGGAACATGAAGCCGCGGGTCTCCCAGACCCCTTCGCGAAGTTCACCAACCCCTTGTAGCGTGACTTCATCAGGGCCCACTACAAGTGGGACAAGGAGAAAAAGGGTTTTACACGGACAAGATCACGAGGAAATTGATTAGACTACTGGATAAGCAACACCGGCTTGCAGCCGAAAGCCCTACCTCTCCGATGAGGCCCAAGTGGGACACCCCTCACAACCGGGCCTTGAACAAACTTAAGGGACTCCCTTTGGGCCAGCAGCCGCAATATGGTCGTGTGCACGACGTTGGAGACGGCGCCATGTGGAAGGTGTTTTACGACGAGGGCCCGGAGGCCAAGAAGCAGAAAAAGAAGTTTAGTCAGGCGGACATCAACGCGAAGGTGAAGCTTGTGGTCGAGAAAAAAGCAGCTGGGGACGCGAAAAAGGCAGCCGAGGACAAATATGAGTTGCTATAGCAGGCAGTCAATGCAGCTGTAACTGCCTGCAGAAATGATTTCGCTACTAACTTGGTTCCAGTTATCATCAACTGGACGAAGGAAAATCCAGACAAGACGGTACATGATTTCCCGTTGCCCAGTTTTGTCGGGAGAAACTCCATGAACAACAACACCATCGCACCATCACTTGCTAACGCAATTGGGCCTCCTCTCGCAGCCGCTCCCGCTCATAGCAGCCCATCCTCAGTCTCAGGCGTGCTAGGTGGGCCTTCGTCTTTGGCTGAGCTCGACGCCGTCACTGTAATTACATGTCGCACCAACATATATATATATAATATTCCATTTTTTTTGCCTTTCGGTTGTTTTACGCCACAGACATATGTGTTTGCAGGAGAAAGAAACCCCGTGCACCATACTCTACTTGATCAAAGGCGAGAAGGTGGACGTGGGAAAGGGAATGATAATGGACCCCTCGCAACCCACGTTCCACAACTAGCCGATCCCCGCTCGGCACTTCAGGGTTAGCTTGACCAGTGTGAAATCGGGGCACGAGGATTTGCCTCCTCCAGTACAGCATGTGGGAGCGGACGACGAGACCCCGCCGCGGATTGGAAGCTGCAAGGGTTGGGTGCTGCTATGGTCGAAGAATCTTATTCGTCTGGAGCCGGCCGAGAGCACACCAATAACCACACATCAACAAGCATGTGCGGAGACCACCACCCCGCCTACGCAATTACCAGCTCCTGTAGTGCCGGGTGAGAGCGGCGGACGACATGATGAAGGGGGTGCAATAGTACTGGCTGATGTAATTTCTCCTGTAGAACAGAGAATGGATGATGAGAAGGAGGTCGACCCTATGGATTACCTCAATACAAACGCGTATGACTATGACATAGATATGATGAGTGAACCATATGACGAATCGGGCTATCAACTTGCTAATGAGGATATGGATGATATGCCCGGGCAGGGTCGTAGCAGGGATTGCAAAAAGTCTCTCTTCATGAAATCCTCACAGGACACGCCTGAAGATGCCGCCTCAACACAGGCTCAACTAGCCAGGCACGAGGGTCGTAGAGTACTTAGCCCGGGAACACTGGGGCAGGGGTTAAGGAAGGGTCTGGAAGGTGTGCCCAAGAAAAAGGAGAGGAAGAGATCGGGGAAGATAACTGCCTCCAAACAAGCCAGAGCACATAGCAGCCAGACGATGCATTCTGAAGAGCGTGTACCCGTGAATGGTGCGGTCATGTTCCATCTCACGGGCAAGCCGATGCTACCACCGAAACTGCTGGAGGCACTATCAGGGGATCTCAGGAGACTGCATGACCATGTGCTTTCGACTGAGAAAAGCCTACTAGCCTCAAAGGATCCAGGATATCCGACAGACGCGGCTCGTGTGCCTGAGGGGAAGTGCTACATCAAGACACGGCCCGCGGAGGTGTTCTTCCTACGGTTTTACCATATCTTTGAGATGTTTCTAACAAGGCGGCTCGATTTTACAATCGTCCGCCTTTTTGCGCTACATATGAGCTCCGTCATGAAGAGTGAAGAAGTCTCGCAAATTTGTGTGGTGGATCCGTACTACATGCACGAGTCTTTCTTGAGTCTCGGTGACTTTGAGCGTGAAACTGCTAGGGAGTACCTCCAAAACTTCATGGTACAGAATAAGGACCGGGAAATTGTCCTAGTGCCTTATCATCCAAAGTAAGTCAGTTCCGGACAACCCTTTCGTACATTTCAATCATTCCTTCTCTCTCATATGGGGAATATGTTGGGGAACGTTGCAGAAAATAAAAATTTTCCTACGGTTTCACCAAGATCAATCTATGAGTTCATCTAGCAACGAGAGAGAGGAGTGCATCTACATACCCTTGTAGATCGAGCGGAAGCGTTCAAGAGAACGGGGTTGAGGGAGTCGTACTCGTCGTGATCCAAATCACCGGAGATCCTAGCGCCGAACGGACGGCACCTCCGCGTTCAACACACTTACGGTTAGGGAGACGTCTCCTCCTTCTTGATCCAGCAAGGGGGATGGAGAGGTTGATGAAGATCTAGCAGCCCGACGGCATGGTGGTGGATGCAGCAGCGATCTCGGCAGGGCTTCGCAAAGCGTCCGCGAGAGGGAGAGGTGTAGTAGAGGGAGAGGGAGGCGCCAAGAGCATGGGTGCGGCTGCCCTCCCCCCTCTTTATATAGGCCCCCTAGGGGGGGCTCCGGCCCTAGGAGATGGGATCTCCAACCGGGGGCGGCGGCCAGGGGGAAACTTGCCCCCCAAGCCAGGTGGAGGCGCCCCCACTCCTAGGGTTTCCCAACCCTAGGCGCAGGGGGGCCCAAGGGGGGCGCACCAGCCCACCAGGGGCTGGTTCCCCTCCCACTTCAGCCCATGGGGCCCTCCGGGATAGGTGGCCCCACCCGGTGGACCCCCGGGACCCTTCCGGTGGTCCCTGTACAATACCGGTGATCCCCGAAACTTTCCCGATGGCCGAAACCTGACTTCCTATATATAATTCTTTACCTCTGGAACATTCCGGAACTCCTCGTGACGTCCGAGATCTCATCCGGAACTCTGAACAACTTTCGGGTTACTGCATACTTATATCTCTACAACCCTAGCGTCACCGAACCTTAAGTGTGTAGACCCTACGGGTTCGGGAGACATGCAGACATGACCGAGACGCCTCTCCGGTCAATAACCAACAGCTGGATCTGGATACCCATGTTGGCTCCCACATGCTCCTTGATGGTCTCATCGGATGAACGACGATGTCAAGGACTCAAGCAATCCCGTATACAATTCCCTTTGTCAATCGGTATGTTACATGCCCGAGATTCGATCGTCGGTATCCCAATACCTCGTTTAATCTCGTTACCGGCAAGTCACTTTACTCGTACTGTAATGCATGATCACGTGACCAGACACTTGGTCACATTGAGCTCATTATGATGATGCATTACCGAGTGGGCCCAGAGATACCTCTCAATCATACGGAGTGACAAATCCCAGTCTCAATTCGTGCCAACCCAACAGACACTTTCAGAGATACCCGTAGTGTACCTTTATAGTCACCAAGTTACATTGTTACATTTGGCACACCCAAAGCACTCCTACGGTATCCGGGAGTTGCACAATCTCATGGTCTAAGGAAATGATACTTGACATTTGGAAAAGCTCTAGCAAAACGAACTACACGATCTTTGTGCTACTCTTACGATTGGGTCTTGTCCATCACATCATTCTCCTAATGATGGGATCCCGTTATCAATGACATCCAATGCCCATAGTCAGGAAACCATGACTATCTGTTGATCAATGAGCTAGTCAACTAGAGGCTCACTAGGGACATGTTGTGGTCTATGTATTCACACGTGTACTATGATTTCCGGATAATACAATTATAGCATGAATAACAGACAAATATCATGAACAAAGAAATATAATAATAACCATTTTATTATTGCCTCTAGGGCATATTTCCAACAGTCTCCCACTTGCACTAGAGTTCAATAATCTAGTTACATTGTGATGAATCGAACACCCATGGAATTCTGGTGTTGATCATGTTTTGCCCTAGGGAGAGGTTTAGTCAACGGATCTGCCACATTCAGGTCCATATGTACTTTACAAATATCTATGTCTCCATCTAGAACATTTTCATGAATGGAGTTGAAGCGACGCTTGATGTGCCTGGTCTTCTTGTGAAACCTGGGCTCCTTGGCTAGTGCAATAGCTCCAGTGTTGTTACAGAAGAGTTTGATCAGCCCCGATGCATTGGGTATGACTCCTAGGTCGGTGATGAACTCCTTCACCCAGCTTGCTTCATGCGCTGCCTCCGAGGCCGCCATGTACTCCGCTTCACATGTAGATCCCGCCACGACGCTTTGCTTGCAACTGCACCAGCTTACTGCCCCACCATTCAAAATATATATACACGTATCCGGTTTGTGACTTAGAGTCATCCAGATCTGTGTCGAAGCTAGCGTCGACGTAACCCTTTACAATGAGCTCTTCATCACCTCCATAAACGAGAAACATGTCCTTTATCATTTTCAGGTACTTCAGGATATTCTTGACCGCTGTCTAGTGTTCCTTGCCGGATTACTTTGGTACCTTCCTACCAAACTTACGGCAAGGTTTACATCGGGTCTGGTACACAGCATGGCATACATAATAAATCCTATGGCTGAGGCATAGGGGATGACACTCATCTCTTTTATATCTTCTGCCGTGGTCGGGCATTGAGCCGAGCTCAATCTCACACCTTGCAATACAGGCAAGAACCCTTTCTTGGACTGATCCATATTAAACTTCTTCAATATCTTGTCAAGGTATGTGCTTTGTGAAAGACCTATGAGGCGTCTCGATCTATCCCTATAGATCTTGATGCCTAATATGTAAGCAGCTTCTCCAAGGTCCTTCATTGAAAAACACTTATTCAAGTAGGCCTTAATGCTGTCCAAAAGTTCTATATCATTTCCCATCATAAGTATGTCATCTACATATAATATGAGAAATGCTACAGAGCTCCCACTCACTTTCTTGTAAATGCAGGCTTCTCCATAAGTCTGCATAAACCCAAACGCTTTGATCATCTCATCAAAGCAAATGTTCCAACTCCGAGATGCTTGCACCAGCCCATAAATGGATCGCTGGAGCTTGCATACTTTGTTAGCATTCTTAGGGTCGATAAAACCTTCCGGCTGCATCATATACAGTTCTTCCTTAAGATGACCGTTAAGGAATGCCATTTTGACGTCCATTTGCAATATCTCATAATCATAGTATGCGGCAATTGCTAACATGATTCGGACAGACTTCAGCTTCGCTACGGGAGAGAAAGTCTCATCGTAGTCAACCCCTTGAACTTGCCGATAACCCTTAGCGACAAGTCGAGCTTTATAGATGGTAACATTACCATCTGCGTCCGTCTTCTTCTTAAAGATCCATTTGTTTTCTATCACTCGCCGATCATCGGGCAAGTCTGTCAAAGTCCATACTTTGTTTTCATACATGGATTCTATCTCGGATTGCATGGCTTCAAGCCATTTGTTGGAATCTGGGCACACCATCGCTTCTTCATAGTTCGAAGGTTCACCATTGTCTAACAACATGATTTCCAGGACAGGGTTGCCATACCACTCTGGTGTGGAACGTGTCCTCGTGGACCTACGAAGTTCAGTAGTAACTTGATCCGAAGTACCTTGATCATCATCATTAACTTCCTCTTCAGTTGGTGCTGGCACCACAGGAACATCTTCCTGAGCTGAGCTAATCACCGGTTCAAGAGGTAGTACTTCATCAAGTTCCACTTTCCTCCCACTTACTTCTCTCGAGAGAAACTCTTTCTCCAGAAAGGACCCATTCTTGGCAACAAAGATCTTGCCTTCGGACCTGAGGTAGAAGGTATACCTAATGGTTTCCTTAGGGTATCCTATGAAGACGCATTTTTCCGACTTGGGTTCGAGCTTTTTAGGTTGAAGTTTCTTGACATAAGCATCGCATCCCCAAACTTTTAGAAACGACAGCTTAGGTCTCTTCCCAAACCATAATTCATACGGTGTCATCTCAACGTATTTAGACGGTGCCCTATTTAAAGTGAATGTAGCTGTCTCTAGAGCGTATCCCCAAAAACATAGCGGTAAATCGGTAAGAGACATCATAGATCGCACCATATCCAATAAAGTGCGATTACGACGTTCGGACACACCGTTACGCTGAGGTGTTCTAGGCGGCATGAGTTGTGAAACGATTCCACATTTCCTTAAGTGCGTACCAAATTCGTGACTTAAATATTCTCCTCCACGATCTGATCGTAGGAACTTTATCTTTCGGTCACGTTGATTCTCTACCTCATTCTGAAATTCCTTGAACTTTTCAAAGGTCTCAGACTTGTGTTCATCAAGTAGACATACCCATATCTACTCAAGTCGTCAGTGAGAGTGAGAACATAACGATATCCTCCGCGAGCCTCAACGCTCATTGGACCGCACACATCAGTATGTATGATTTCAAATAAGTTGGTTGCTCGCTCCATTGTTCCGGAGAACGGAGTCTTGGTCATTTTGCCCATGATGCATGGTTCGCATGTGTCAAATGATTCATAATCGAGAGAATCTAAAAGTCCATTAGCATGGAGCTTCTTCATGCGCTTGACACCAATGTGACCAAGGCGACAGTGCCACAAGTATGTGGGACCATCGTTATCAACTTTACATCTTTTGGTATTCACACTATGAATATGTGTATCATCACGTTCGAGATTTATTAAGAATAAACCATTCACCATCGGGGCATGACCATAAAACATATCTCTCATATAAATAGAACAACCATTATTCTCGGATTTAAATGAGTAGCCATCTCGTATTAAATGAGATCTAGATACAATGTTCATGCTCAAAGCTGGCACTAAATAACAATTATTGAGGTTTAAACTAATCCCGTAGGTAAATGTAGAGGTAGCGTGCCGAGAGCGATCACATCGACTCTGGAACCATTCCCGACGCGTATCGTCACCTCGTCCTTCGCTAGTCTCCGCTTATTCCGCAGCTCCTGCTTTGAGTTACAAATATGAGCATTGGCACCAGTATCAAGTACCCAGGAGCTACTACGAGCACTGGTAAGGGACACATCAATTACATGTATATCACATATACCTTTAGTGTTGCCGGCCTTCTTGTCCGCTAAGTATTTGGGGCAGTTTCGCTTCCAGTGACCCTTCCCTTTGCAATAAAAGCACTCAGTCTCAGGCTTGGTTCCATTCTTTGACTTCTTCCCGGCAGCTGGCTTACCGGGCGTGGCAACTTCCTTGCCATCCTTCTTGAAGTTCTTCTTACGCTTGCCTCTCTTGAACTTAGTGGTTTTATTCACCATCAACACTTGATGTTCCTTTTTGATCTCTACCCCTCTGCTGATTTCAGCATTGAATATACTTCAGGAATGGTCTTTTCCATCCCCTGCATATTGAAGTTCATCACAAAGCTCTTGTAGCTCGGTGGAAGCGACTGAAGGATTCTGTCAATAACCGCGTCATCCGGGAGATTAACTCCCAGCTGAGTCAAGCGGTTGTGCAACCCAGACATTTTGAGTATGTGCTCACTGACAGAACTATTTTCCTCCATCTTACAGCTGAAGACCTTGTCGGAGACTTCATATCTCTCAACCCGAGCATGAGCTTGGAAAACCATTTTCAGCTCTTCGAACATCTCATATGCTCCGTGTTGCTCAAAACGCTTTTGGAGCCCCGGTTCTAAGTTGTAAAGCATGTCGCACTGAACGAGGGAGTAATCATCAGCACGAGACTGCCAAGCGTTCATGACGTCTTGGTTCACTCGGATGGGAGCTTCACCTAGAGGTGCTTCTAAGACATAATCTTTCTTTGTAGCTATGAGGATGATCCTCAGGTTTTGGACCCAGTCCGTATAGTTGCTGCCACCATCTTTCAGCTTGGTTTTCTCTAGGAACGCATTGAAGTTGATGTGGACATGAGCGTTGGCCATTTGATCTACAAGACATATTTGCAAAGGTTTTTAGACTAAGTTCATGATAATTAAGTTCAGCTAATCAAATTATTTAATGAACTCCCACTCAGATTAGACATCCCTCTAGTCATCTAAGTGATACATGATCCGAGTCGACTAGGCCGTGTCCGATCATCACGTGAGACGGACTAGTCATCATCGGTGAACATCTCCATGTTGATCGTATCTTCCATACGACTCATGTTCGACCTTTCGGTCTCTTGTTTTCCGAGGCCATGTCTGTACATGCTAGGCTCATCAAGTTAACCTAAGTGTTTTGCATGTGTAAATCTGTCTTACACCCGTTGTATGTGAACGTTAGAATCTATCACACCCGATCATCACGTGGTGCTTCGAAACGACGAACTTTCGCAACGGTGCACAGTTAGGGGGAACACTTTCTTGAAATTATTATGAGGAATCATCTTATTTACTACCGTCATTCTAAGTAAACAAGATGCATAAACATAATAAACATCATATGCAATTAAACAGTGACATGATATGGACAATATCATATAGCTCCTTTGATCTCCATCTTCGGGGCTCCATGATCATCTTCGTCACCGGCATGACACCGTGATCTCCATCATCATGATTTCCATCATCGTGTCTCCATGAAGTTGCTCGCCAACTATTACTTCTACTACTATGGCTAACGGTTTAGCAATAAAGTAAAGTAATTACATGGCGTTAAATTATTGACATGCAGGTCATACAATAATTAAGACAACTCCTATGGCTCCTGCCGATTGTCATACTCATCGACATGCAAGTCGTGATTCCTATTACAAGAACATGATCTCATACATCAAAATATATCATTCATCATTCATCACAACTTTTGGCCATATCACATCACAAATCATATGCTGCAAAAACAAGTTAGACGTCCTCTAATTGTTGTTGCAAGTTTTACGTGGCTGCAATAGGGTTCTAGCAAGAACGTTTTCTTACCTACGTAAAAGCCACAACGTGATTTGTCAACTTCTATTTAACCTTCATAAGGACCCTTTTCATCGAATCCGCTCCAAGTAAAGTGGGAGAGACAGACACCCGCTAGCCACCTTATGCAACTAGTGCATGTCAGTCGGTGGAACCTGTCTCACGTAAGCGTACGTGTAAGGTCGGTCCGGGCCACTTCATCCCACAATACCGCTGAAGCAAAATAAGACTAGTAGTGGCAAGAAAGTTGACAACATCTACGCCCACAACAGATTTGTGTTCTACTCGTGCAAAGAGAACTACGCATAGACCTAGGTCATGATGCCACTATTGGGGAACGTTGTAGAAAATAAAAAATTTCCTACGGTTTCACCAAGATCAATCTATGAGTTCATCTAGCAACAAGAGATAGGAGTGCATCTACATACCCTTGTAGATCAAGCGGAAGCGTTCAAGAGAACGGGGTTGTGGGAGTCATACTCATCGTGATCCAAATCACCGGAGATCCTAGCGCCGAACGGACGGCAACTCCGCGTTCAACACACATACGGTCAGGGAGACGTCTCCTCCTTCTTGATCCAGCAAGGGGGAAGGAAAGGTTGATGAAGATCTAGTAGCACGACAGCGTGGTGGTGGATGCAGCAGCGATCTTGGCAGGGCTTTGCCAAGTGTCTGCGAGAGGGAGAGGTGTAGCAGAGGGAGAGGGAGGTGCCAAGAGCATGGGTGCGGCTGCCCTCCCTCCCCCCTCTTTATATAGGCCCCTAGGGGGGGCTCCGGCCCTAGGAGATGGGATCTCCAAGGGGGGGCAGCGGCCAGGGCGAAACTTGCCTCCCAAGCCAGGTGGAGGCGCCCCCACTCCTAGGGTTTCCCAACCCTAGGCGCAGGGGAGGCCCAAGGGGGGCACACCAGCCCACCAGGGGCTGGTTCCCCTCCCACTTCAGCCCATGGGCCCCTCCGGGATAGGTGGCCCCACCCGATGGACCCCCGGGACCCTTCCGGTGGTCCCGGTACAATATCGGAGACCCCCGAAACTTTCCCGATGGCCGAAACCTGACTTCCTATATATAATTCTTTGCCACCGGACCATTCCGGAACTCCTCGTGACGTTCGGGATCTCATCTGGGACTCCGAACAACTTTCGGGTTACTGCATACTTATATCTCTACAACCCTAGCGTCACCGAACCTTAAGTGTGTAGACCCTATGGGTTCGGGAGACATGCAGACATGACTGAGACGCCTCTCCGGTCAATAACCAACAGCGGGATCTGGATACCCATGTTGGATCCCACATGCTCCTTGATGATCTCATCGGATGAACCACGATGTCAAGGACTCAAGCAATCCCGTATACAATTCCCTTTGTCAATCGGTATGTTACATGCCCGAGATTCGATCGTCGGTATCCCAATACCTCGTTTAATCTCGTTACCGGCAAGTCACTTTACTCATACCGTAATGCATGATCCCGTGACCAGACACTTGGTCACATTGAGCTCATTATGATGATGCATTACCGAGTGGGCCCAGAGATACCTCTCCGTCATACGGAGTGACAAATCCCAGTCTCGATTCATGCCAACCCAACAGACACTTTCGGAGATACCCGTAGTGTACCTTTATAGTCACCCAGTTACGTTGTGACATTTGGCACACCCAAAGCACTCCTACGGTATCCGGGAGTTGCACAATCTCATGGTCTAAGGAAATGATACTTGACATTTGGAAAATCTCTAGCAAAACGAACTACACGATCTTTGTGCTATGCTTACGATTGGGTCTTGTCCATCACATCATTCTCCTAATGATGTGATCCCGTTATCAATGACATCCAATGCCCATAGTCAGGAAACCATGACTATCTGTTGATCAATGAGCTAGTCAACTAGAGGCTCACTAGGGACATGTTGTGGTCTATGTATTCACACATGTATTACGATTTCCGGATAATACAATTATAGCATGAATAACAGACAAATATCATGAACAAAGAAATATAATAATAACCATTTTATTATTGCCTCTAGGGCATATTTCCAACAGAATAATTTGAGGTGTCTTTTCCCCGCAGCAATGGGCGGGATGTCCTTATTGTTCTTTACCCGCAATTCTCCCACGCCGTGTATTTTGACCCTTACAGAGACTACGAGATAAAAGACTACACCCACATAATGAATATTCTAGATGATGCTCTCCAAGGCTTCAGCTTTAGAGGTGGCCACGTGCAAATCAGGAAACAAAGGAACAAGAAGATGGGTTTCACGCATAAAACTAACTTCTCCTGCATCCATGTCCCAAAACAAAGCAAGAAGGATGGATTCTACATCGTCCATCTCATGATTCAGTTCAACACGGATCACCAAAAGCTTCGCATGAGAAGCAGAAATGATGATCATATCCACAAGTGGCTAGAATCTCACGGAGAAGCGGATTATAAACTTAGAGACGACTTCTTTCGCATCCAAAACGACATTGCGACGATCATCATGAAAGAAGTCGTCGATGAGAAGGGGATGTTCCACCACGGCCCTATATCGCGAGCTGACGTCCGAACTCGCATAGGCATGCAGCGTCTAGACCTCACACCGTTCAAGAAGCTAGGGTTCATCCTCGATGATATGGAAGGATGGAACTTCTAGTGATTTATGATGCCGATGATGATGATATGTGTCGGTTGAACTTGTATACTTTTTGTAGCGATGAAACTTTGTGATGTCCACGGTCCCTACCAAACTTGCGTAACGCTACTTTGTTAGTTTGCATATGATGACCTGCGTACCTCTAGTTAATTAATTTGCATACTGTATGTTGCATCTAGTTGCTAACCCTTTCTTTTTCGGTGTTGCTCTAGTATATTTTGTTGCATATATATGATTGTACATCCTCTTCATGAACATGCATCTCTAACAGGTACCTAGTTTCTTGATGGCGAGATGGAATTGCTATGTCGTGTACAAAGGGAAGGTTCCGGGGGTGTACAACGAGTGGCATGAGTGTCAGGCGGAAGTGAATGGGTTCACGGGCGCCAGCCATAAAGGCTTCAAAAGCAAACAAGAAGGAGAAGCTAGTTACTTGAGGTTCACACTAGCGCGAGAGAGGACTCGTAACCACCACCTCATGTACTGCATAGTTCCGCTCTCACTCATAGTGATAGCTCTTCTTGCGTATACCTTTGTTAAATGGATGACATTGTTTGTTGGGGATATTACCACTGGGCGTGAACCGGCCTACCTGGGCCGGGTTAGCTTCATTAGTAGTTTAAAGGTGATTAAGCAGATGAAGGCCCAAGGCCTGTAGTCAGTTTAGAACCTGTAGCCGTAAACCGTCTTGATATGTAAACTTGCATTGTAAGTTAGGAATAGAGAGAGACCAACCGGGATACGAGTATGAACCGGTGTGGGACTCTGTGGACCGACGGGCGTCACCCATGTATATAAGGGGGCGACCCGGCGGCGGTTCAAGGACAGACAACAACAACTCGAGGCTAGGCGAAGCTTGTTTGCTCCCTAGCCATCGAAACCACATCAATTCCATCACAACTAGACGTAGGCTTTTACCTTCATCGAAGGGGCCGAACTAGTATAAACCCTTGTGTCTTTGTGTCTGCTTTAACCCCTTCAAGTTAACCCGTAGCGATGGCTCCACGACTAAGTCCTTTCACAAGGACATCTGCCGTGACAAATCCACGACAGTTGGCACCCACCGTGGGGCTATCGCACGAAGGTTTGATGATCTTGGAGGGCAAGCTCAAAGGACTCGAAGGCTATGCTGTGGGCCGGATGACCAAGAGTCGTCGCGACAAGCTCTATATCGAAGATGCAGGATGGGGTCCCGAAGCCGGCTCGATTGAGTACGGGTACCGGGTCCCCTTTGGTGGCATACACGTTTTTATTGGCAAGATTGGTGAGCCTGGGCCTGAGCCGGACATCCGCACCGACCTCATCGAGACGGCTCAGCGTGCGAGATCTACCCTGGTTAAACCTCCCATGAGGCGTGCCTTCGTGGGAGTCATCCACGGAGGAGAGCATGAGGACAAGTCAGAATACGGTAGCGAGACCTTCGTCTATTCCGACGACGAGTCCTCAACCGGAGAGACCGAATCATTGTACCAGTTGCAAGACGACCAGATTAGGGGTTGTTCCAATGGCGACAGTGTTCCAGACCCCCCAGATCAGATCAACCGGGTTGGAACATTCATGGCCGGCACGCAGGCGGCGAATCATTCTTCAACCGCAGCAGCAATGCTCTCCGGATCAGCAGCGGCAGCGGCAGCAAGGGCAGGAGGCCTTGTGCCCCCACCGGTGCAAGTTCTGTCTGATCTGTTTGACGCACTAGCGGTACTTATGGCAGAGGCCAATCCGGCAGATCAGGAGGCCCATGATGCGGAGATTGCAAAGGTGAGAGAGCAGATCATACAGGCCAAAGCCGACCTGGCAGCAGAGAAGGACAGGATGGCTGTAGAGCAGGCCGCTTTGGACGCCCAGGCCTATAAGCTCATGCTCGACCAGAACGCATCACAGGAGGTCTTGAAGCGGAAGCACATATCAGGCCTGCCATTAGGGTTCGACCCTCGAAATCTCTTTCACACTCCGGGAGCTGGAACCAGTAATCCGCCGGGGCACCTGGAGGTAAACCGGGTCGAGGCACCAGGGCCAGGAGCGATGGTCCAACCCCGCCTGATGGAACCTCCTCGGCAGAACATTGTGATTCCTCCGTCGGTCCAGACACCTCCGAGTCATTATTCTAATCCTATGGACAAGCTTGTCGCAGCTGCTGTGCGATTAGAAGCTATCCCGGTCGAAGGAGACTCTCCACAAGCAATAGAGACGCGCCGGGTTAAGGAACTTCTCCGGACCGCTTTGATTCAACAGGAGGCATATTCATACAGCCGCGATCGGATTCATTCCACACCTCGTCCAAGCCGGAGCTATAGTAGGTGCCTGGATGAACCGGCCATATGAAGCAATGCGCGGGGCCGTGAAGCGGCCCGTGGCAATAACCCGGCCGGTGGTGTTCAAGATGCTCAGGATGTAGTGGACCGGGCCCGGGCACGAAGGGAGGCCGAGTTAGCAGCACAGAACGAGGCGGATTAGCTTACACCGGTTCGTCCTACCACCTCTGCCGGGCCAGGGGTCGCATCTAGCTTGGGAGTGCCTTGTTTAGTCCCTTCTTTACGCAATGTACGCCTGCCCAAGGACTTCAAGGGCCCGCGTAAGGTGCCAAATTACACCGCTGATTTATCTCCAGAAGCGTGGGTAGAGAGTTATGAGATGGCCATGGAGATGCTGGATGTGGATGAGACCGCGTGTGCAAAGTACTTCACCATGATGCTTGAAGGCACAGCTCGTACTTGGTTGAAGAGCCTGCCGCCTAATTCTATCAGTTCATGGGCCCAGTTGCGGACCCGGTTTATCCAGAATTTCAAAGATACATGTAAGCAGCCTAAGTCCATAGTAGACTTGGTGGCTTGTGTGCAGGAGGACGGAGAGTCAAGAACCCATTGGGTACGCCGCGTTTCTGAAGTCTTGCACTCGTCTGACAGGATCAATGCTGACTCTGCGATCTTAACCCTGGAGGGCAACTGCCGGTTTAAGCCTCTAAAGTTGAAGTTGGGGCGTATGAAGCGGTTCTGTAATGACATGGGAACTCTCATGGCCGCTTTAGTGAAGTATGCTGATTCTGATAGTACCAAGGATCCCGAGACTGACGATGACGAAGCAGGGAAGGGAAAAAAGAATAGCAACTCTAAGGGGCATCAATACAAACCGGCGGGCCATGGAAACGGAGGCAAGCGTAAAGCGGATGGCAGCATGGACTTTGTGGCTAACACTAATGCGCAGGACAAGGGTCAGCGGCGCAGAGGTAAAGCGACGAATCGTAATGGGGCTCCAAATCCTAACCCGGATCGCTTAAACTATTTGCTGAATCAGCCTTGCCCATAACACGGGACGAAGGAGGCCCCAGCTAACCACCTTTGGAAGGATTGTTACATTATGCAGGAATTTAAAAACTCTAATGCCTTCCGGTATGACCGTGGGTCAGGTGGTGGCTCAGGATCCGGTTTCCATGGGCCGGGTCACGATGGAGCTTCCGGTTCAGGTTTCAGTCAGGGCGGTAATAATAACCAGGATAATCAGAGCAGTCAAGGGGGTTACAACCAACAGCAGCAACAGCAGCGGTCGGGTTATCAGAGCCAGCCAAAACAGTTGAACAATGGGCAGTATCACGTTTTTACAACTAGCTTGGATAAGCGCGACCGGAAACTTCACAAGCGAGCAGTGAACTCTGTTGAACCGGCCGTACCGCGTTATTTACGCTGGTTGGAGCAGCCTATCGTGTGGAGCAGGGAGGATCACCCCCCCGGGTTGACAATCCGGGCCAGTTGGCATTAATGGTAGACCCTCAGGTGGGAGGTTATAAATTCACCAAGGTACTCATGGATGGAGGGAGCAGTATTAACATCCTGTACTATGAGACATTCCGCCGCATGGGGCTAACAGACAAGGATCTCAGACCGTCTAATACGGTGTTCCATGGTGTGGTACCTGGCAAATCAGCATATCCTGTTGGTAAGATAGCCTTGGAGGTGGCTTTTGGGGACGAGCATGATTCCCGATCTGAAACACTAACCTTTGAGGTAGTGAAAATTCGGAGCCTGTATCACGCCTTGTTTGGGCGGCCGGCTTATGCCAAATTCATGGCATGGCCTTGTTATATCTATTTGCAGCTCAAGATGCCGGGTTACAAAGGGACAATAACGGTTCATGGGAGCCGCAAGATTGCTTTGGAATGTGAGGAAGGTGATGCGGCCTATGCAGAGTCGGTTTGTGCCACGGAGGAGTTGAAATATTATAGGGACAATGTTGATCCGGCGGACATGACCCCTTTGAAGAGGCCGACTACGGAGCATGATTCAGATCTGAATTTCAAATCGGCGGCTGAGACCAAGCTTGTTGACTTCGTGCCCGGCGATTCGTCCAAGCAGTTCACTGTCAGTGCCAACATGGACCCTAAATAGGAAAGCGCGCTCATCGAGTTCATCCATGAGAATCGGGACATTTTTGCATGGAAGCCTTCTGACATGCCAGGTGTACCGAGGGAACTCGCTGAGCACACTCTTAATGTTGATCCCAAGTATAGACCGGTAAAACAGTTTCTCCGCCGGTTTAACGAAGAAAGGCGCAAAGCTATTGGAGAAGAAGTGGCCAGGCTCTTAGCAGCTGGTTTTATCATTGAAGTGTTCCATCCAGAATGGCTCGCTAATCCGGTGCTGGTACTTAAGAAAAATGGCACTTGGCATATGTGTGTGGATTACACGGATCTTACCAAGGCTTGTCCAGCGGATCCTTTTGCCCTCCCTCGCATTGACCAGATTATTGACACCACGGCGGGTTGTGAGCGTTTGAGTTTTTTGGATGCGTATTCTGGGTATTATCAGATCAAAATGGCGGTTAAGGACCAGGAGAAGACGGTGTTTATTACTCCCTTTGGAGCCTTCTGCTATGTATCTATGTCTTTCGGGCTCAAGAGCGCCCAAGCCACTTATCAACGGTGTGTACAGAATTGCCTGCATAAACAGATCGGCCGCAATGTGCACGCCTATGTGGATGATATTGTAGTCAACTCAAGGCAGAAGGAGACGCTGGTTGATGATTTGAAGGAAACCTTTGACAACTTGCGGGTTTATAAGATGATGCTTAACCCTGCCAAATGTGTTTTTGGTGTTCCGGCAGGCAAGTTACTGGGCTTTCTTGTGTCCAACAGAGGAATTGAGGCTAATCCGGAGAAGATTACGGCTATCACCTCCCTGGCTAAACCGAAGTGTATCAACGATGTTCAGCATTTGGCGGGTCGGATCGCCGCACTGAGCCGGTTTATCAGCCGCCTCGGAGAGAAGGCCATCCCTTTATACCAGATGTTGAGAAGGACAGATCAATTCATCTGGAGTCCAGCTGCTGATGAAGCGTTGGAGGACTTGAAGCGGCAATTAGCCAATCCACCCGTTCTTGCAGCACCGGTCGACAAGGAGCCGTTATTGTTATACATAGCGGCCAATGCTCGTGCAGTTAGCGTGGCTATTGTGGTAGAATGCAAGGAGGCAGGCAAGGAGTATCCGGTTCAGCGGCCGGTTTACTATATTAGCGAGGTGCTTATTGAATCCAAGCAAAGGTATCCGCATTGGCAGAAGCTGGTATATGGAGTTTTCATGGCAAGCCAGAAGTTGAAGCAGTATTTCCAAGGGCACCCCATCACAGTGGTCAGTTCAGCTCCCTTGGGCGATATCATACAGAACCGGGAGGCAACTGGCCGGATTGCCAAGTGGGCCATAGAACTTGGGCCGCACGGATTGAAGTACATGCCTCGGACGGCGGTGAAGTATCAAGCACTTGTTGATTTCATCAATGATTGGACGGAGTTGCAAGCACCAGAGGAAAAGCCGGATCACACATATTGGACTATCCATTTTGATGGATCCAGGCAATTGGAAGGCTCGGGGGCTGGAGTCGTATTAACTTCCCCACGGGGTGATAAGTTTTGTTATGTTCTCTGCTTAATGTTCCCTTGTACTAATAATGCAGCTGAGTATGAAGCTTTGCTCCATGGTCTCCGGATGGCTAAAGAGATGAATCTAAGTCGGGTTAAGTGCTTCGGTGACTCGGACCTCGTGGCTCAACAGGTATCTGGCACTTGGGATTCTAAGGACCCGCTTATGGCTGCATATAGTCGTGACGTGGATATTGTTGCGGGTCACTTCAAGGGTTATCAGGTGGAGCACGTGGATCGTCGAAAAAATGAAGCGGCAAACGCTTTAAGCCGGTTGGGCTCTCAGCGTAAACCGGTCCCGCCTAATGTCTTTCTCGATGTGTTGCACAACCCGTCAGTCAAGCTCCCGGGTGAAGCGGATTTGGCTATTCCTGATCCGGAGGCTCAATTGGTGGCAGCCCTGCATATTATACCGGATTGGACAGTTCCTTATCTTGCGTACATGAACCGGGGAGAGTTGCCAGAGGATGAGACTCTAGCCAGGCAGATAGTCCGGCGATCCAAATCTATGACAATTATCAATGGCGAATTGCATCATTGCAGTGTATCAGGGGCGTTTCAACGCTGTGTCTCTCCTGAGGAAGGTTGTGAAATTTTACGCGAAATCCATGAAGGGGATTGTGGTCACCACGCCGGTTCAAAGTCTCTGGTGGCTAAGGCGTTTCGTCACCGGTTTTACTGGTTGACAGCTCATGCTGACGCGGAGGACTTGGTTAAACGGTGTGATGGCTGTCAGAAATTTTCAAGGCGTGCTCATGTGCCGGCTCAAGAATTGAGGATGATTCCAATTACTTGGCCATTTGCAACATGGGGGCTGGATATGGTCGGACCTTTTAAAAGATCCAAGGATAAGAAAACCCACCTTTTGGTGGCAGTTAACAAGTTTACCAAGTGGGTTGAAGCGGAGCCTGTCAACAAGTGTGATGCAGCTACAGCGATGCAGTTCATTAAAAAGGTGATTTTCCGGTTTGGCTTTCCACACAGTATCATTACGGACAATGGTACCAATTTATCCAAGGGTGTTATGAAGGAATTCTGTGAATGTGAGCACATCAGACTTGACGTATCATCAGTGGCTCACCCCCAGTCCAATGGGCAGGCAGAACGAGCTAATCAAGAGATCTTGCGAGGCATCAAACCCCGGCTTATGGTTCCATTGCAAAGAACACCGGGATGTTGGGTTAAAGAGTTACCATCTGTGCTATGGAGTATCAACACTACGCCCAACCAATCTACAGGATACACACCGTTTTTTATGGTCTACGGGGCAGAGGCAGTTGTCCCTAGTGATATCCGGCACGACTCGCCTCGTGTGGCGGCTTATGTTGAAGCGGACAATGAGACAGCACGGCAAGATGCTTTGGACCTATTAGATGAGGAGCGTGACATAGGGGCTGCCCGCTCGGCGATTTATCAACAAGATCTTCGTCGCTATCATAGTCGCCGGGTCAGAACCAGAACTTTTCAAGAAGGAGATTTGGTGCTTCGGTGCATCCAAGATCAGACGGATTTGCACAAGTTATCCCCACCTTGGGAGGGACCTTTCGTGGTCAGCAAGAATCTGCACAATGGGTCGGACTATCTGATTGATATTCGAGAGCATAAGGACTCACGCACATCAGAGGAGGATACCAACAAGCCATGGAATATAGCTCATCTTCGGCCTTACTACGCTTGAGCCATCGGCTCTATCTATGTACATATTATGGCAGTGTATATATTATCATTGATATAATAAAACCGGAGCCTCAGCTAAAGCGGGGTCTCTGTCCTTTCATATCATGTGTGGTTACATGGAGTGGTTCTGTTTTAAAGCGGCCTCCGGTTTACCCCTTGAAATTTGCTTTTCAAAAAAGCTTTGTGATATCACTTGGGGCCTTGGTCGTGTCCGAACCAATGCGACACCTTTTGATAGGTGAAAGCCACCAGATCACTTGGGGACATGGTCAAGTCTGAACCAGTCACGCCTCTTGATCGGCCTAAGGCCACAGAATCACTTGGGGGCTTGGTCGAACCCGAACCATTGCCACGCCTTTTGATCGTCATAAATGCCACGGTTTCATTTGGGGACCTGGCTGACTTGAACCATTGTCACTCCTATTGGGGGCTTGGTCCTGTCCGACCGTGGTAACACCATCTGATCAGCTCAGTAAAGCATGATTTGGCAAACGGTTTTTATCATTGCCTTTGCTTCCATATTTCTTTTATGACTATTCTTCAATTTTTGTTGTGTTTCCTTTAAACCAACAACACTTTTTTACCGGTTCAGCTGACGGAAATCGGTTCATTTGTACTCCGGAGAAATATGCCCGGTTTAACTTTCTTGTTAACATCATGAAGTAGCAGGGGGCTCATAATGACCCAGCACGGTTTACATGGGAGTTGTTTTCTCCCCTTTGATGGTAACGGTTTATAAATACTCCATTTCAAGCCTGGCTAAGCCAACTTCATGCCCAGCGATGGCAGGTATTTTGTATCACATATTTGATTATACGTCTTAAATACATTGATGCTATATATATAAAGGTCATAAACCGGTTGGCGGTATAACCGCCACCGAAGTTCAAGATTTTCTGATTGCAAGAAATATAAATTAAGGATTTCAAGCAAAAGCATCAGTACTTATGCACGAAGGCATATTCAAGGCAGAAGTATTGACTATCCTATTACAAGGCAACGCGGTGCCCAAATAAGATCATTGTTGTTCCGGCGGATCATAATAAAGCAGCTATTTAAACTGGCTTTCGGTTCAAGCATGTTCATCGCCCCGGTCTGATGATTGTGGGTCGGCCCGCGCCGTTTCAGCTTCCTCATCTCTATCCATTGGCTGGAAATCAACAGTGGTCCAATCGATTCCCATTAAAGTTTGAAAGACAGCCTCTTCGTGGATCAGAGAAGAAGGTTCAATATCAGGAGCGTAAGTATGCTTACGGATTGGAGGAATCAGATTCTCCGCTTCAGGAGTTGGTGCAGGCACTCGTTTGTTCTGATCATTGTACTGAGCTTGATAATGCGACAAGTCTGCCTCTTCAGCCAATTGACAAGCCAGAGGGCGTACTGCACGATTTTTCGCCCTCAAATCATCTTCATTGAACTCTGAGCCGTCTTCCTTCAAGCTGGGATAGCCTTGAGCGGCCTCAACAGGATCAAAATCCGGCACCCATGCTTTTGCCCGGATCAAGGCATTAATGGCTCCGGTCCGAGCAGCAGATTTTTTCAGTTCTTCAATCCGAGCAGGAAGCATTGACAACCTATTAAGAGTGTCTTGGATTGAAGTGGGTGCCGGATTGTTATGAGATGCAGTGGTGATGATCCGCTGCGCTCCGGTATACAACTGTTCAATTAAAGTGTAGGCAGCCTTCAACTTCTTCCGAACATCTGACCCTAAGTGACCAATGCGTGTACCTGCGACAATACAGGAAAGATCACAAACGGGATCTATTATAAGCAGGCCAGAGTTGTCCAGGAAACCAAAAGGAGCTTACCAAAGATAGCAGCGGTCATGGAATGCACTTGCCGCTTTACGGCAGTCAGCTCATCTACCACCGGTTTAAGGGCAGCTTCAGCGTTTTCAGCTCTTTTTATTAAAGCGGCCTTCTCAGTGGCCCAATCAGTCCGCTCCTTCTTGAAGTCCTCCTTCAGCTGTTCTGTGATGCTCAAAGCACTGGTTATTTTTCCCTTGCCTTGTCGGTTTCAGCTTGTTGGGTTTTCAAAATTTCCTGCAGATCAGTAATCCGGTCCTCTTTGATCCTCAATTCAGCCTGCATGAAGACAGTGCTTGGCTTTCAACAAACGGTACAAGAATTTGAAGTACCAAACACATAACAAGTTATACGCTTGATACTTGGGGGCTAATGCACCTTCAATCTTCATCTATTACTAAATCGCAAAGTCCCAAGCTCAATACAGGTATTCAACTTGGCACTTGGGGGCTAATGGCTATTTGCTCAGTTATGTTCTGATGTTAGAATCTTTATTGGAGTCCCGGTTTAACTATACTAAGTTGAACCGGCCCTTGGGGGCTACATTGATGGATTTCAAAGTATTGAGGACTATATTCAAGTCCAGGCTTGAAGAAGGTTACAAACCGGCCCTTGGGGGCTAGGAGGATTAATACAGTGGCAGTAATTAAAGAAAGAAGAAGCACAAGGAAGTTACCTCAAATTTATCTCTCATTATCTTTACCAGGCCAGCTTCACAGTCACGACTAGTATATAGCCGGTTCAAGTAACCAGAATGAACATCTTGGGCACTCAGAGCAGCATATGTTTCCAGATCAACATCCCATTTGCCTTTGTTCATGGTAGAAAAATCTTCTTTCACAGTATGCTTGGCCAAAGTGACATGATTCCCTGGTTCAAAGCGACCTACGCTGGTAATTACAACGTCATCATCCTTGGACTTGCCGGTTTGCGTTGGCGTGGTCGGTTTATCGGCAGGCTTTGAAGGACTGCGGGATCTATCAATCCGGATGAAGCTGGCAGGCTGGTCAACAGGAACTGAGGTATTGATAGGCCTTTTCTCAGGAATAGCATCATCTTGCAAGGGAGGATCATTGGGAATATCCTCATAAACGAACGTTTCAAGATCTGGTGTTTTATCCTGTTCAGGGGCGACATCTTCCTCGGCCGCTTTATCCAGGCGGGCTTTCTTGCTCGGTTTAGGTTTAGCCCCGAAAGAGAAACAAAGAGTCAAGGAACAACATAAGTTATAACGTGGTATACCAGAAGCATATGTTCAGTATAGCTTACCCAAGAACCGTTTTCAGTGGTGGCAGCTGAGTGGCCGATGATTCACCAGAGGAAGAATGGGAAGTAACCTGATAATCGGAGTCGGACGGATTAAGAGGTTGACGGATGAAACTCGCTTTAGGACATAAATTAATAAAAAGGTCGGAGACCTCGGAGCGGCATTTTCGAACCGGACTGTTTGGTAAACCGGCGGAGGTAACTACCTGGCCGCTGTGCCGGGTTGTGCGGCGAGCTTCATGTTGCTGAGTCTTCATAAGAAATTTGGGTTCCAAGTAAGCAAGAGGATGAGAAAATTTAACTTTCCGGTTTGCCTGGCGAAATTTTGGCAAAGGCAAAGGATCTGAATTGGAAGAGAGAATAGTTACCTCAGCGATATCAGCATTACTGGCTTCAGCGTCGTCCTGACAAGTATCATCATCAATAAGGCGTGTAAAAAGTAAGCCTAGTGAATCGAGTTCTACCTCAAGGTCTGAGTTACCCACATCATCATCAACAGCCGGATCAGATGAAGCAGTGGTTTTCCTATTTTTAGCAGGCTTCTTGATGACCTTGGTCTTTAGCCGGGTTGACCGTTCTGCTTTCTCCGGTTTGTCTTGTGGAAGCTTCTTGCTCCAAAACGGATTATCACCCTGGTTAAGCAGCAATTGATGTCAGACAGAGATCGCAATAACAGGTTCAGTAAAAAGTACAATCAAAATCTTACAGCTGGTGGTTTGTTGGTAGCACAGAAAGGGAGCAGGCCGGTTTGAGCGTAGAGGTGCTTCGGTTCGTTCAACATTTTCTTCACAGCCTCTGTGACTTCATCATCGGAGAGCTGGATGTTGGTGTGTCGGAGTGGGTCAACAACGCTACCAGTATACTTGCACATTAAACCGGAGCGCCGGCTGAGAGGCAGTATGCTCCATGATATCCAACAGCGTGCGAGATCTACTCCTGTTAAACCGTTGGCCATGAAGGCTCGGAGCTTGGATAATTGCGGAGCGTATTTACTCCTCTCCTTGGCACTTAACCTTTGTGGGAAGGGGTGTGTATTGCTGAGCCGCTCCGGACGAAAGCCAGGCAAAGGATTTTCATCATCAGGGGAAGTATCTTTGCAGTAAAACCATGTTGCATTCCACTCCTTGGGGTGACTGTGTAGTCTTGCATGGGGATAAGTGATTTCTTTCCTTTTCTGAATTGCCATACCGCCCAATTCGGTGTTGGGACCATCAGTGAATTCTATGCGGCGGTTTAAGTGGAAGCAGTCTCTGAACAATTCAACTGTGAGTTTCTCTTGAAGGTATACCTCACAGAGCACTTGGAAGTGACATAAGTTGGTAACAGAATTGGGGCTAGTATCTTGCGGGCGGAGTTGAAAATTGGCTAACACATCCCGATAAAATTTAGAGCCGGGCGGTTTGAAGCCCCGGGCTAAGAGATCCACAAAGATCACAACCTCTCCCTCTTGAGGTGTGGGAGGACATTCATCACCAGGAACCCTCCAGTGGATAGTCTCTTTGCTGTCTAAAGCGCCGATCGAGACTAAATTATCCAACTGAGTTTCTGTGACACGAGAAGGAACCCAGTTGCACTCATATACTTGTTTGGCCATGGTGATATCTACAAGAAATAGAT
The DNA here is from genome assembly GCF_002162155.2 of Triticum dicoccoides. Lineage (NCBI taxonomy): Eukaryota > Viridiplantae > Streptophyta > Magnoliopsida > Poales > Poaceae > Triticum > Triticum dicoccoides. The sequence goes on along the minus strand of NC_041387.1, from coordinate 35,813,823 downwards.
GATTCCGGTTCAAGACCATGTTGGATAAAAGAAGGTGCTGGTATGAACAATGCTAAATCGGAGGCAGTATATTTAAACCGGATTTTTATGAAGTGGCATCATATGGCTAAAGAGTTCTGGCGGTTCAACAAGGGGACCAATGGTATATACCGGTTTATTAACTTCTTCTATATTAAGTTAAACCGCCCGATCTAAACATTGAAAGCAATTGAGGTTGCGGATGGCTAAGTATGCAGAAACAGGTTTCACAAGGTCTTATTGCAGCAATGGATCTGAAGCAAGTTCAGAAAAACAAAAAATATTCAAAGGGTTAAAGCAGAACAGAAGTAAATCAATGGGTAGGAATGTGGATGAGATCTATAGACTTGAGCGTAAAACTACAGGCGGATGCTAAAAAGCTACTGCTGGTCAGAGCAGGGTTTCACAGATATGTCCAGGAGTCCAAGTACGAGTATGAACAAGTGATGAACACGGCAAGAACACGAAACCCTAGAATAGATCTATGTTAAGAAGAACAGAAGGCTTACCCGAGTTGAGGAAGACGCGGAAGGCTACCGCGGTGCTCTGGTGCGTTTAGGTTGATGCAGCGGCCCAAGACGGTGCAGAGGTTAACGGCGGCGGCGGAGCTCCGAGGCGGGCGACGCGAGGAAGACGAAGAGAAAGAGACGAAGGGGAGAAAAGGAAATGACCCTTCGGTCCTATTTATAAGGCAGGGGACGTGTGTCAGGCGCGCGAATCCAGGAGCCACAAGATTCGGAAGTGGAGCTGCAGCCTTGGGTATCACAGATCTATTAATAAAAGAAGGCGTCATAAATGTTAACTTCATGATGACGTCATGCCGGTTTACAGCAACCAGAGATGATAATGACATGGCGGTTTACCAATTACCAGAAGATGTTGAAGACAAAGATTTTTGTGAAGGATTGACATGAACCAGTTCAAATCAATCTGGGGCCTAATGTTGGGGATATTACCACTAGGCGTGAACCGGCGTACCTGGGCCGGGTTAGCTCCATTAGTAGTTTAAAGGTGATTAAGAAGATGAAGGCCCAAGGCCTGTAGTCGGTTTAGAACCTGTAGCCGTAAACCAGCTTGATATGTAAACTTGCATTGTAAGTTAGGAATAGAGAGAGACCAACCGGGATATGAGTATGAACCGGTGTGGGACTCTGTGGACTGACGGGCGTCACCCATGTATATAAGGGGGCGACCCGGCGGCGGTTCAAGGACAGACAACAACAACTCGAGCCTAGGCGAAGCTTGTTTGCTCCCTAGCCATCGAAACCACATCAATTCCATCACAACTAGACGTAGGCTTTTACCTTCACCGAAGGGGCCGAACTAGTATAAACCCTTGTGTCTTTGTGTCCGCTTTAACCCCTTCAAGTTAACCCGTAGCGATGGCTCCACAACTAAGTCCTTTCACAAGGACATCTGCCGTGACAAATCCACGACATTGTTGTAGTTGCAAGTATTCAAGACTTGCATCTATCGCTATTTTCGAGATGATGACAAGATACCACTTTGTGTTGGATGATGATAATGATGAGACTATTTGTATGTATATGCTATGATTACATTTGTGGTCTCGCAGGCATTTGTATGTGTATCATGATGACATTTATATGTGCTAAAGATTCTTCTATAAAGCATGTTCAAATACAAAACAAATATGCCGAAAAAAATAAAAAACTACTTAAATTAGCAGTAGCGAGTGTATAAAAGTTAGCAGCAGCACCGCGATAGCAGCAGCGCATCATGGCAAAGCGCACTAGAGCTACTAGAAGTAGAAAGCTTCCACTTACCGCGCTACTGCTACACTTGTGTAGCAGTAGCGCCGGTGACCACGTGCTACTGCTATGTGTTAGCTGTAGCGCCTTATTAGTAGCGCCACGCCCCGCACTACTAATACACCTAAAACCTGCGCTGTTGCTAGCCTTTTCCCTAGTAGTGTTGGTGGGACCTTTCGAGTTCCTTTAGGATAGGGTCGCATCTTGGGCGTGACAATCATCATAAGTTAACCACTACTAGGTACTTAAGGTGCTAGTGATATAAGAATTTCACCATTATGATCATCATAAGTTAACCAACTGCACTAGGTAAGGTAGCAGGACCTACTACTCTCTCTCGGGTAGCATAGCATAAAATAGGAAACAAAACTCAATCTCAGTTATGCAGCATAGAGATCCAACTGTCTCCATTTTATGGCCTTCATTCAGCCACTATTTTTCTCCAAGCCTTGATTTTGAGGCCTCCATCTGTTTTAGAGGTCGAGTATGTATATTTGACACCCTCTGACGCAAACAACTATCATCTCACCTTCGACAAACAAAAAATGGAGGCACAACCACATCCGGGAGCTTCTATTGAAGAACATAATAGTAACATATATAGTTAGCAATGAAGTTTACTTCAGAAGAATGTATGAAAAAGGTGGACTAACTAGTGACACAATAGTAAAAATCTTACCATGATACTTGCACCAATGTTAGCATCGCACAACTCGTGGACTAGTGGCACGTATTTACCATAATTTTTCCCAACTCCAAAGATGATCTTAAATTTCAGAATGTCATAAACAAAGGAGATAAGATAATTCCTCCAAGGTTAGCTCTGCGCCATGACTGTAGTAGGCGTCATCTAATATCTTTTGTATTTCTTGTGAAGAGAGAAAATAAGCTGTCAATTATAAAAAACAAGTTCAACAGGTATGAATAACAAGTATTTTTAGATAAGGAATATAGATCATTTAACAAATGTGTTTAACAAACTCACACGGAGGCAGAATCAGAATCATGTTAGGATCCAGCCAAATGTTTTCATCTTCCGGATTGCCAAGATCGAATGTTATTTTCATATCCTTCTCAAATCCATAGGCCTGGCATAATCCTTCCAAATTTGAACATCCAAAATGAGTGTGACCTACTTGATTTATGATCTTAACCTCAAAATCGAAACCATGTTTCATTTTAATGTGAGCTATCTTCGTGTCCTCCTTGGACATCTCTTCAAAAGATAGCTTCTCAAGGACATATGATCTTGCATAGTAGGGTATGCACTAGTCAAATTATAAAAAATGGACCACCTACACCCCCTGAACAATACCTTCAAATGTGATAGTAGCTTCTTTCCTGTTAGAATATAACAGTTCTAGTATAACTCTTACGTACCACAGTTGAAGCTTTAGCATGATCCTTTATTCTAACAGGAAAAGGTGGTTTCTCAATATAAGCAGTAGGAACAATAGGATCCACATTATAAGTAATAGTTTCGTCTTCAACTTTAATAGGTTCCACTACTTTCACTTCAATGGGAAGGTGATATTTAAACCACTTCTCCTTAGGGAGATCAACATGAGTAGCAAATGATTCACAGAAAAAAGCTACTATCTCAGAGTCAAGTCCATATTTAGTGCTAAAATCACGAAAAACATCGGTATCCATAAAAGGTTTAACACAATCAAACTTAAGGTTTCTACCTGACTATGGTGGTGATTTAACACCGCGCCGTCGCCAAGTCGGGTATTGCTGGAAGTGTTGCGGTTGTGTGCCGCGATGATGAAGGTGGATTCCCGCAAGCTTCAGCTATTGTTACACATGGTATGACCGATCCAGCAAGACTAAAAGCAACCACATGGCAGAGGCTCTAGCACTAGCAGAGGATCTATCTCTGCAAAATATGCTCATCCCATCGGAATCTAAGCAAATTGTTGAAAATATTTCTCAGGGAACCAGAGGAATGTATTGTTTAATCATAAAGGGGATAATAGCTCGGAAGTCAGGGTTCACCAATTGCAGCTATACTGCTATACAAGATCAAAAATAGAGAAAACATGAATTGATCAACATTCAGTTCATCGCCATGCAATCTAGACGCGGACTAATGAGATAAGATGAACTGAATTCACACACAATGGATGTGTCGGCCGTTATGTGAAAAACAAGAAATGAGCTAAGCTCAGCTAGGACAAAGACACTGGGTTTCTCAGCTTAAAACACAGGCATAAGCCATGCTTTTCTTCGTCGTCGGTGGTCCCTAGATGGTGTCGGCCTCCTCTTGAAGTCTCCATGCTAGTTGTTGTCGTTGATCTTCACACGAACTCATGCAGTCTTTGAATTTGGTGGCATCCTCCCAAAATAGGGGCATGCACTTCCTCTGGCACTGCTTGTTGGAATTTGGCGCATGCTGCACTTGTTCTGCCAACTTGGTAGTCCCAAGCTGGACCTGGATGGCGGCAGCCTCTTGTCGATGATTCTGGTTAACAAGGTGGCCTTGACACTTATGAATGCATGCATTGTGGTTCTTACTGACAGACCGCGAAGCAGTAGGGACCACACCCGCCACAGTCGTCGCTGCAAGCTGGACCTTGACGGCGGTGGCCTACTGGTGATGCTTGTGTGTTAGAGCTACACCAAGGATCCATCTCCATTTAGGGCGAATTCGAGTATAGGGATAGGAATTGGGGACATGAGGAAGGGAGACCTCGCTTACAAATCATGCACTCACACGCTATCTAGCCATTTGCCAGCCGCCACTTAAATCTTATCAGATACAAGCATAAGTACAATGTGTGTTAACAGGCCCATTCTGGGCCGGCCAACCGAGCTGGAGGGCGAGGCTGTCTCTTGGGCCTGCTTTAAGTTTGAATCTCGCCTTGGCACTCGCTCGTGTTGCTGACAATCCCTCCTCCCTTAGAAACGGCTTGCCCCCAAGCCGGTGCACGCGGAAACCTCTGTTGCAGAGCAATCTTGTCTTCCCACGTAGCCAAGTCCATCGATGTTGAGTTCCACTTGATTAGTACTTGAATACCTAAATCAGAACCACGACGCACCACACTTTGCTGCAGAACTTGCTTAGGGAACTGAAATTGATCATCAGGGGAAGGGAGAACTGGCAGAACTTGATGATGGGGGGCGAGCACTTTCTTGAGCAGGGAAACATGGAAGACCGGATGGACCTTACCGGTCGATGGTAAATCCAGTCTGAATACCACTTTGCCAATGCGCTTTAGTACTTCGAACGACCCGTAGAATTTGAACTCCAATTTATGATTCGCTCGTGGAGCCACCGAGGATTGCAAGTAAGGTTGGAGCTTGAGGAATACCTTATCTCCCACTACAAATTCACGATCAGATCGATGCTTATCGGCCTGACTCTTCATGCGCTGCTGGACTCACAACAAGTTTTGTTTAACAGAATCCATGACAACAGAATGATCAGAAAGCCATTGCTACAAATCGACAGACTAAATTGTGTCATCAGGAGTAAGTCCAAAGTGGCGTGGACTGTGCCCATAGATTATTTCAAATGGTGTTTTCCTTGTGGCTGAATGCCAGCTGGTATTATGCCAGTACTCGCACAATGGAATCCATTTTGCCGAGCGAGAAGGGTGTCCACTGGCAAAACAATGGAGAAAACATTCCACCTGTTGATTGACTCGCTCGGTTTGGCGATCAGACTGGGGGTGAAGAGCTGAACTCATGCGGAGCAGAATACCACATTTCTGAAAGAGCTCACTCAAGAACTTGCGGGTGAAGATCCGATCACGGTCAGAGACAATTGAGAGGGACATACCATGCAGTTTATAGACACCATTCAGAAGTGCTTCAGTCACCGTCTCCGCCTAAAATGGATGATGCAGAGGAATAAAGTGCCCATACTTAGAGAGCTTATCAATGATAACCAACAAATAGTTGTAACAACCTAAAGGAGGTAAACCTTCCATGAAATCCATAGTCACCATTTCCCAAAGGAGTGAAGGTACAGGTAAAGGATGTAGTAACCCTGGGTAAGGGATTCTTTCAGGCTTGGCCTGTTGGCAAGTGACGCATTGCTGTACATGCTTGTTGATCAAACCTCTCATTCCTTTCCATCTAATTATATGTTTGATATGTTTGTAAGTAACTGGGAAACCAGAGTGGCCTCCCAAGGGGCTATCATGAAATGCAACACAAATTTTGCTGTGTAGCACAGGGTGATCGCCTATCCAAACACATTTACCATGCTTCAGAATTCCAGCCTTGAGAGAGAACTTGTCACTAGAAGCAGGGAACACTGCCAGTTGCTATAGCAATTCAGATGCAACTGGGTCATTGAGATAACTCTGCACAATTTCTTCCAGCCATGCAGGTTGTGCTGAAGTGATGTGATGTATTTCTGGCAACACATCAAAAGAAGAAGAAGATCTCCTAGACAGGGAATCAGCAACACTATTTTCCACACCCTTTTTATATGCAATTGAATATTGCAGGCCCAACAACTTAGCCAATGCTTTCTGTTGCCATATTGTGTGCAATCTCTGTTCAAATATGCAAGCTAAACTGCCCTGGTCAGTTCTGATGACAAATTCTGACAGTTGCAAGTATTGTCTCCAGTGTTCCACTGCCAATAATATTGCCAAATATTCTTTTTCATAGACTGATAATGTTTGATTCCTGGTCCCAATGCTTTACTGACATACGCAATAGGATGCCCTTCCTGCATAAGCACTGCCCCAACCCCAACATCACATGCATGAGTTTCTACTACAAACTTTTGAGAGAAATCTGGTAATGCTAGCACAGGGGATGACATCAAAGCTTGTTTCAGATTCAGAAAGGCTTGTTGCTCATTTTGAGTTCAATGGAATGGTACTCCCTTCTTTAGCAGATTTGTCAATGGCTTGCTTAGCGTACCATAATGGGCAATAAATTTTCTGTAGTAGCCAGCAAGACCAAGGAATCCTCTTACTTCCTTAGCAGACTGGGGAACTGGCCAGTCCTGAAAAGGAGTGATTTTGGAGGGATCAGAGCAACCCCTTGGCCACTGATAATATGTCCCAAATAAGCAATCTGATTCAGAGCAAAGGCACATTTAGACAGCTTGACCTACCACTGATGCTGTAGCAGTGATTTCAATACTTCAGCTAAATGTTGCAAATACAATTCATAAGAAGCACTAAAAATTAAGCTATCATCAAAGAAGACCAGGACATATTTTCTGATGAGAGGGGACAGAGTATCTTTCATTCCAAAGTTGAATGTGTTAGGCCCCCCAGTGAGACCAAAAGAAAGGACCAAAAATTCAAAATGCACAATATGAGTTTGGAAAGCAATTTTTTGTTCCTCTCCAGTTGCTAGTCTGATCTGGTGGTAGCCAGATCTAAGGTCTAGTTTAGAAAACCAGTTAGCACCTGCCAGTTCATCAAGCAGTTCATCAATAATGGGAATTGGATATTTGCTCTTCACTGTGATAGCATTCAGTTTTCTGTAATCAGAAAATGGTCTCCAGGTTTTATCCTTTTTCTGAACCATAATCGTGGGAGAAGAGAAAGCACTGTTGCTTGGTCTAATAATGCCATATGCTAGCATATCCTTGACTTGTTTCTCCATTTCATCCTTTAGAGAAGGGGCAATTCTGTAAGGCCTGCTATATACTGGATGTGCTCCGGGGATTAGGATATGGTGTGGCCATATTTCCTCCTTGGAGGCAAACTAGTGGGAGCCTCAAATACAGGTGCAATTTTTTGCAATATTTCCTGAACTTCTAGAGGAACATCATCTAGAGAAGGAGTTTATGTCACTAGTAAAGCTGAAAGCTCCACAAGAGCAAACATTTGTGGAGCAGCATCTTGGCCTAGTAGTGTTATTAGTTTGCCCATTAGTTGGAATGATAGCCAATGAGCAGCCCAATCCACTTGCATGGGACTGTGTGCAGCCAACCAATCCAATCCCAAGATGCCATCATAAGATCTCAGAGGAAAAACCTTGAAAGTGCTAGTGAATTCATGTCCAGCACAAGACCAAAGCCCATTTAACAGTTGCTGACTGCAGGGAACCATACTGCCATTAGCTACTTTAACCCTGGTCACGAGCATCTGGGTGATTCCCTTCATAGTGGTCACAACAGAAGCATCTAAGAATGTGTGGGTGTTGCCTGAATCCACTAAGAAAACCAGAGATCTTCCTTGCAGATAAAGTTTCAGTTTCATTGTAGTTGTTGTCAGTGCTATTAAGTCTCCCATTGCTGCAGCTAAAATACAGATAGCATTAGCTTCAGCTTAAACCGAATCATCCAAGTCACTCTGCTCTGAGGGCATGCTCTTTACATAATCTAGCATTTCTTGCACCACGTGCAGTCGCACCTCTTGCTTGCAGCGATGGTCTCGAGCCCAACGTTCTCCACAGATGAAGCACATTAATGTCTTCTAGAACTACGTCGGTATTTCCCCAAAGAGGAAGGGATGATGCAGTATAGCGACGGTAGGTATTTCCCTATGTGATGAGACCAAGGTTATCGAACCAGTTGGGGAACCTCCTCACACCGCGTAAACAACACCTGCACACAAATAACAAATACTCGCAACCCGACGTGTTAAAGGGGTTGTCAATCCCTTTCGGGTACGGCGCCTCAAGTAGGAAAATAACGTGAGGTAAAAAGTGGTAGATAGGACAAATAGATCACGGAACAAATAAATTGCAGCAAGGTATTTTTGTATTTTTGGTTTAATAGATCTGAAAATAAATGCAAGAGAAAATAGATCGCAAAGGCAAATATGATGAAAAGAGACTCGAGGGCCGTAGGTTTCACCAGTTGCTTCTCTCGAGAAAAATAGCAAATGGTGGGAAAACAATTACTGTTGGGCAATTGATAGAACTTCAAATAATCATGACAAGATCCAGGCAACGATCATTATATAGGCATCATGTCCAAGATTAGTACACCGACTCCTGCTTGCATCTACTACTATTACTCCACACATCGACGGCTATCTAGCATGCATCTAGTGTGTTAAGTTCATGAGAAAATGGAGTAATGCAATAAGAACAATGAAATTATGTAGACGAGATCCGTTTATCTATTGCGGCAGATATAGATCTCATCTTGTTATCCTTAGTACCAATGGTACATACGTGTCGGTTCCCTTTCTGTCACTGGGATCAAGCACCGTAATATCGAACCCACTACAAAGCACCTCTTCCCATTGCAAGATAAATAGATCAAGTTAGCCAAACAAAACCCAAATATTCGAGAAGAAATACGAGGCTATAAGCAATCATGCATATAAGAGATCAAAGAAGACTCAAATAACTTCCACGGATAAAAACATAGATCTGATCATAAACTCAAAGTTCATCGGATCCCAACAAACACACCGAGAAAAGGCTTACATCATAGGGATCTCCACAAGACCATTGTATTGATAATCAAGAGAGAGAGAGAGAGAGGAAGCCATCTAGCTACTAACTACGGACCCGTAGGTCTACAAAAAATACTCACGCATCATAGGAGAGGCACCAATGGAAGAGGTGAACCCCTCCATGACGGTGTCTAGATTGGATCTTGGTGGTTCTCGACTCTGCAGCAGCTGGATCAATATTTCGTCGACTCCCCTAGGGTTTCTGGAATATTTGGGTACTTATAGAGCAAAGAGGCGGTTCGGGGGGCACCCGAGGTGGGCACAACATCCCAGGGTGCACCTGGGGCTCCTGACGCGCCCTGGTGGGTGCTGCTCACCTCAAGCAGCCCCTCAGGTGCTTCCTTGGCCCATTGGCTTTCTTCTGGCCCAAAAACAATCCTTCAGGAGTTGCGTTGCATTTGGACTCTGTTTAATATTGATTTCCTGTGATGTAAAAAACATGCAGAAAACAACAACTGGTACTGGGCACTATGTCAATAGGTTAGTACCAAAAATTATATAAAATGATTGTAAAACATCCAAGAAAGATAATATAACAGCATGGAACAATAAAAAATTATAGATATGTTGGAGACGTATCAGCATCCCCAAGCTTAATTCCTGCCCGTCCTCGAGTAGGTAAATGATAAAAACAGAATTTTTGATGTGGAATGCTGCCTAACATGTTCATCACATTGCTTTTCTTTATAGCATGGACATATGGACTTTTATATGATTCAAAGCAATAGTCTAGTTTTGACATCAAGACTTTAATATTCAAGCATACCAATAAGCAACCATGTCTTTCAGAATATCAACACTAAAGCAAGTTATCCCTAGCCCATCATGCTCAATCATTGATCCATTCATGAAACACACTTGAATATTAGCTACACCCATTGCTCAAATACGATCATAGTGCCCCTTAGTTGGAGCTTTATAAGAGAAGATGGAGACTCAAATTCAAAATAAAAATTTCATAAGTAAAAGAAAGGCCCTTCGCGGAGGGAAGTAGGGATTTGTAGAGGTGCCAGAGCTCAAAGCTTAAATTGAGAGATAAAGTTATTTTTGAGAGGCATACTTTTCCTACCAATGAAAATGACTTGGAGCGTCCCAATACTTTCCATGCTAGATACATCATAGGCAGTTCCCAAACAAAAAATAAAGTTTATTCCTTTTTCCATCATAACTTCCACTTTCCATGGCTAGCCGTATCCACGGGTGCCTTCCATACCAACACTTTCCAAAGAATTTATTATTTGACAACATAAAGTAAATTCATTTATTCATTTCGGGACTGAGCATCCCTAGTACCTTTGCCGTACTCTCGTGCAATGACAAGCGAATAAACACTCATTGTGAGAATAACACATCTAGCATGGAAAATATTGGCTACCCTTTACCGCCTCGCGAGTAGTAGAGCACACAAAAGAGAAATTTATTTTGAACATTAGAGATGGCACATGCAAATTTACTTAGAACGGCATGGAAATACCGCATATAGGTAGGTATAGTCGACTCATAAGGCAAAACTAGTTTAAAGGGTTTTGGATGCAAAAGTAGTGATCATACTTAGTGCAAAATGAAGGCTAGCAAAAAGATTGAGAAGCGACCAATCAAAAAGAGAAAAATCTCATACCCAAGCATTAAGCATAAGTAACACCGAAAAATGCACCATAAGTAAGATATAAATTTCATTGCATAACTATTGACTTTCGTGCTTGCATAGGGAATCACAAACCTTAACATCAATATTCTTACTAAAGCACAATTACTCATCAACATGACTCACATATCATATCATCATATCTCAAAACCATTACTAAGAATCAAGTTTATTTTGTCCAATGATCTTCATGAAAGTTTTTATTATATCCTCCTTGGATATCTATCACTTTGGGACTATTTCCATATGTTGCTTTTGATAAGCTTAAACAAATATAAGTGAAGATCATGAGCATAAATTTTTGTTTCTCTCAAAATAATCTAAGTGAAGCAAGAGAGAATTTCTTAAAATTTTACTAACTCCCAAATAAATCGAAGTGAAGATTTCTTCAAAATTAACAAAGCACGCCATGCTCAAAAAGATATAAGTGAAGTACTAGAGAAAGTCCATGGCTCTAAAAATTTAAGTGAAGCATAGGATTAAGTATAGCATAATTTTTGGCTCTCTTAAAAGGATGTGTCCAGCAAGGATTAAACACCTAAAACACAAAGCAAAACCAGCAAAGACTCATATCATACAATACGCTCCAAGCAAAACTCTTATCATGTGACAAATAAAAATACAGTTTCTAATAAAATACCGATGGTCGTTAGAAGAAAGCGGGGATGCCACTCGGGGGCATCCCCAAGCTTAGTTGCTTGCTACTTCTTTGAATATTATCTTTGGGTGCCTTGGGCATCCCCAAGCTTAGCCTTTTGCTTATCCTTATTCCTAAATCAATCATAAGATTACCCAAAACTTGAAAACTTCAATCACACAAAACTCAAAGAAAACCTTCGTGCGATCCGTTAGTATAAGAAACTAAACCACTACTATAAGTACTGTAGAAAACCTATTCTTATTTTTTTCATTATATCTACTATATTCCAACTTTTCTATGGCAAAAATTCATCAAAGAAACCATAGAATCATCAAAACAAGCACACAACGCAAAGAAAACAGAATCTGTCAAAAACAGAACAGTCTGTAGCAATCTGAAAATTTCAAATATTTCTGTAACTCGACAAATTATGAAATAAATTGGTGAACGTGAGGAATTTGTCTATTAATCCTCTTAAAAAAGAATCAACTTAAAAGCACTCTTCTGTAAAAAATGAAAAAAGAATCCTGTGAGCGCAAAATTTTCTGTTTTTCAGCAAGATCAATTCTACTTCCACCCAAGTCTTCCCAAAGGCATTGCTCGGCACAAACACTAATTAAAACACAAAAACACAATCATAATAGTAGCATAATTGTTCTAACACTCAAGAACAGAAAGCAAAAAGCAAAAATAAATTTTATTCATTGGGTTGCCTCCCAACAAGCGCTATCGTTTTCCACCCCTAGCTAGGCATAACACGTAGGATCTAAGTTTTATCACTCTTATCCTTGTTTCCCTTAGATGTATTTGTGTCGGGAGGTTTTGCAAATAAGACATAAAACACATTGTCCATAGAAACCTTAACACTATCAAGTTGCTTTTTATCATAATCCCTTTGATTTCCGGCAGTGATCCACGAATAGTGTTGGTTCACATTGTTAAAAACTTGTTGGATCATATCTAAAAGGGGGACTTGCTTCTTAAGATTTTCATCAAAGATTTGGTTATATCCAAGGAAATGTCTCAAAGAATAATCACTATTATAAATAATTTCATCAATCACGGGTTTTTCACGATTCATGCCATAAAAATCAAAGATTTCCCTAGCTTACCGTATTATGTAGTCAAATTCATTCATCAAAACAAGAGTGGCTAACTTTTTAGCTTTAGGATCCTTTATAACGGGCAACTCATAAAACAATCTTTGCAAGGTAGGATGAGTACGAATAAATCTAGTTTCAAGTTTTAGAACAAGTGCCTAAATAGCTTCCGCATAAGATTTAGTCCTTTTAAGTATAGGAATATCGTTAAGACTTAATTTTTCGACACAATTGAAAAATTATTGGATATATTCTTTTCCCATAAAATACCCTTGCCCAAAAACAAAAGTTTTGGCATCCATATTACCCGTACGCTCCACTTTAGGAGATAGGCCATCCTCTGTTTCGGCCATACCAAAGTCACTCATGGTGAAAAGTTCAAGCAAATAAAAGATCTGACGAGAAAACAACAAACGAAAAAGAGGGCAAATAAAACGACAATTTTTTGTGAAATGAGGGAGAGGAAAATGAGAGGCAAATGGAAAATAATGTAAATTACGAGGAGATGAGATTTGTAATTAGGAACCTGGTTGATGTTGAAGATCCTCCCCGGCAACGGTGCCAGAAATTATTTTTGATGTCTGCTAGAACTACGTTGGCATTTCTCCAAAGAGGAAGGATGATGCAGTATAGCGATGGAGGTATGTCCCTCAGTGATGAGACCAAGGTTATTGAATGATACGTCTCCGTCGTATCTATAATTTTTGATTGTTCCATGCCAATATTCTTCAACTTTCATATACTTTTGGAAACTTTTTATACTATTTTTGGGACTAACATATTGATCCAGTGCCCAGTGCCAGTTCCTGTTTGTTGCATGTTTTATGTTTCGCAGAAAACCAATATTAAACCGAGTCCAAACGGGATAAAAACGGACAGAGAATTATTTTGGAATATTTGGGATTTTCCGGAGGAAGGATCAACGCGAAATGGTGTCCGAGGTGGCCACGAGACAAGGGGGCGCGCCCACACCCCCTGGGCGCGCCTGGCACTCTTGTGGGCCACCTGTAAGGCGGTTGATGCCCTTCTTTTGCCCCAAGAAAGCTAATTTTATGAGAAAAATATGGGCGAAAGATTCACCCCAATCGGAGTTACGGGTCTTCGGATATTAAAGAAACGGTGAAGGGGTAGAATCTGAGAACGTAGAAACAGAGAGAGAGATCCAATCTCAGAGGGGATCTCACCCCTCCCACGCCATGGGAGCCTAGGACCAGTGGGGAAACCCTTCTTCCATCTAGGGAGGAGGTCAAGGAAGAAGAAGAAGAAGGGGGGCCCTCTCCCCCTTGCTTCCGGTGGCGCCGGAGCGCTACTGGGGGCCATCATCATCACCACGATCTTCACCAACACCTCCATCATCCTCACCAACATCTCCATCACCTTCCCCCTTCTATCTACAGCGGTCCACTCTCCCACAACCCGCTGTACCCTCTACTTGAACATGGTGCTTTATGCGTCATATTATTATCCAATGATGTGTTGCCATCCTATGATGTCTGAGTAGATTTTCGTTGTCCTATCGGTGATTGATGAATTGCTATGATTGGTTTGAGTTGCATGTTTTATTATTGGTGCTGTCCTATTGTGCCCTCCGTGTCGCGCAAGCGTGTGGGAATCCCGCTGTAGGGTTTGCAATATGTTTATGATTTGCTTATGGTGGGTGGCGTGAGTGACAGAAGCACAGACCCAAGTAAGTAGGTTGTTTGCGTATGGGATAAAGGGGACTTGATACTTTAATGCTATGGTTGGGTTTTACCTTAATGAATCTTTAGTAGTTGCGGATGCTTGCTAGAGTTCCAATCATAAGTGCATATGATCCAAGTAGAGAAAGTATGTTAGCTTATGCCTCTCCCTCAAATAGAATTGCAATAGTGATTACCGGTCTAGTAACATAGTCAATTGCTTAGGGACAATTCCACAACTCCTACCACCACTTTTCCATAATCGCTATATTTACTTATTGCTTCTTTATCTACACAGCCCCTAGTTTATATTTACGTGCTCTTTATTATCTTGCAAACCTATCCAACAACACCTACAAAGTACTTCTAGTTTCATACTTGTTCTAGGTAAAGCGAACGTCAAGCGTGCGTAGAGTCATATCAGTGGCCGATAGGACTTCAGAGAGTATTTGTTCTACCATTAGCTCCTCGTTGGGTTCGACACTCTTACTTATCGAAAGAGGCTACAACTATCCCGTATACTTGCGGGTCATCATTGAACCAGTAGGAGAACCTCCTCACACCACGTAAACAGCACCTGCACACAAATAACAAATACTCGCAACCCGACGTGTTAAAGGGGTTGTCAATCCCTTTCGGGTACGGTGCCTCAAGTAGGCAAATAACGTGAGGTGAAAAGTGGTAGATAGGATAAATAGATCGTGGAACAAATAAATTGTAGCAAGGTATTTTTGTATTTTTGGTTTAATAGATCTAAAAATAAATGCAAGAGAAAATAGATCGCAAAGGCAAATATGATGAAAAGAGACCCCGGGACCATAGGTTTCACTAGTGGCTTCTCTCGAGAAAAATAGCAAATGGTGGGAAAACAATTACTGTTGGGCAATTGATAGAACTTCAAATAATCATGATGATATCCAAGCAATGATCATTATATAGGCATCACGTCCAATATTAGTAGACCGACTCCTGCCTACATCTACTACTATTACTCCACACACTGATCGCATCCAGCATGCATCTAGTGTATTAAGTTCATGAGAAAACGGAGTAATGCAATAAGAACAATGACATGATGTAGACGAGATCCGTTTATCTATTGCGGCAGATATAGATCTCATCTTGTTATCCTTAGTAGCAACGATATATACGTGTCGGTTCCCTTTCTGTCACTGGGATCAAACACCTCTTCCTTGGCCCATTGGCTTTCTTCTGGCCCAAAAAAATCCTCCAAGAGTTGCTTTGCATCTGGACTCCGTTTGATATTGATTTCGTGCGATGTAAAAACCATGCAGAAACAGCAACTGGCACTGCGCACTATGTCAATAGATTAGTACCAAAAAATGATATAAAATGACTATAAAATGATTGTAAAACATCCAAGAATGATAATATAAGAGCATGGGACAATAAAAAATTATAGATACGTTGGAGGCGTATCACATAACCCCTTAGATTTTCTGTATGCACAAAGAGCAGACCAATGGTCATCAGTGGAAGTCGAACACTGTGTGTCAGCTGAACGTTTTTCTTCCACTATTTTGCTGACAAGAGTTCTACTAGAAGATGGTAAGTTGTGCTTACTGGATGCTGATCCAACTGATCCCACTGAAATTTCGCTTAACTCTTCAGATAGCAGTGCCAAAGCATAAGCAGAATCTAGGTTGGTTGATTGTTGGATCCCCACAATAAGCCTGACTAATGGAGTCAAACCTTCCATGAACCGTGTCACATAATGCACATGATTGGGATTTATCTCTTAAGCAGTCAGTTGATCGCACGACTCTGAAAACCGCTCAACGTACTCTTCCACAGTGCTATTTGACGAACATGGAACAATTGCCGAAACTCTGAATGTTTTGATGTTTATTATGATCGAAATGAGATTGCAGCAACTCGCAGAACTCTGTCCATGATACATTCGGCGCGCGACGCTTGATACATCTCCAACGTATCTATAATTTTTTATTGTTTCCTGCTATTATATTATCTGTTTTGGATGTTTAATATGCATTTATATGCTATTTTACATTATTTTTGGGACTAACCTATTAACCGAGAGCCCAGTGCTAGTTCCTGTTTTTTTGCATGTTTTAGAGTTTCGCAGAAAAGGAATACCAAACAAAGGCCAAAAGGAATGAAACTTTCGCGATGATCTTTCTTGCACCAGAAGCAAACCAGGAGACTTGAAGATGAAGTCGGAGACTCAACAAGGCGTCCAAAAGGGTGGAGGGCGCGCCCAGGGGGGTAGGGTGCGCCCCCTACCTCATGGGCCCCTCAGAGCTCTCCTGTCCTAGTTCCTTCACCTATATATACTCTTATACCCCAAAAACATCAGCGGGAGCCATGAAAATACTTTTACACCACCGCAACCTTCTGTACCCGTGAGGTCCCATCTAGGGGCCTTTTTTGGCGTCCTGCCGGAGGGGGATTCAATCATGGAGGGCTTCCACATCAACACCATTACCCTTCCAATAAAGCATGAGTAGTTTACCAAAGACTTACGGGTACATAGCTAGAAGCTAGATGGCCTCTTCTCTCACTTTGATTCTCAATACCATGTTCTCCTCGATGTTGTTGGAGATCTATTTGATGTAATACTCTTTTGCGGTGTGTTTGCCAAGATCCGATGAATTGTGGATTTATGATCAGATTATCTAGGAATATTATTTGAGTCTTCTCTGAATTCTTATATGCATGATTTGATATCTTTGCAAGTCTCTTCGAATTATTGGTTTAGTTTGGCCTACTAGATTGGTTTTTCTTGCAATGGGAGAAGTGCTTAGCTTTGGGTTCAATCTTGCGATGTCCTTTCCGAGTGACAGTAGGGGCAGCAAGGCACGTATTGTATTGTTGCCATCGAGATAAAAAGATGGGGTTTTCATCATATTGTTTGAGTTAATTACTCTACATCATGTCATCTTACTTAATGCGTTACTCCGTTCTTTATGAACTTAATACTCTAGATGCATGCTGGATAGTGGTCGATGTGTGGAGTAATAGTAGTAGATCCAAAAACAGTTTGGTCTACTTGACACGAATGTGATGCCTATATTCATGATCATTGCCTTAGATATCGTCATAATTATGCGCTCTTCTATCAATTTCTCGGCAGTAATTTGTTCACCCACAGTATTATTTGCTATCTTGAGAGAAGCTACTAGTGAAACCTATGGCCCCCGGGTCTCTTTTCCATCATATAAGTTCTATTTTCCATCATACTAGTTTCCAATCTACTATTTTGCTATCTTTTACTTTCTGATCTATAAACCAAAAATACCAAAAATATTTAATTTACCATTTATCTATCTCTATCATATATCACTTTAACAGTGAAGGGATTAACAACCCCTTTATCGCATTGGGTGCAAGTTTGTTGATTGTTTGTGCAGGTATTAGAATAACTTGTGCGTTATCTCCTACTGGATTGATACGTTCGTTCTCGAACAGAGGGAAATACTTGCTCTACTTTGCTGCATCACCCTTTCCTCTTCAAGGGAAAACCAACGCAAGCTCAAGAAGTAGCAGCACTGCACCAATTCAAGCCAGCGAGTCACTGTACCTTCAAACAATGCAGAAGCAAAAGGAATCCACTGGATCTATGATGTGTCCCAAAATTTGAAGTGATCTTCACAACGGGATTGCCACAACTTGGGTTTGGACCCATCAAATCGCGGTAGTTTGATTCAACGACCAAAACTCATGCCATCAGACTCATATGGCCCGAATCCTTCACCGACACTAATGATCTGACGCGAATGAAATGGATCTGTTGTCATACCTCGGACTGGCGGAGGCACATATTTTGGACCTGAATTCTTTTGCTCAGCGTCAGAACAGAATCTGTCAGAACCGCTGGAGCCGCTGCTCGATGGTCGAGCGCGCGTAGGAGCCGCAGCTGCTCATGGGGATGGGGGCACGGTCGAGGATGATGCTGCACCTCTCTCTGTGCTGATCTCGCCCTGCAACTTGTCCAAATCGACACCTATGGCAAGCTTGACGTCGTCGATGCGGACGGAGAGCAGGTCCAACTTCGAGTCCAGCTTGGCGATGGTCGCCGTCATCTCCTCGCCGCGCTCCGGCGTGGTCTTGGACAGGGTAGCGTTGAAGTTGTTGCATAGGAGGTCGTAGATCGCCTTCGTCTTGGGAGAAATTTTTTCCAAGGCTTCTGCTCGCCATCGGTCAATGAGTCGCTTACAGTAGTGGTGGCCTGGGAGATCCAGAGCGGGAAGGTGGAGGGGGAAGGGAACGGCTCTGATACCAGATTGTTAGGGCTACATCAAGGATCCATCTCCATTCATGGCGAATTCGAGTACAGGGAGAGGAATTGGGGGCAGGAGGAAGGAGACCTCGCTTACAAATCACGCACTCACATGCTATCTAGCCGTTTGCCAACAACCGCTCAAATCTTATCGGATACATGTATAAGTACAACGCGTTAACGGGTCCATTCTGGGACGTCTAGCTGAGCCGGTGTGACGCACCCGATTCAATCGTACACTAGTCATGCATGCAAATGTGTACGACCAAGATCAGGGACTCACGGGAAGATATCACAACACAACACTAAAAGTAAAAAAAAGTCGTACAAGCATCATATTACAAGCCAGGGGCCTCGAGGGCTCGAATACAAGTGCTCGAACATAAACGAGTCAGCGGAAGCAACAATATATGAGTACAGACATAAGTTAAACAAGTTGCCATAAGATGGCTAGCACGAACTGGGATACAGATCGAAAGAGGCACTGGCCTCCTACCTGGGATCCTCCTAAACTACTCCTTGTCATCGTCAATGACATGCACGTAGTAGTAGGCACCTCCAGTGTAGTAGGAGTCATCGTTGACGGTGGCATCTGGCTCCTGGGCATCAACGTCTGGTTGCGGCAACAGAGAAGAAAAGGAAAAAGGGGGGAAGAGGGAGAAAAGCAACCGTGAGTACTCATCCAAAGTACTCGCAAGCAAGGATCTACCCTACATATGCATGGGTATATGTGTAAAGAGGCAATATCGGTGGACTGAACTGCAGAATGCCAGAATAAGAGGGGGATAATTAGTCCTATCGAAGACTACGCTTCTGGCAGCCTCCATCTTGCAGCATGGACAAGAGAGTAGATTGAAGTTCTCCAAGTAGCATCGCATAGCATAATCCTACCCAGGGATCCTCCCCTTGTCGCCCTGTGGGAAAGCGATCACCTGGTTGTCTCTAGAACTTGTCTGGGTGTGTTTTATTAAGTATTTGGTTCTAGTTGTCATAAGGACAAGGTACAACTCCGGGTTGTCCTTTTACCAAGGGACACGGCTATTCGAATAGATAAACTTCCCTGCAGGGGTGCACCACATAACCCAACACGCTCGATCCCTCTGGACGGACACACTTTCCTGGGTCATGCCCGGCCTCGGAAGGTCAACACGTCGCTGCCCTACCTAGGCACAACAGAGAGGTCAGCACGCCAGTCTAAATCCTATGGGCACAGGGGTCTGGGCCCATCGCCCATTGCACACCTACACGTTGTGAACGCGGCCGGTGAGTAGACCTAGCAACCTCCATTACAAATGAAGTTGCATTACTCGGTCCAACCCGACATGCGCCGCTCAGTCGCTGATGTCAAGAAGGCTTCAGATGATACCACGATGCCGAGTGCCCATAACTGTTCCAGCGTAGTTGGTTAGTGCATATAGGCCAGTGGCCAGACTCAGATCAAATACTAAGATCTCGTTAAGCGTGTTATTTTGAAGTAACCGCGAATGCCGACCAGGGTTAGTCCCACCTGTCTCCTAGGTGGTCTCAACCTGCCCTGTCGCTCCGCCACAAAGTAATATTCGAGGGCTGTCGGGAACCCAGGCCCACCTCTACCGTGATGGAGCCATCTGTCCTTTCAGCCCACACATCGGAATCACTTGCGGGTACTCTACGAGCCGACCCGACTTTAGTCACCACATGTATAGTATGTATGTGTATAGAATATAGTCGTGATCACCTCCCGAGTGATCACGGCCCGATAGTATAGCAAGGCAGACTGACAAGAGTGTAGGGCCACTGATGATAAACTAGCATCCTGTACTAAGCATTTAGGATTGCAGGTAAGGTATCAACAACTGTAGCAACAATGACAGGCTATGCAACATAATAGGATTAACCAAAACAGTAACATGGTACACTACTCTAATGCGAGCAGTAGAGGGAAGAATAGGCGATATCTGGTGATCAAGGGGGGGGGGGCTTGCCTGGTTGCTCTGGCAAGGAGGGGACGTCAACACCGCAGTCGTACTGGGTAGCAGCGACGTCGGTCTCGTAGTCTACCAGAGAAAACAGGGGGAAGAAACAATAAATATAATGCAAACATAAGCATGTCGATGCATGACATGACAATGAGATGTGCTAGGTGTGCCCTAACGCGTTAGTAGGTGGTACCAGCGAAGGGGGAAACATCCGGGAAAGTATCCCCGGTGTCTCGCGTTTTCGGAAAGATGAACTAGAGGTGAAATGTTACAGATTCACTATGCTAGGGACGTGTGGCTGACAAACGGGTCACGTAATCGGATTCGTTTCGTCGTTCTGAGCAACTTTCATGTACAAAGTTTTCCCATCCGAGTTACGGATTATTTTATATATTTTTTTAAAGATTTAAATCATTTTCTAAATTATTATTATTATTAAATTAATTCAAAATAACATTATTGCCTCAGCATGAGTCGGCATGACGTCAGCAGTCAATAGGGATGTTGACTGGGTCAAACTGACGTGTGGGGTCCGCATGTCATAGGTTGTTTACTTAGCAGGTTAATTAAACATAGTTAATTAGTTTACCTAAAGATTAGGTTAATCTAAACATTATTAATTAAGTTAATTAATTCTTTAATTAATTAATTGATATATTTATTTATATAGATATTTTTAATTCTTTTTTTAAGGGGCATGGGCCCCTTTGTCTAGTGGCATAGAGGCCATAGCGGGGCGGGGCGTTAGCGGGTGAAGCCCGAACTGGTGCTGGCCATGGGGGCGCACCCGATTGGGCGCTTCGCGCGCCGATGGCCACGGCGGGGTGGCCGCAGTTGGCCGGAAGCGGGCTGGGATGAGCGATGGGTGACTGGACCCGGCCGCACGTTAGGGCCAGGCAAACAAGGCGCCTGCGGGGCACCGACGGATACGGCGACGAGCGGCCGCAGCGGCAGGGGAGGGGGGCAGCGGCAGGGTGAGGCCACGGGCTTGGGCCGGCAGCAGGGGACGGGCAGCGGAGCCATGGCGAGGCCTGCACGGTCGCGCCAACGGGGGGAGCAAGACGGACCACTACGTGCTGCGGCAAGACGGGCGACGGACGGCGCGGAGCTCGGGCGACAACAACATTGAGCGGAAGGCAGCGGGCGAACAGACGCGACGTGCATGGTCGATGTGCGGTGTCGCGAGGGGAGGTGGAGGTCGGGTCGGGCATCGTGGCTGCGGCTAACGGCGCGCGAGGGCAGAAGGCAGATGGGAAGACGAGGGGCACGTGTTCACGGTGGCCGTAGGGGAGTGGCAGTAGGGCGCGAGGAAGAGGACTAGGGACGACTTTGACGATGGTGGAGACGGGGAGGCAGTCCGGCGAGGTGGCCTCCGGCGCACGACGACGACACCGTTGTCCAGGAGCGGCGGGGCACATAAGCCCCGATCTGATCTGGATCGGGGGGAGGGAGAGGCGACGTGGGGGGAGTGCGGGGTGGTTGGTTAGGGTTTCGGGGGTGTTTGGGGGATAAGGAGAGTGGGGGTGTCCGGTTGGGCCTTTGCCCAGTTGGGCTATCCAGCTGTGAGCTGGGCCGAAGCCTAGTGAGGGGACGGGGTTGTTTTTCATATTTTTTTGTAGTTTTCTTTTTTTTATTCTTTTCCTTTAGCTTGATTATACTTTACCATAAATACCTAGGCATTAATTGGCACACTCCGAACATTTTACTTTAATGTTTGAAATTTTTTGATGTTTGACGAAAATTCAAATTTGAATTTGAACAATTTTGATCCAATGCAAGATTAGCAACAGTAATTGAGGTGACGTGGCATCATTAGCAGAGGTTTACTGTAGCTTGATTATCCGGGCGTCACAATTCTCCTCCACTACAAGAAATCTTGTCCCGAGATTTAAGAGGGGTGTAAGGGGGAAAGTTCTATTCACGAAATCCTAACGGATCTTCTCTTCTTTGCTTGCTCTTTCGAAGAGGTTGATCCCTTACGTTGATGTCTTCATTTCTCTACATCAAGTCACCATGATCAAGTCGTCATCCTTTCTTCGGGATCTCCATCGTCCTATGAACGCGACCAAGGGGAAAAACTTTGGAAGAACACATCTCCACAAAGCTGGGCATCTGATGGTGAACTCAATGGGAAATACACAAGGTACCCCACGAGTTGTATTTCAGTGAATTCGTTGAGTGCAATATACAAAGGTACCAAAGTTTCAAACGGTTAGGCAATCATTTGACGACTAGACAGAAGCTGGTATGGGGGTTTGAACAGCGAGAATAACATGGTGTTTGATTCCAGGAAGAATAATGGTATGGAATTTAGCTTGTGAATCACATACGAAGCTAGGTGCACATGATACACTAGAATCCGGGTTGTAAAGAAGGGTCAGGTTTCGATCCACTGGACCTATGGGTTATGGGCCCACCATGTGGGTTGAAAGTAGGAAGGGTGGTGACATCTTTCACAGCCGTGACAGGGAGGCATGTCAATGAATAGCTTGTTAGCTATGCCGGCGACAATGTCGGTACCAATGATGGGGAACGAAGAGAGAAATTTTCCTTCTCGTTGAACGAGGCAAACCAATTGGCAAAGTTCTCACCCATCGGTGGTTACCGGAATGTCATCAACAATAGTAACAGGGTCTTACAGACAGCGTGGTACAACAAGGTGCCTACCTAAGCAGGGAATTATCTCTGCTCAGTTAAGTTAGATTCAGGAAGTTTAAACAAAAGAATGGAAAGTAAAACACGATTAACAGATTAAACATAACAATGGAAAGGAAAACTATGATTACACACAATTATTAGGAGTATATCCTTCCCATGGACAAGCAAAACATGGCATACAGGGTAGGAGAGCAAGTACCCAACCATTCAGATAAGAGGCAAGGATTAATCAAGATGTTACCCATACAACGGTGTTTGGATAACTGACCAAGAAACATTTAGTATCGCACCTCCAATGTTCTTGTTGATGGGCGGGGTATCATATTCATGCTTCGAGGTAGCAATGATATGGTGTTCCAATCAAGGGCCAGACTTTGGATTCACAAATGATCCATCAGGAGCAACTTATAAATTAAGTCTTACAATTTCCTTCAGGAAGAATGTTATCCTTGCAAAAGAAATTATAATGATAGGTCCTCCAGCTAGGGGTGCTAGGCATGACATAATATTACCGAGTCATCAAAGGACCAACATCATAACTCCTGGAAAGTTGTCCCAACCATCATAACTGACCGAGATTCAGATCCGATTGGTGTCATGATACCTGAGACTCAGGATGCCCGAGAAGAAAAGGAGGGACACAAATCGACGAAATGACATTGCAAGATTCTCGGGAAATGAACTATGGGAGCGGGTTCCTGAAACAAGGGTTCATCATTAAACCAAGGATAGGATGAGGGGGTGACTGATGAACTCAGCGACAATCCATCGAGAGTCCCAAAAAATGTATTTCCACAATTATGTGAAAAAGGAGATAACATCTATCACATCACAAGATATAATGGTGTATGCTCAAGGAAAACATACACATTTAAACATTGGTTGCAAGGTGCACCTGAAATATGGGTTGGGATGCACGACAAATGTCAGAATGGTGATTCAGGAACCAGCAGACTAAGTTGGAATTATTGTCCATTAACTCCGAAGCAATAAGGTTGCTAAGAATACTGAAGTCTCATAGCAGAGTTCACTTATTGGAATTCCGGTTAGAAGCAATACGGGGACCAAAAAGAAGGGTGATGGCGAGAGGCATCACAATACCCAGAATTCTTAAGAGGTGGAATAATCCTTGCAACATCCTTGACATAAGGGACAGTAATACTTCAAGGTAGAACATAACACAAACTGAATAGCAAGTTGCATCCTTAACAAGAACACGTTTGTGATGAAAGGAAGCTAAACATGCTACCGATGGTAACTCAAATTACCAAGGGACAAGGATGGCACTTACGATCATGAATTCAATTGATGCCCGAGAAGGATTCAAATGTTGATGATGATCACGACAAATTTATCGAGAGGTTTCAAGAAGATGTAACCGATCGGCGATGACATCAAGTCAAAGGGATGCCGAAGCAAAAGGTTACTGGAACCATGGGTACATCATAAACTCGGAATCAAGCTTGTCGTTCAAGGCAAAATGATATGACGAGGAAAGTCGACATAAGCTTAGCTCATCGTCGAAAATTGTGCTCCCGGAAGGACCAAATAGCACAATTAAAATTTAGCACGATAATGATATAGCCGATCAGGCTAGGAATGACTTGAAGGATTATTAAGCTCGTAAGCAACAAAATTTTACTTAGAGTTATTGAATCAGAGTGCAAAATCGGTTCACTTATCGGTGTTCTCGGTTGACAAACAACCCAAAATCCATGAAGTGACAATGACATGGAAAGGTAGTACTTCATCAAAAGTTTGTAAGATGTAGTTCTAAGGCATGATATCCTTGAGATACCAGGAGTAATACTCGAAGGTAGATCATAATAGAGGTTGGGCAGGCGCATTGATCTGTAGAAGACAAGTTCTTTAACTTGTCCAAGAAATGGATCAAAGAAGAACAATTATGGTCAGAACCACGTTGCAAAGGATCAATTCACAGATACTAGGTGATATTTATCAAGGAAATATTTATTATTACAAGAAGCTTCCATGATAGGATCTACATCATGTCCATGGGCATGAACACAAAGTTCAAGGTCGACTCCCACTTCTCTAATGCATAACCTTTTACTCACTTCTCGTCTTTGACGAAGTTGTAGTGTTGAAATTTTATCTGACATAACATCAGTAGAGTATGACCCATAGTAGTTTCCGAGTTCACACATATTGGAAAAGGCATAGGTGCAACCCATCAGGGCCTCTTAGGAACATATACCACAAACTTCAGGAGTAAATAACACAAGCTCAAAAGCAGTGCATGTTCGACAAGGCAGAGGATACAATTTACCAAAGGCATTATGTATCCGAGTAAAGACTCACAAAGTTATGGAATATGAAGGACGTTGTCAGATAAAATCCAATAAAGGATCTGGTGGTCCACAAGGGATCTGATGTTAGCATCGTTACTCAACTAGAAGAAGAAAGAGTGCAAGGGGGTTCGATTATAGAAACAACTGACTAACTCAAAGCTCAATTGTATAAGAATTATGAATTCCCAGTCAAGGGATCAGAAGCAACGCTCTGATTAGGGATGTATAAGTTGAATAGTCTTAGGGGTACCATCGACGACAATTTGATTGGTCGAGAACCAACTTGAGTTAAAAAACGACGGTCGAGCCGGAAAGATAATTCATAAGGATCATCTGATGATTGCGGGCACTCGCAACATATTGAATCAATGGACCCAAAATGATAATGACAAAGGATGCCAACGAAGATTACCACACCTATGGGATTATTCATAATGCAAGCAAGCAAGAACTTCAAAAGCAATAAGCTATTGCGGATTTTTGAAAGATCGAATTGTATTTGAAGACTTTTGTGAAACACATGAACAAATGGGAATGAGCAGATACTCGGTAAGTGCGAGGAATTATCCGTAGCGTGTAATCATGTGGTAAAACCTGTAAGGCAATAAGCTCAAAGGATTCTCGGAGAAACGAAGAGCAGTTCGGGGCATCTTGTAATAACAGGAGTTATCCATAATGATATAGCAGTGGTAGGGAGTTTGTAAGGGCAGTGTGCACAAGTGTCTCGGGAGAACATCGTAGAGTATCTTTGAAATCTTTTGGTGCACTAAGCAATCATCTGGAGCGAGGGCTCTCCGGGAGGAAGTAGTTACGAGAGCCTAGAGTCGGTGTTAGTAAAATCATTTAACCCGAATAGAGGAGAGATCAGAGTCCCAGAGTAAAGGTCGAGGAGTAAAAGATCCTAATACCACCCAAATGGCGACGTGGGCCCGTAAGACTCACAACCATGTTAGTAAAAGTTTTGTAGTGACTAGACTCGACTTCGGCCAAGGAGTGTGGAAGGGGAGTTCCTACAGGCAGTCGGCTCTGATACCAACTTCTGACGCCCTCGATTCAATCGTACACTAGTCATGCACACAAATGTGTACGATCAAGATCAGGGACTCACCGGAAGATATCACAACACAACTCTAAAAGTAAAAAAAAGTCATACAAGCATCATATTACAAGCCAGGGGCCTCGAGGGCTCGAATACAAGTGCTCGAACATAAACGAGTCAGCGGAAGCAACAATATATGAGTACAGACATAAGTTAAACAAGTGGCCATAAGATGGCTAGCACAAACTGGGATACAGATCGAAAGAGGCGCATGCCTCCTGCCCGGGGATCCTCCTAAACTACTCATGGTCGTCGTCAGCGGCCTGCACGTAGTAGTAGGCACCTCCAGTGTAGTAGGAGTCATCGTCGACGGTGGCCTCTGGCTCCTGGACTCCAACGCCTGGTCGCGGCAAATGAGAAGAAGAGGAAAAAGGGGGGAAGAGGGAGCAAAGCAACCATGAGTACTCATCCAAAGTACTCGCAAACAAGGATCTACCCTACATATGCATGGGTATATGTGTAAAGAGGCAATATCGATGGACCGAACTGCAGAATGCCAGAATAAGAGGGGGATAGGTAGTCCTATCAAAGAATACGCTTCGGGCAGCCTCCATCTTTGTCACATCCCTAGCTCTGGTATGACCTAGACTAGCTAGTCATTTGTGCATCATGTTTATATTCCATTTAAATCTGAAATGAGGATTTGTGAAACCCTCAGAATCATCTCTGAAAATGACCCAAATAAAAATTGCTCCAAAAAGGTCCAAGAAAATGCTCATGTTGCTCTCTGGAAATATTGGACAGAGATAAAAATCAAACCTACATTTTTAAGAGCCCATAAGTATTTATTTTGGGCATTTGGAATTAATGCATAATTATTTGCATTGGATATATATTTGTTATATATATAATATATGTCCAAAAATTATGCCATTTGCTGAGGAGCTCTGGAATAATACCACTAGTTCCTACAAAAATTGGCATAAGTAAATAAAATGATTTAGTATTATTATTAAATCAAACAAATGTTAAAAAATAGAAAAGAAAAACAAAACAGGAGAAAACCTACCTGGTGCTTACCTCCCGGTGCAGCCTGGCACTGTGCGGCCTGGCCTGGCCCAGCAGGCCGGCCCAGCCCACCACCGCCGTCGTCCTCCTGGCGCCAGTCGGCCAGGCATGTGGCCGACGCGCGCGCACAGGCAGAGCGCCACACCACCAGCTCGCCTGCCTGCCTCCCCTGCCAGCGCGACGCCGCGATGCCTCTTCTTGGTGCCGCCCCGATCCCCGTGGCCTCACCCCCTCTCTCCCGTGCCTCTCCCCTCCTCTGGCTCCCTCTCCCTCTCTTCATCGAGCACATCGGAGAGCGCCGCTGCTCGCCGCCGTGGCCACCGGCCACCCCTCGCCGTGCCGTTGCGCCCAGAAGCTCCGCCACATCGTCGGCTACCTCTTCATCAAGCCACGCGCCTCGGGAGGCCCTGGAGAGTCGCCATCGCCGCCGTCTTCATCTCCGGTCGCCGGAGATCGTCTTCGCCGCCCCGCCGTCTTCAGCGCGTCCCCGAGCTCGCCGACAAGCCTGTCGAGTCCGCTGTGAGCATCTCCCCGTTTCCCCTCTCTTCTCCCCCTCGTTCCCGCGTCGTAGCCGTCGTTTCCACCGTGGCCGAAGCCATCGCCGCCGCAGCTCCTCGCCGTCGTGTCCACAGCCGTGCGCGCTCACAACGGAGTGCCTCACCATGCCCAGGAAGCTCTCAGGAGCCTAACGCACACACCCACTCGCCCTCTCGTGCACCGTAGCGCTGAATCCAACCCCGATCGAGCTTCGGCCGCCCCCGAGCTCGTCGCCGGCGCCACTCCGGCCACTCCCTGGCCGAGCCACCACCACGGTTGGATGCGGACGAGCGTCCGCATCCCGTAGTTGTGCTTCGCGCGCTAAACGGAGCCCTGTGGGCGATTTCCGCGGTGCCCCGCCGTCTCGGACCTTGCTGGCGGCTTAACGCCGGTGAGGTTTGACCCTTTGACCTCGCCGGCCGTCAGGTGGGCCCCGTGGGTCAGGTGATTAGCTTAACGCTAATCACCATCTATCTAACCCTGACGCTGACAGTGGGGCCCCGCGCCCTAATATTTTAATTAGATTAGTATAAAACCCCTGATTAACCCTTAGACACTGACGTGTGGACCCCACATGTCAGGTTTGACCGTAGTCAGCCGTAGTTGACCTGCTGACAACATGCTTACTCAATGCTGACGCAATAATGATTTCTGGATTTAAATTAAATCAGGAAATTCCAGAAAATGATTCAAACTTCAAAAAATCATAAAAATTCAACCGTAGCTCAGATTGAAATAATTTATATATGAAAAATTATCAGAAAAATGCAATCTTCCCATCTGTTCTAGTTTCATGCATGACAAACTAACTTATACCTACTGTATAAGTGAAACAATAAAAAGGGCATTTATAAAGAGCTTACTTGGAGTTGCATTTGAATCCTTGATTCAAATGGACTTCATCCAAATATAATGCTAGCTGCATTAGCACAATCAGCATCACATCTTCATGCCATGTTCATGCATCATATTGTTGCATATGCTTGTGTATTGATTGTTGGCACCGTTCCTTCTCGATAGGTCCTGCTCCGGAGACCGTTCCAGAGTACCTATCTGTGAAGCAGTGCCTCCCTTACTGATCTACCAGGCAAGCAAACCCCCTTGTTCATTCCGATACAATCCTACTCTCTCACTCCTGCTCTCAGTTATTGCATTAGGACAACAACGATTCATCTGCTACTTTGTGCTGCGGTAGTTGAACCCATTCCTCTGCATGACCTGTCATTGCCACAGTAAATAGTTGAAACCCACTAGCATGTGTAGGAGTTGATTGAGCCATGTTGTGTTCCTACCATGCCATGCCTGCTATTGCTTAGAGTGTGTCAGGTCTGATTCATTGGGAATGAATTGGAGTATAGTGCTATGTTCTGATGTTGAGAGTGAAGTGTGTGAACACGATTTGGTAAAGGTAGCGGTGAGAGGCCATGTAGGAGTACATGGTGGGTTGTCTCACTGGAACCGTCCTTAAGCACTGAGTTCTGTGTATGTTGTCCAATGACTAGCTACTACCACACATTGGAATGCTTAAGTTCCTCTCTCGACTAATTAACCGACTTGATCTCTGTCCAGGAGTCGCAACTAGTTTCTGGTGTTTGTAGGTAGTGCTATTTTTCTACCAAGTGGCACCCGTCAGGGTGGGCTTGGGACAGACTAGGCACACGTGGCCTGGTGTACCGAGTGGCACCCGGATGGTGGGCTCGGGAACCCTACACACAGCGTTTGGGGCCGTGAGCGACACCCCGGCCGGATCTCCTTGCAGATGGAACCCGAATAGGCGATAAACCTGGATTAGAGTCTTGTGTGGTTAGTCAGGTCGTGGCCGACACCCTCGCCAGGCTTCCGCTTGAAGGTTGCCGAGATACATGACGTGTACATGGCGGTAAGTGGCGAGAGCGTGTGTGAAGAAGTACACCCCTGCAGGGTTAACATGATCTATTCGAATAGCCAGGTCCGCGGTTATGGACTTCTTGGATGCTTACATGGTACATAGACAACTGGAAGTGGATACTTTAAAATTCTCAAGACAAAGTGTGAGTGCTATGGATGGCCTTCTCGTAGGGTGACGGGAATGAATCCATAGTAGTGTATTGTGTGGTGATTAGTGGACTCGTGTGCGCCATATCACCTCAAAGAAGTTCTGGTAGTCGTAGAACAGGATAGCCACAGAGTCAAAGCTGGCTTGCTGCAACTAAACCCCACATTACCTTCTTGATACAAATGCATGTATGATAGGATCTGATGTAAGTCTTGATGAGTACCTTTGTACTCATGTTGCTTTATTTACGTTTTTGCAGCAGAGACTTCGGTCTTACTAGTGTTCTCGTGCACTTCGACAAGTAGCTTGTACCTCAGCTACGATCTTGATCGGATGTTGTAGTTAGTTAGGCTCTTCAGCCTTTTTCATTTGTAGATGTCTGTACTCAGACATGTAATGCTTCCGCTTGTTGCTTGTTTGCTCTGATTGTTGGGTCATGTGACCCCTGTTTGTAATAAATGCTATGATGGCTCTTCTGAGCCTTTATCTATATGAGTTGTTGAGTTATGCTGTGATGCCATGTTGTACATCACATACTTGCATGTTATGCGTACGTGTAATGTGTATTGCTATGTGGGATCTGACTATCTAGTTGTTTATCCTTAGTAGCCTCTCTTACCGGGAAATGTCTCCTAGTGCTTCCACTGAGCCATGGTAGCGTGCTACTGCTCCGGAACACTTAGGCTGGCCGGCATGTGTCCTTCTTCATTCCTGTGTCTATCCCTTTGGGGAAATGTCACGCGGTGTCTACCGGAGTCCTGTTAGCCTGCTACAGCCCAGTTTACCGGAGTCCTGCTAGCCCAGTTGCTACAGCCCGAATTCACTCGCTGATGACCGACACGTTCGATGTTGGGTCATGTATGCCTGTCCCTATAAGTTAGTGCCACTTTGGGTTCACGACTAGCCATGTCAGCCCGGGTTCTTTGTCATATGGATGCTAGCGACACTATCATATACGTGTGCCAAAAGGCGCAAACGGTCCCGGGCATGATAAGACGACACCCGTGGGAATACCGTGCGTGAGGCCGCAAAGTGATATGAGGTGTTACATGCTAGATCGGTGTGGCATAGAATCGGGATCCTTACAATCTTGCAGGATGTAGAAGAGAGTAGATTGAAGTTCTCCAAGTAGCATCGCATAGCATAATCCTACCCGGCGATCCTCCCCTCGTCACCCTATGGGAAAGCAATCACCAGGTTGTCTTTGGAACTTGTCTGGGTGTGTTTTATTAAGTATCTAGTTCTAGTTGTCATAAGGTCAAGGTACAACTTCGGGTCATCCTTTTACCGAGGTACACGGCTATTCGAATAAATAAACTTCCCTATAGGGGTGCACTACATAACCCAACACGCTCGATCCCTTTGGCCGGACACACTTTCCTGGGTCATGCCCGGCCTCGGAAGGTCAACACGTCGCCGCCTACCAAGGCACAACAGAGAGGTCAGCACGCCGGTCTAAATCCTATGCGTGCAGGGGTCTGGGCCCATCGCCGATTGCACACCTACTCGTTGTGAACGCGGTCGGTGAGCAGACCTAGCAACCTCCATTACAAAGGAAGTTGCATTACTCGATCCAACCCGGCGCGCGCCGCTCAGTTGCTGACGTCAAGAAGGCTTTGGATGATACCACGACGCCAGGTGCCCATAACTGTTCCCGCGTAGTTGGTTAGTGCGTATAGGCTAGTGGCCAGACTCAGATCAAATACCAAGATCTCGTTAAGCGTGTTATTTTGAAGTAACCGCGGACGCCGACCAGGGCCAGGCCCACCTGTCTCCTAGGTGGTCTCAACCTGCCCTGTCGCTCTGCCACAAAGTAACAGTCGGGGGCCGTCGGGAACCCAGGCCCACCTCTACCGGGACGGAGCCACCTGTCCTTTCAGCCCCCACATCGGAATCACTTGCGGGTACTCTACGAGCCGACCCAACTTTTGTCACCACATGTATGGTATGTATGTGTACAGAATATACCTGTGATCACCTCCCGAGTGATCACGACCCGATAGTATAGCAAGGCAGACTGACAAGAATATAGGGCCACTGATGATGAACTAGCATCCTATACTAAGCATTTAGGATTGCAGGTAAGGTATCAACAACTGTAGCAACAATGACAGGCTAAGCAACATAATAGGATTAACCGAAATAGTAACATGCTACACTACTCTCATGCAAGCAGTAGAGGGAAGAATAGGCAATATCTAGTGATCAAGAGGGGGAGGGGGCTTGCCTGGTTGCTCTGGCAAGGAGGGGCCGTCAACATCGTAGTCGTACTGGGTAGCAGCGGTGTCGGTCTTGTAGTCTACCGAGAAAAGAGGGGGAAGAAACAATAAATATAATGCAAACATAAGCATTTTGATGCATGACATGACAATGAGCGGTGCTAGGTGTGCCCTAACGCATTAGTAGTTGGTACCGGCGAAGGGGGGAAACATCCGGGAAAGTATCCCCGATGTCTCACGTTTTCAGACAGATGAACCGGACGTGAAATGTTGCAGGTTCGCTATGCTAGGGACGCGTGGCTGACGAACGGGTTGCATATTCGGATTCGTCTCGTCGTTCTGAGCAACTTTCATGTACAAAGTTTTTCCATCCGAGTTACGAATTATTTTATATTAATTTTTAAAGTTTCAAATCATTTTCTAAATTATTATTATTAAATTAGTTCGAAATTAGTATTATTGCCTCAGCATGAGTCAGCATGATGTCTGCAGTCAATAGGTATGTTGATTGGGTCAAATTGACGTGTGGGGTCTGCATGTCATAGGTTGTTTAGTTAGGAGTTTAACTACACAGAGTTAATTAGTTTACCTAAAGATTAGTTTAATCTAAACATTATTAATTAAGTTAATTAATTCTTTAATTAATTAATTGATATATATATATATATTTAATTCCTTTTTAGGGGCGTGGGCCCCATTATCTAGTGGCACAGAGGCCATAGCGGGGCGGGGCATTAGCGGGTGAAGCCCAAACAGGCGCTGGCCACGGGGGCGCACCCGATTGGGCACTTCGCGCGCCGATGGCCACGATGGGGTGGCCGCAGTTGGCTGGAAGTGGGCTGGGATGGGCGCTGGGTGACTGGACCCGGGCGCACGACGGGGCGAGGCAAACAGGGCGCCAGCGAGGCACCAGCGGCTATGGCGACGAGCAGCCGCAGCCGCAGGGGAGGGGGGCAACGGCAGGGCGAGGCCACGGGCTTGGCTAGCATCAGGGGATGGGCAGCGGAGCTGCGGCGAGGCGTGTGCGGTTGCGGCAATAAGGGGAGCAGGACGGCTCGTGTGCGTGCTGCGGCAAGACGGGCGACGGATGATGCGAAGCTCGGACGGCAGCAGCAATGAGCGGAAGGCAGCGGGCGAACGGACACGACGTGCATGCTCGGTGTACGGTGTCGCGAGGGAAGGCGGATGTCGGGTCAGGCGTCATGGCCACGGCTAACGGCGCGTGAGGGCGTAGGGCAGAGGGGAAAATGAGGGGCGCGTACTCACGATGGCCGTAGGGGAGTGGCAGTAGGGCGCGGGGAAGAGGACTGGGCACGACGACGACGATGGTGGAGACGGGGAGGCAGTCCGACGAGGTGGCCTCCGGTGCACGTCGATGGCGCCGTTGTCTAGGAGTGGCGGGGC
>NC_041387.1:35774230-35779940 GCF_002162155.2 Triticum dicoccoides | reverse complement strand
GGGGGGGAGGGAGAGGCGGCGTGGTGGGGAGGGGGAGTGCGGGGTGGTTGGTTAGGGTTTCGAGGGTGTGTGGGGGATAAGGGAGTGGGGGTGGCTAGTTGGGCTGTCCAGCTATGAGCTGGGCCGAAGCCCAGTGAGGGGGGGTTGTTTTTTATTTTTTTGTAGTTTTGTTTTCTGTTTTTATTCTTTTCCTTTTTCTTTATTTTCTCTACTGTTTTAATTCATTTTAAATTATTTAGATATCCTGTAAAAATGTGATTCCTTCATCATAAATACCTAGGCATTAATTGGCACACTCCGAACATTTTACATTAATGTTTAATTTTTTTGATGTTTGACAAAAATTCAAATTTGAATTTGAGCAGTTTTGATCCAACGCGAGATTAGCAACAGTAATCGACGTGGCGTGGCATCATTAACAGAGGTTTACTGTAGCTTGATTATCCGGACGTCACAGCCGAAGGGCGAGGCTGTCTCTTGGGCCTGCTTGAAGTTTGAATCTCGCCTTGGTGCTCGCTCGTGTCGCTGACATTCTGTTTGATGAGGCGGCCGTACAATTGGCACCAATACATGCAGGCATTGTAGTGGTTGCTGCCATGACAGACGGCATAAGCAGTCCCGGCCCGCGGCCATGGCCAGGAGGATCCCTACGACGAGCATGCCTACACACCACGTAACACTATGCTTATTGGAGCCATGCCCATGACTTGTTAGATATTGAACATATAAACCCTGCTAGAGTGGTAGTCACAACGAAGGCAGCCACGTCGCCTTTAAATCGCTCGTGCCACCGCCTGTTATTTTTGTGCCCTGTTGAGGGCATTTTCGTCATTTCGCATCCAGGCGTATAAAAGGCAGCCGTTCCAGTGGAGTTAACCTAGCCTTCTACCCGTCCCCCACTCGCACCGCGCCCCTCTCCTCTCTCTCCCTCCAAACCCTAGCTAGACCGCGCCCGCCTCCCTGCCCCGCTGCCGCCACTCGCGCCCGTCTCCTCCAGGCACTATGCTTATTGAAGTCTAACTCTCTTCCTATGCATATGCATGTCATAAAAGAACAATTCATGCACACCAAGTAAAGGCCAATGCATAGTATAAACAGTTTCTTGCAATTTTATCATATGGGAAACATAGAGAGGTGGAGATATAGTTCCTATATCATAATAATTGCAAGTAGGAGCAGCAAGCACATGCATATTATATCTATCAAAATCATCATGTGTAGTAGTAAAACGCAACCGATCAATATAATCCTTAGTAAGGGCAAACTTCTCCGATATAGTGTAGTAGGGAGAATTCAAAAAGATAATAGGACTATCATGCATGGGTGCAATAGCAACAATTTCATGTTTAACATAAGGAACTATAGCAAGTTCATATCCATAAGCATAATTCATATTGGCATCTTGGCCACAAGCATAGCAAGCATCATCAAAAAGGGGTATTTCAAAAGAATTAATGGGATCATAGCAATCATCATAGTAATCATCCTTCGGTAAGCATGAAGGGGAATTAAACAATGTACGAGTTGAAGATTTATTCTCATTAGAAGGTGGGCATGGGTAGCTAATCCGCTCTTCCTCCTTTTGTTCTTTGCTCTCCTCATCATCTTTTTCATCCAATGAGCTCACAATTTCATCAATTTCTTCTTCCATAGACTCCCGAGCGGAGACTTCCTCAAATGCATCAATATCGGCATTATATTCATAGTTCTCATAGAAATATTGAAGTATAGAAAAATTTGCAGGTCTATAAACAGCATCATCAAGATTTTCACACGTTTTAAACAAAGATTCAATTTCATAAGCACCCATAAAAGCAACAAATTCTTCTATTTGTTCCACATCATAGTAATCATATATACGATTAGCATAAGAAGACAAGGTTTTATTATCATTAAATTTGCATGAAAAGTCAAGGTGAGGAGCCTTCATCCTAGAGCAATAAGTATAATCATATCTCAAGCATAGTTGACGAGCATACCAATGCAACATATGAGTTTGATCCCATAATAGTTTCCCTTTTGGTGTCAAGCGATAATCTCTAAAGTATTCATGGTGATCCAACGTGACTCCCATAACATAATTAAATGGGATTTTCTCAGGATTATCAAAGTAGTACATAATATTGTTCACATAATGAGCATCGAGGGTTTTAGGAGGTTCCCCATCTCCATGAGTAGCAAGTACACCTAATTTTTTTGGTATTTCGTGTTCCATATCCATAACTAAAGATAGAGAACAACTAAGAACAGCAAATAAAAATTACTTAGTGATAAAGCAAACAAGCACACACGGGAATATTCACCCCACGCTATGACTCCCCGGCAACGGCGCCAGAAAAAGGTCTTGATAACCCACAAGTATAGGGGATCAATTGTAGCCTCTTTCGATAAGTAAGAGTGTCGAACCCAAGGAGGAGCTAAAGGTAGAACAAATATTCCCTCAAGTTCTATCGACCATCGATACAACTCTATGCACGCTTGCCGTTCGCTTTACCTAGAACAAGTATGAAACTAGAAGTACTTTGTAGGTGTTTTTGGATAGGTTTGCTAGATAATAAAGAGCATGTAAATATAAACTAGGGGCTGTTTAGATAAAGAAGCAATAAATTAAATATAGCGAGTGTGGAAAAGTGGTGATAGGAGTTGTGAAATTATCCCTAAGCAATTGATTACTTTACTAGACCGATAGCAAGTTTTATGTGGGAGAGGCATAAGCTAACATACTTTCTCTTCTTGGATCATATGCACTTATGATTGAAACTCTAGAAAGCATCCGCAACTACTAAAGATCATTAAGGTAAAACCCAACCGTAGCATTAAAGCATCAAGTCCCCTTTATCCCATACGCCACAACCCCCTTACTTGGGTTTATGCTTATGTCACTCAAGCAACGCACTATAAGCGAATCATGAACACATAGCAACACCCTACAGCGGGAATCCCTCAGGCTTGCACGACACGGATGGCACAATAGGACAACAACATAACCACAAGAAAATTAAACCAATCATAGCAATTCATCAATCACCGATAGGACAATGAAAATCTACTCAGACATCATAGGATGGCGACACATCATTGGATAATAATATGAAGCATAAAGCACCATGTTCAAGTAGAGTGTACAGCGGGTTGCGGGAGAGTGGACCTCTGAATATAGAGGGGGAAGGTGATGGAGATGTTGGTGAAGATGGCGGAGGTCTTGGTGTAGATTGCGGTGATGATGATGGCCCCCGCCAGCATTCCGGCGCCACCAGAAGCGAGGGGGGAGAGCCCCTCTTCTTCTTCTTCTTCTTCTTCTTCCTTGACCTTCCCCCTAGATGGGAGAAGGGTTTACCCTCTGGTCCATGGTTTCCATGGCGTGGGAGGGGCGAGAGCCCCTCCGAGATTGGATATGTCTCTCTGTCTCTCTTTGTTTCTGCGTTCCCGGATTCTGCCCTT
This sequence comes from Triticum dicoccoides, assembly GCF_002162155.2. Classification (NCBI taxonomy): domain Eukaryota; kingdom Viridiplantae; phylum Streptophyta; class Magnoliopsida; order Poales; family Poaceae; genus Triticum; species Triticum dicoccoides. Next base: position 35,776,499 of record NC_041387.1, on the reverse strand, counting down.
TCACCGTTTCTTATATATCCGGAGATCTGTAACTCCGATTGGATTGAAACCTTTGCCCAGATTTTTCTCCGAAAATTAGCTTACTTGCGGCAAAAAGAGAGCGTCAACCGCCTTACGGGGTGCCCACGAGGGTCAGGGGCGCGCCCCCTGCCTCGTGGCCCCCTCGGGCACCATCTCGCGTTGATTCTTCTTCCCAGATGTCACAAATATTCCAAAAATACTCTCCGTCCATTTTTACCCTGTTTGGACTCCGTTTGATATGGGGTTTCTGCGAAACATAAAACATGCAACAAACAGGAACGGGCAGGGGGCACTGGATCAATATGTTAGTGCCAAGAGTAATGTAAAAAGTTTCCAAAGGTATATGAAAGTTGTAGAATATTGGCATGGAACAATTAAAAATTATAGATACGACGGAGACGTATCAGGGATCACTATAAAAGATGAAAGAGGAGTGCTAGTGGTGTTGTACCATACATGGCCAGGAAGGATCAATGGGCCGTTCATCAACTAGCATTGCATTTTGTTTCATCTTCAGAATGCCCTAAGAAGCTGCAGGAAAACATGTTACATAAATCATCATCTGGAATTAAGATGGACTAAGTATTTAGAATGCCCGAGTGATCACGACCCGATAGTATAGCAAGGCAGACTGACAAGAATATAGGGCCACTGATGATGAACTAGCATCCTATACTAAGCATTTAGGATTGCAGGTAAGGTATCAACAACTATAGAAACAATGACAGGCTAAGCAACATAATAGGATTAACCGAAATAGTAACATGCTACACTACTCTAATGCAAGCAGTAGAGGGAAGAATAGGCAATATCTAGTGATCAAGAGGGGGAGGGGGCTTGCCTGGTTGCTCTGGCAAGGAGGGGCCGTCAACACCGTAGTCGTACTGGGTAGCAGCGGTGTCGGTCTTGTAGTCTACCGGAGAAAACAAGGGGAAGAAACAATAAATATAATGCAAACATAAGCATTTTGATGCATGACATGACAATGAGCGGTGCTAGGTGTGCCCTAACGCATTAGTAGTTGGTACCGGCGAAGGGGGGAAACATCCGGGAAAGTATCCCCGATGTCTCGCGTTTTCAGACAGATGAACCGGACGTGAAATGTTGCAGGTTCGCTATTCTAGGGACGCGTGGCTGACGAACGGGTTGCATATTCGGATTCGTCTCGTCGTTCTGAGCAACTTTCATGTACAAAGTTTTTCCATCCGAGTTACGAATTATTTTATATTAATTTTTAAAGTTTCAAATCTTTTTCTAAATTATTATTATTAAATTAGTTCGAAATTAGTATTATTGCCTCAGCATGAGTCAGCATGACGTCAGCAGTCAATAGGGATGTTGATTGGGTCAAATTGACGTGTGGGGTCTGCATGTCATAGGTTGTTTAGCTAGGAGTTTAACTAAACAGAGTTAATTAGTTTACCTAAAGATTAGTTTAATCTAAACATTATTAATTAAGTTAATTAATTCTTTAATTAATTAATTGATATATATATATATATATATATATATATTTAATTCCTTTTTAGGGGCGTGGGCCCCATTATCTAGTGGCACAGAGGCCATAGCGGGGCGGGGCATTAGCGGGTGAAGCCCGAACAGGCGCTGGCCACGGGGGCGCACACGATTGGGCAGTTCGTGTGCCGATGGCCACGGTGGGGTGGCCGTAGTTGGCTGGAAGCGGGCTGGGATGGGCGCTGGGTGACTGGACCCGGGCGCACGACGGGGCGAGGCAAACAGGGCGCCAGCGAGGCACCAGCGGCTATGGCGACGAGCAGCCCCAGCCGCAGGGGAGGGGGGCAACGGCAGGGCGAGGCCACGGGCTTGGCTAGCATCAGGGGATGGGCAGTGGAGCTGTGGCGAGGCGTGTGCGGTTGCGGCAACAAGGGGAGCAGGACGGCTCGTGTGCGTGCTGCGGCAAAACGGGCGACGGATGATGCGAAGCTCGGACGGCAGCAGCAATGAGCGGAAGGCAGCGGGCGAACGGACACGACGTGCAGGGTCGGTGTACGGTGTCGCGAGGGAAGGCGGAGGTCGGGTCAGGCGTCATGGCCGCGGCTAACGGCGCGTGAGGGCGTAGGGCAGAGGGGAAAATGAGGGGCGCGTACTCACGATGGCCATAGGGGAGTGGCAGTAGGGCGCGGGGAAGAGGACTAGGCACGACGACGACGATGGTGGAGACGGGGAGGCAGTCCGACGAGGTGGCCTCCGGTGCACGTCGATGGCGCCGTTGTCCAGGAGCGGCGGG
>NC_041387.1:35674012-35773997 GCF_002162155.2 Triticum dicoccoides | reverse complement strand
GGGGTGGTTGGTTAGGGTTTCGAGGGTGTGGGGGGGATAAGGGAGTGGGGGTGGCCAGTTGGGCTGTCCAGCTATGAGCTGGGCCGAAGCCCAGTGAGGGGGGGTTGTTTTTAAATTTTTTGTAGTTTTGTTTTCTGTTTTTATTCTTTTCCTTTTTCTTTATTTTCTCTACTGTTTTAATTCATTTTAAATTATTTAGATATCCTGTAAAAATGTGATTCCTTCATCATAAATATCTAGGCATTAATTGGCACACTCCGAACATTTTACATTAATGTTTAATTTTTTTGATGTTTGACAAAAATTCAAATTTGAATTTGAGCAGTTTTGATCCAACGCGAGATTAGCAACAGTAATCGACGTGGCGTGGCATCATTAACAGAGGTTTACTGTAGCTTGATTATCCGGACGTCACAGCCGAAGAGCGAGGCTGTCTCTTGGGCCTGCTTGAAGTTTGAATCTCGCCTTGGTGCTCGCTCGTGTCGCTGACATTCTGTTTGATGAGGCGGCCGTACAATTGGCACCAATACATGCAGGCATTGTAGTGGTTGCTGCCATGACAGACGGCATAAGCAGTCCCGGCCCGCGGCCGTGGCCAGGAGGATCCCTACGACGAGCATGCCTACACACCACGTAACACTATGCTTATTGGAGCCATGCCCATGACTTGTTAGCTATTGAACATATAAACCCTGCTAGAGTGGTAGTCACAACGAAGGCAGCCACGTCGCCTTTAAATCGCTCGTGCCACCGCCTGTTATTTTTGTGCCCTGTTGAGGGCATTTTCGTCATTTTGCATCCAGGCGTATAAAAGGCAGCCGTTCCAGTGAAGTTAACCTAGCCTTCTGCCCGTCCCCCACTCGCACCGCGCCCCTCTCCTCTCTCTCCCTCCAAACCCTAGCTAGACCGCGCCCGCCTCCCTGCCCCGCTGCCGCCACTCGCGCCCGTCTCCTCCGGCGAGGCGCCGCATCCCTCCCCCCTCTCCACTCCCGGCGCAGTCGTCGGATCCATCCATGCTCTCCACCTCTTTCCCCGGCCCCTCTGCCTCCCCCCACCATGAGAGAGAGGGATTGACTCCCCCACCATGAGAGAGGGAGAGGGATGGACAAATAGGAGACAGGGGCATGAGGAGAAGAGGAAGGAGACGGGGGCAGGAGGAGAAGAGGAAGGAGAGGCCCTGCTCTGCTCCCCCGCCTCGAACCAGTCGTTGCCATGGAGAAGGACGGCCAGTAGGGGAGGCCGGCGGTGGAGGGAGGAGCGGCGGTGACAGAGGCACCGGCCATCGGGGACCTCTCGAGCCGTCCAGCGTGACCTTCATCTGGGGTAGGGGAGCAGCAGCCGCAGGGGGCTCCAACCTCTTCTTTGCGGTAGGCGGCAGGCGCAGCTCCTCCTCTCTCCTCCCCCCCCACACGACAACGACCCCAACCCCCACCCCAGCCTTGTTTGGAGGATATCGTCAGAATCAGCATCCTTGATAATTATGTCAAAATTTCTGGGATTTGTGATTCTTATCGAATTAAGAGATTATCTGTTGGCCTGTCCCTATTTATGATTTCAGATTATTATTTTTGGTGCACTCCAGTTTCAGAAATCTGATCCGTCACCCCTACTCTGACCTTGATGGACTATTGTTATCATTGTCCTCTGCCTTGCTCAGGACAATGATGGCCGGGTGAGCCAGAGACAAGCTGAGGATCAACTAGCAGTTCTTCCCGACAACGAGACCACAACAGCAACATATGACGATGTAGCTGAGTTCTATAACGGACCAGCTTCAGGCTTTTGTACTAATTTCTTGATTACCTCACCATGATTGTTGTAGTTTTGTCCTCATAGGAGAACCTTATTTTCTTCAGATCTATAGGATCAAGATATGCAATTTCAATTTTGTAATAATACACACTGTTAACTTGATGCAATAAAGAAAGAAGTTCCACAAGCTCTTAATTATTGAAGTTACTTGTGTAGTCTACAATTTGATATTTTAACATTTGCACTACAATTGGCAACACTTCGAACAAAACCTTCGGTTTATTTTCTAAGGAATATGATTGTTGCTTCTAGACATGCCGCTAGGTATATATGATCCATGTTTTCCATTCCCCCTTTACTTTCTTTGTTTAGTTATGCATGTAGTAAAGCTCATGTATGACTCTGACTTTATTATGCGGTCTCACACAAAGGAAGAGAGAATAGAACTTGATGTCAACGACTCTAGAGGTATGGAAATAAAAACATTAGAGTGAAACTCCTTTCCTCGCTTTTATTAATCCAGATGGCATCTCATGATTTCATACCCTTATGTTCTTGCCAACATTTACATGTTATTTTGTTCTTTGCTTACCAAAACTCAGAAGTACTTTATCTTGGTTGACATTATGATTGATTCTGTGTACACTGAGATACTACCGAGTCTCAAACCAGAGCTGGACATCTCATATATGTACATCAGAATCACTGTTCGGTCCATGGAAGCTTGCCTAGCCGCTACTGTGCCACGTTGTATATATACTGAACTTGATTTCCTTGGTTTATGTAACTATTGAAGATGTTATATGCGGATACTCCTACAGCATAGGCGCTAATGTTGTTTGAGTGCCTTTAGTAAATTACTACATTGTTAGTGAGGTTGGCTAAATGTTTTTTGTGCTATTAGCATCTATCATTGCCCTACATCTTGTCAGCTCTGCATCCAGAGCAACGATACCGGCACACGCGCCAGTTCTTTGTTCATCTCAGTCGGCGATTGTTTCATTTTGTCTATGGTGATGGGGTAGCTTCCTCTGCCCCGTTCGTGTGTTTGACGTTTGTTCTTCTTCCATCCTCTTCTGTCCTTTCGCTCATCACATTATTCTTTCGACTTGTCCTTAGATTTTTTTCTCTACAGGTTTTGTGCTGTTTCTTTTGACAAGATGTATTTTTTAGTGACACTTTTCTAGAGATTCTTCATGTTATCTTTATGCTGGGCCTCATATATGTTCATGGTCAACTTGTGTCCAGATTTCAGAGTAGTGTGGTATATTATGATTGTAGAGGTGATCTCACCTACGCACACCCTTTTTGGATACATCGTTACAGCTTGTTACATTGTTCTCTGTTTCTAGATGTCTGCATAGTTTATTTCCACTGGCTTAACTTGCATTAACCCTATTGTGGTGTAACATCTTTGCCTGCTACCCCCAGAAAACTTATTCAACGAGTCAATACCATCAATATGTGTGGTCATAGATTTATTTCATAATGATAATCTAAAATCGGCGACCTCCTATAATTGCCAGATAGGTTCCGCACCACATATAAAATGTGCATTACTCGGCAAGCATGTTTATTCAGTTCTTTCATGATGTAACATGTGCTATAGGTTGATCGATATACAGTAATGGGGGCAGGATTCATTGAACTTGCATGTTCAGGAGGGCCCGTTAGAGAGAAAATATATATAAAAAAGCACTATTTATAGGAAATTTAGGAGCAAATCACTGATTAGGGGGGCAGGTCCCCTGCCGACCCCTGTCTGCGCCACTGCCAAAATAGATACCAATCTTGCATTCTTTTTCCACATGGACAACAAGTAATCATATTTTTCATGTCCCTGCCAATCAGTTTTTTTTATTAGATAGCAATTAAATGTTGAGAAGTATATGTGCTGATTATTGGCTCAACAAATTGGTTGCTATATATTGACTATAAGTCTCTTTTCTCAGGGACAATGTACTGGTCTGAAGGAAAGCCTTTTTTATTTTTCAAGATGATGAACTGCATTATTTCTGGTCCTACTCTGCCTCTCAATCGTTTCTTTAAACCAAGTTGATGACCGAGCAAATGCACTTCACAGATGGAGAACGGACAGCCTTAGATAATATTGACTGTTCTTTTTGGAGCTCCTATAAAATGAAGACATCATTAGATCAATCGTTGTTTTGTTCAACGTTGAAGATGTCAGCTAAGAGGATTTTGAGTACTATTCTGCTCATTCCAAAAGTACGCAAGCCACACGAGGAGTGATATAAGAAAGATGCTCTCAAACCGGATCTCGGTAGTGAGATGCATGGAACACTAGTACAAAACAAAGCTTTAAAACCGGTTCGTAAGGGCCTTTAGTGCCTAATCACCTCTCTTAACTGCTCAACTGTGGATCACCCATTCCAAATCGCCTAACTTCCCGGCCGGTCACCCATCCCTCTCACTACTCCAGCCTGAGCACGCTTAACTTCCGGGTTCTATTCTCCCTTGTTTCCAAGTCTGCACTTGTTGTTTTCCTAACAATAGTAAGATATGAATCCTATTAACCCTCGAGAGTTTAGCTTGAGCATGAAGTCACACGTTTCACTGTTTGAATTTGAAACTATTATTCTAAAAAGCAATAATTATGTAGTAACACTAATATTTCTTGAATAAGTAGTTTGACCATAGTTTGACCACAGTTTGACCAGATTTGACCAAAATTCCAAAAAAACTGAGATACTTATTTAGTAACACTAATATTATTGCGCAATTATTTAGTAACACTCTATATTTCTTGAATCAGTTGTTTGACCGGTTTGACAAGATTTAACCAAAATTCAAAAAACATAAATGAGAGCATATCTTTTTTCCTTTTACAATTTTGTCATTTCAAAAATTGTCCTAAACCCTAAACCCGGGACTTAAAACGTTGGAAACTCTATGCTAAACAGTCAAAACTAAGGGTTTAAACCATAAAACCTAACCCTAAACTCTGAAATCTAAACCCTAGCACTAAACGCTAAAAAACGTCTAAAATGCCCAAAAACTCTATTTTCCCTTTGGAATTTTGTGATTTTAAAAAATTGTCGAAAGGGAAAACTTGTTCTGCAAATTTTGATATATTATATGTATTTTTCTGAATTAGGATGATTTAGTTATGATTTTTTCAAGTTTGAAAATTGCCCTATAGTCCCGGTTTGTGTCTCCAACCGGGACTATAGGTTAGACCCCCTTTAGTGCCGGTTCGTGGCACGAACCGGTACTAAAGGTTGGCCCTTTAGTACCGGTTTGTGCCACAAATCGGGACTAAAGGGGCTCGTGGGGCCCCGGCCTTACGCCAGCCTGCCACCACCCCTTTAGTACCGGTTCGTGGCACGAACCGGTACTAAAGGTTCAACACGAACCGGCACTAATGCATAGCCGTTCGAACCGGTACTAATGATACCATTAGTACCGGGCCAAAATCGAACCGGGACTAATGTGTCTCACATAAGGTCCTTTTTCTACTAGTGGAAGAGGAAATCTAAGATTAACCTAAACAAAAACTGCATGTAGTGTATAACGACTGCGACTGTCCAAGATTAGCAACGACGCCTTTCAGTTCAACTAGCAGTTTAAACCTCGGAAGGTTTAAGGTGAACAATGAGATATTTTTGGGTTTGTTTGAACTGTTGTGTCTGTCCACCTGAGTGCCTCCATATGTGGTTCTCCTGTTGCATTAGTTATATTTTTATTTTTGATCATCTTGCCCAAAACTAAAATTTCACTACATGAAAAATGACTACTTTATTTTGTACCATGTTATGCTCTTTCTCTTCCCCACGGGACAGCGTCTCCCCGCGTTCTCGATCCGGCGCCGCCACATATTGTGATTCTGGGTCGGGCGCAGGTCATCGCCATAAGAGAGTCGGCTGGTGTGGTTTTCATGCTTGGCGTGGAGATTGGAGAAGCACGGGAGGATGAGTAGGACGGGCATGGGGAAGGAGCAGCCAAGCCGGAGCTCCGGCGTTGCTCGCGTCATGGTTGAATGGAGCCGGCCATCACTATGGGTTGCTGCTCGCCGGTCGTTGGTCCCCAATCTCAGTTGCTCATCTTTGGCTTCACCATCTTCCTCCCCTGATCATGCATCTATTTTAGATCATATAATTATGCTATATCATATATGTTGTTTAGTTCAGACTTGTGCATGTGCATGCATTGGCATTGATTTAGACAGAGATATTGCATGATTTGTACATAGAAGGAGTACGGATGATCTAGGAATAAATGTTTGAATAAAGTTAGTAGTGAGATTTAGGTAGAGGTTACCTGCACTGTTATGTTTTATGTAGATTCTGAGCTGCAAAATCATACATGGTCATGTTACTAATTTGTTTGAGTTGTGAGTTTACGCATTTGCCCTTGGAATGTTTGTATGTGTGATCACTTGCTTTTAGGTTCCCAGTGGTATATCATGAGAAGTTTTTTACTTTGCACCGGGTGATCAACTACATATTTAGATGAATACACTATTGAGGACCAGGAACATTAAGATTTCTAATGTTGTTTTCCTCTTTCAAAGATTGCAGTTTTCATAAGCCTTAGATAGCTAAGGTACATAGTTTTCATTTAACAATTTTTTTACTGTTCTCTCATCTCCTATATGGTGTCTAAGAAATACTAATGTAGACAATTCAAAATTTTAAAATACCTTCTGGCCAATTATGTGGGGAAGGTGCAGCAAGCCGGCCCTCACGTTACAGTAGAGTGGAGCCGGCAATTTTATGATTGGTCTCTAAATATTTCAACTTGCATAGTTTGAATTAGCTTCACATGGTATATAGTTTGAACATAGGTGTTCCTTAATTTTTATAAAAGGTTTAGAATTATTACCCTCAGTGGTAAAACTCGAAGTTATTAACAAATGCAAACGTTTCTATTACAAAAGGTTTAGAATCATTACCCTTGATGCTTGAATTTGGACCTTGCACCTTACTTGGGTAACATAGAGCCAAATGGCACATTGTCCAAATACACGTTCAAAACACTTTGGGTTTGACATGTTCTCTATCCTTGATCAAACATAAAATTACTAAAAAAGGCAAATATTTCTCAACACGAACATGGTTTCAAATGGGTCTCTGTGCCATTTGGCGCACCGGGTCATCTAGTACTAGTAATAGTGGCTGGCTATGAACAACTTAACAACACTGGTGTGCTATTTATAGTACAACCACTCCGATTAATGGAGGATTGTCCTGACCATCATCGATGGAGGATGAGGACATGCATGTATGCGACATGTATACATGGGGAACACTTAGCATCTCCCTTGTCCAATATTTGTGGGTGAGCACAATCAAGCTTAAGGCCTACTCATAATGGGTAGTATCATATACTCCCTCCGTTTAGGGCTAGACTAACAAGCAGCTCGGCTCATTAAGTTCGTACTCATTAAGCTTGTGCTCGTTAAGGCTTGGCTCGTTAAGATTAATGAGCAGAAAACCCTGCTCGGCTCGGCTCGTTTGAAGCTCGTTAAGGTCATGAGCGCTCGTTAACAGATTATAATGTGTTATGATATACATGATGAATGTGTAGGTATGGTTTTCAAGATAAAATATCGTGACTACAAAAAGAAGTGAAGTAGTATGTTGCCTCATATGTCGATTAGATTAAATAGATTGGCTGAGCTGCTACAAAAAGTTTGTCACGTAATATGAAAAAACATGTTGTGTTGTTACTAATAAGCTTAACGAGCTACTCGTGAAACTCGTTAGCTCGCTCGTTAAGCTCGTTAAGCTTAACAAGCTAAAATCAATGATTGGCTCTATTCATTAAGAAGCGAGCTACGAGCTTAATGAGCCGAACTATCGAGCGCTCGTTAAGCTCGCGAGCTACGAGCTTTTGATCCAGCCCTATCTTCGTTCCATAATGTAGTGCCTATATATTTTTACAAAAGTCAAACATTACAAACTTTGGCCATGTTTCTAGTGAAAAGTAGGTACATCTAGAATACCAAATGCACCAATATGATAATAGTGTATGATATTATTTCATAGTGCATACTATAACCAAATAATCCAAAAATACTTAGACATGGTGCATTACCGGCCACCTCGTTTCTTATTTCTTGACATGAATAAAGGAATCAACTAGACGTGTGGTGTGTATTTTTTTAATGACTTAAGACTACCTAGGACGGCATGTAGTGGTCACTTCATTGCAAGTAATGGTTTTAACTAGATTGGTACCGCGCCTTGGCACGGGGTGCCGGTCCCAACAATATACTCAAGTAGGTAATAATCAAGTTTGTAGGAAGCATGATTCAGCTCATATATTCAGATTTTTTAGTTCAAAAGAAAGAACAAACATTCACTTGTACAACATGAGGGGGCGAGTACTCAGAGCAGGAAAATAAAAAGAAAGCAAAAGCCAAACAGAGTGGTGATACGATGGTAAAACATGGTACTACGGGTTCTTCTTCATGTGGAATGTGACCACCTTATCAAAGAATTATCATAACAGAGCCTGTCAACAACATGATCAAACATTAGATTCTTTGAGCATTCCTATAACAAAATGCAATCAACATGAATATTATTTCATAAAACCAAATGGGCACTTCTCCAACACATGTTCTGCATATTCTAATTCTGATAAAGCCAAGTACAAACCTGAACTTATGGAAATAATATCAGTTTAAAAACATCCAGGAATGGAAGTTAACTAAAACAAATGTCAGTTTAGCTCAATGCTACAAGTTGTAGAATTCACAAAAAATAAGCACAAAAAGATATCTAATGCAGCAAATTGTTGAGCCAAACATTTTGAGCCAGATAAAATAACTCCAAATTTTGTTTCTGTGACCTAGAACCCGAATATGTCCACGACCTAGACTGCAAGTTATGTGGCAAACCGGCCGGAAACCTTATCAAGCTTCATGATGCCGGCAACCTGCAAGCCAAAATGATGGATGTAGCAGCCGTCAGAGAGAGAGAGAGAGAGAGAGAGAGAGAGAGAGAGAGAGAGGTGGGTGAACCTGGACCGAGTGGAGCAGCGTGGATCTCGCCTCAAAGAGGACAGGCAACGGCGACGGTTAGCCACCGGATCCAGCACTACTACATGCCATCCAGCGCTGCAACAACAGTAATCACCCTATAGAATATCTAAAAGTGACCCTATCTACAAGCCAAATTAGAAAGAGTAGTCCACAGTAAAATCGCATGGACAAACAAATGGTCAACACAGGCACAAAGAGTCAGGACACACACACACATAGAAAGAGAGAGAGATAGAGAGAGAGAGAGGCCGAGGATGACCGCATGAACAAATATTGAATTCTGTAGGCAAACACAAAGGTACTGGATTCTTTAAACAACCTCTCTCTCTACATGTATAAGTTCATCCTAGTTCATAACTGTTATGTTAACCGGGTTAGCTGTAAGTAATGTCGTCGCTTTGGTCCAATTGCATAAACATGTGATGATCAACTTCAGAGAAGTTAAAAGGGAAGTGGGAAAACCTCAGCACAACATATGCAACATAACATCTCAAGTAAACCTATAGAAGTGACATTAAGAAACTTAAAAAAAAGGAAAAGGCTCATCAGGGGCTTGGAAGCGTTGATGTGAGGTCTTGACCTTGAGGGAAATTGTCCGTGTCCTAGAAGTACCTAAATGGATGAATAGAAAGAGTCACAATAAAGCAGAAGGCGACTAAAATGTCACAACAAAGCATGCTAAATTATTGTCCACCAGGTCTTTCACAGGTTTTTATGTATTATATTTCCTTCCCATTAGTGTATAAGGTTGTGCACTAAGGTCACCAAGGTAAGAACATGCAGAAATTAAATCGAAGTTGGTCAGATATGCAAATAGTATCCTATATTAGTAAGCAAGAGTTGCATACTTCCATTTATCAGTAGATTTCAACATATGTTTATTTTTGTATAAAGAATAATAAATGTATATATATATGTGCTAGTAAAAAATATAAAATCATGTACTACATCAGTAAAATCGATACGATCCAACATAGCACATCCTGTGATAATATGCACAGCCGGTCGACATAGAATCTAACTCGTTCTTACCATCATTTACATTCAAAAAGGACGGGGAAGCTACTACAACTTCCTGTACTGGTCATCTAATACAAATAAACAATGCAGGAAAAGCCTCTTTTAATTCGACCATACATAACAACAAGAGATGGGATGGTGACCGTGTAAAATAAATTACCGGTAGTGGAGATGAGCGACAATCATGACTCATCACCATAAAAGCCATAAGCCCTCACACACTCATCATACGTAAATACACAAGAACATAAGAAAATATATTTTTTAGGAAAAAAGTTCAAAAATACACATTTTTTGCTTGTGATGATATACATGCAGCAGTTAAGGTATTATCCATAAAACAAAGAATGTGTGCCTCATATTAATCATACTTTCACACATAACTTAACATGCAGCAAAAAGATTTAATCTATAGTTCAAGATTAATGAACGCAAAATGAATGAGTCCTTTACAGTAAGGCAATTATTGATTATAATGGAGTGTGAATACATCATATATTTACTTGATGGAAATTGCAGTCAAGAAAAGAATAGAATGAGTCGAGTACCTTCTGGTTCGCCCAATTTGCTCGTGGTCATCAAAGGTGTTCTCGAGATCAAACAACCAAATATGAACTCCCAAACTTCTGACCAAATAGCAGGGTGTACACCTTAAACCATAGAGAATAGAGAGTCGGCCATGTTAGAGATTATATGAGGAGAGGTAGGCAAAAAAGTAATGGTCTTAAAATAAAATGAGGGATGTCTCAGATATCTTTACCCTTGTCAGAATCCAGTTTAGAACATAGGGAATATTTAGGGAGCCTTGTTGCAGAAATATTGCATGCCATTTTCAATCACCTAATGTTTTTGAAGTTGAAACTGAACCGATTGGCTTGGCACTATTGATTTAGCACACTTCTCAGAGATTTGAATCCTTCCCATGGTGCCTCATTCCAACTATACGCATACCCATGCCAAATTCATCACATTTGTAGGAGAGGTGGGAATGACTGGAGAACATTTGAGTAAGTCGGGAGCCTCAGGTTCAGATGCCAATGAGGACAAATTGAGCATGCCAACCACTATATTCACATAATAAGATGAACTCGACGTCGCACAAAGCATCAAGTTGTGCATAATGCTTATTGAAACAAAAGAAATATACTTCGTGGGAAGCAACATTAATTAATTACATTTTGAAATATGTTGCTCTAACATCCAGGAGTGAATCCTAGATTACTTAAGCTAAAATACACACAGTATTCTAGTTCAGTTCGACTGCTGGTTTTTACGGGAGTCTACTACTATTGTTGTGTTCTGGTGAATGAAAATAAACTCAAACTCCTGCTGTGTTTCACAATCTATCTATCAGATAATAAGGTTGCATATGAGGAACAAACACCTCCACTTATGGGCTCCAGGTACTACAGAGAAAGGGAGTTAAGCCATCTGAAAAGTACTAACTAAATACAACATACAACAAAGAAACTAAATACTACAGAGGAAGGGATCCGAAGGGTGGAGCAGAGGAGCTCCTGCTCTTCCAACTTCATTCTGGAAAGATAAATGGACTACTAAAGGCCCCTTTTATATCCAATGACCTACCATCTACTCTCACAGACTCACACGCTCAGGCCTAACGCTTATGTTACAGACTGTAGGAGAGGCGGAGAATGGGTAGTTCACACTTGACATATCACGTATGATCAGGCGAACAACAACTCAACAAGCTCCATTCACTTGCATTCTTCCTCAACTCCATATGTCTCCAGCAGGGGTCCTCATAGAAGTTTATTAGCAAACATGTAAGCAAAATATTGTATGCATTAAAAGTAACAGACATGAGCAGCAGAGTATTATCCATTCCAAACAATCACTTCCATTCTATTTTAGATTTGTTGGCAATGACCAAATATTCACAGAATTCCCTCAGAGAAATACTACAATATACTAATCTTAAAATAGCTTCTGCCAACTAAGTTCTAAACCTCATCTAGCAACATATTTGTGCATTGCAACTGAAAGTTCGTTTAGAAAATTAGATCCTAGAAGAATCAACTCGTAGGTCTGCAAGACGTATCTCAGCTGACCTGTGCAAGTGCTTGCAGGCAACTGTTAGTGGAGCCAGCAGAACCTGGTGAACCATGAACCTGAAGCTCTTTGTCAGCCATTGCGACCTGAAAGAAATTCCTCATGATTTTCTTGCAATTCCTATAGATAATCCTTGGATCAATAAAGCTCACTCTGATTTGCTAAAAGAATAATTTACTTTATTCCTGTTTATATGTTTTGCTTACTCAGCCTAAATCAGTAGCTTTAAAATTTATTTGTAGTCTCAGTAAAATATACACGGACAATGAACTGCTATATACCACCTCTGAAACATCTAAATCATGTTTCAAATCTGTCTCAGTTGTTCTTATTGAAGAACTGGCTACCAGCTGACTTATTTCAAGCACCTGTAGTTCGTAGAGGAAAACAAAAGATATCCTGCCTAATGGCAGAAGGACCAACCATCCACGGAGTAGTGGTCAGGTGACCATAGTCAAACAATTCACGTACATATTCTAAAGGCTTGTGTGGTTTTCGTGCACCAGGATATAAGAACTTCAAAAGGATATATCTACATAACCAGTGCAATGGTCCAGCCAAAGGTACATGACAACAAAAGCTCATTACACACACTACCTACGAAGAACCTGGTACACATCCTACATACGAAGAACATATAACTAACTACAAGGCTAGCAGCAGCAGCTATTCCTGAAATAGATCACAAGACCTAACTTGTGCATGCGTCTACACGCATCATGATCAGGGAGGAAACCAAGCCTACCAAATCTGAACACATCAGGGATGATTGAGAGAGATAGAGAGAGAGAAGGAAAAGAAGAAGAAGAAGCATGGGGGACGGGGGAGGAGACCTTGATATGGTGCATCCATGGTGGCGGCAGTGTGGTCCGAGGTTGATGGTCGTGCCCAGCTCGACGGCAGCGCGGATCCAGAAGCCTCCGTCGTGGCTGTGGCCGTGGCAGATCTGGCCGCCACCTAGGGAGAGGCCGGTGGTAGGGGGAGGGAGAGAGAGCGGTGGTTGGGCTCCGGCCAGGAGGTGGAAGGAGGAGAAGGGCGCGGTAGCGGCGGCGGCTGCATGGCGCGGCGGCTGCACGGCGCGGCGGCTAGGGTTTCGTGGGAGGAGGCGGGAAGAGAGGAGACCAGGTGGGAGGTGGAGGGCAATGACCCAATGCTCACTCTCCACACTATTGGGGACTTTTCCAATCACGTGAATTGACGAAAATGCCCTCGACGGGCTCTAGGAATTACAGGCGGTGGCATCCTAGTTCTAATACTATTCATTGCAATAGTGTTTCAATCTGATCCGACAGCTAAGGTGATTTCTGAGGAAGATCCAATGGCCCAGATCGCATCAAGCAGCCAGATCCAACGGCCAGGAATCCAAATCGCTGAGGACGCCCAGGAGTTACTAGATCTCTTATTTCTCGATTAGCAAATAAATATTAAGTTCTCTCGTTTTTCCTTCTGCCTTGGTCGTGGTGCACAACGTAGAAATGACTTATGAACATGCACTACACCACGACACTCAAAGCAGCGTTAAACAATCTGTTGGCATAGGTCACCTAAGGCGACACATTTAGTGTCGGCAAAGTCCTTTGCCGACAGAAAGGAGTTGTCGCCCATAGTCATGCCGGGAAAGGTCTTTACGACAGATAAATCTATGCCCACGGACAGTGACGGGGGTGGTGAGGGCTATAGCGGCAGAAAATTCTTCAGCACAGACTGTGCTATGCTGATAGATCATTTGGCACTATGCTATACCAACAAATAGTGCAACTGCCATTACTACGCCGATAGTTTGTCTGTCAATATGCTATGCTGACAGTATTTGCGACCTCCAATACTTCTGCCGACACATTTACTGCAGGGTTATACATTTCAGCACAAATGCAAATGCTCCATATATTAACTTGAAATTAAATTCAAAATATTCAAATCATGTTCACTTTGTAGTAGACATACCAACAATTGCACTCTTCTATTGATCACAAGATGCCATTAACCAACACATTTATTCAACATATATAGAAGATTCATTAGTTTTCCTCGCTACAACCATTAAAGAAATACTCAAGTCAACATATAAGTCGTGGCATGTTAGAAAATACGGGCCAAGTTTATAAGAGACTAAGTGTTCGATCACTGTACAGAACACTATGGAAGAGCCAAGTATCGATCAAAAAACCGACATCAACTTCCATTCGAAGAAAATACAAGATGTACAAAATCCATAATATATTGGACTTGATACTTCCCACCATTTGATCCTGCAAAACCACTCATATGTTTGAGAAATATTATCATAGTAGCATTTTGTTCAAACTTCTGAGTTACTCTTGAGTCCAAAGAACAAAAAACAGAAGATGTACAATAAACTGGCTTGGTAGTGTTGTTATATGTATAGGTCAAAGCCCAAAAGATACAATTATATAAATGAAGTGATGAAACCCAGTTACATGCACAGTTATCCGGAAGCAGCCGTGAACATTTAGCCCAACTTTCCAGAAAATAAAGCATCAGACCAGCATTCAACTTCTTTCAAACTCACGCATACAAGTTCTTATAAACACATGCATACATATCCATGACAGTATGCATGTTACATGAGAGTTTTCATGTGCTGATACAAGAAGATGCCAAAACAAGGGTGAGTATGCATATACATCATTAAAAGTTAGCTAGAGTTCTAATCAAACATACAACTTTGAACTATAGCAATTGAGAACCAACATGTCATTGTGGAAATTGATCACTTAGATTGCTAGATTCTGCAGTGCCTTCCAAACACTGATAACCTGTTCTTCTTTTTCTAGTATGGAAGTCATAAAGTTATTTATTTATTGAAACGATTAAAGTTATTTTTGACTTCAACAACTACATTCGACTTAAGACAACACGTCAACATATGTGAATGATCAGCTATCATATGTTGATGCATAAGTTTGCATGATATTAAAATACTATTTTCTTTCATGCTCACTAGTCACTGCTTAGAAAACTGAATCTAAAAGCACCTCCTTACTTGATTTTCAACTACTAGAGAGGTCGCTCGATATTGGTCGCATATAAGCCTTCTGGTTCTCTTGCAACACAAGAAGAAGAAAACCTAAGGAACTAACCACCACATATACATTTTCAGATCATGCAACTATGCTAATTATCTTAACTGGAAAAGAGCAAGCAATTCCTATTTTGTCAGTGGACTATATCTGATAGAAGATAATAGCAACTTCACTCTAGAGCTGAATTTAGGAACTACTAATTTCTTAATATAAGCAGATCTTTCATCTAGTAGACGTATGCACTCTCGTTAGGTATCTAAGACCTCTGAGTTCATCCATTGTCCGTTTAATTACTACATGCTCTCAGTTATCTATAGGCCAAGTTCAAAGCATATGCTCATTTAAAACTTGGGCATGATCAACTACTGTAGTACTGCTACAAAAAAATTGATGCACATATGGTCGATTGTACCACTCATGTCATTTGAAAAAACATACAAGAAAAACGATCACAAAGAGAGAAGCACCAAACAAGTTCTAAGAGTGGTACAATAAAAAATATTAGCACAAGCAAGAACAATAAACAAATAATTTTTTGCATGGTCACCTTTTCTTATCAGTAAACAAAGATATATATTAACCCATGAAAAAAGATATATATTAAAACTAAAGCAAAAGTAAAACATATGTACTCTCAGGTAGAATAAATGAAAGGTGTTGTTATCATCCAAAAGTAGAAATAAAACTTAAAGCTATTGATGAAAAAACTTGAACACATTGTGTAGAACTTGCATTATTTAACAATATATGCAAGAAGAAGTATATAGCACTGTAATTTTCAGTCAACGATATGATTTGGAAACACACCGTTCGGTCAATTTAACTACAGATCTCCATCTACAATCTCTTTTTTCTGTAAGCCCTCTACATGAGTCGTGCAGCTCCAGCATAGCCATTTTGGTGTATGGTTTCCTTGTAAGCTCCATGTAGGGATTGATAACCCACAAGTATAGGGGATCAATTGTAGCCTATTTCGATAAGTAAGAGTGTCGAACCCAATGAGGAGATAAAGGTAGAACAAATATTCCCTCAAGTTCTATCGACCACCGATACAACTCTACGCACGCTTTGCGTTCACTTTACCTAGAACAAGTATGAAACTAGAAGTACTTTGTAGGTGTTGTTGGATAGGTTTGCTAGATAATAAAGAGCATGTAAATATAAACTAGGGGATGTTTAGATAAAGAAGCAATAAAGTAAATATAGCGTGTGTGGAAAAGTGGTGATAGGAGTTGTGAAATTGTCCCTAAGCAATTGACTACTTTACTAGACCGATAGCAAGTTTTGTGTGGCAAGGCATAAGCTAACATACTTTCTCTTCTTGGATCATATGCACTAATGATTGGAACTCTAGCAAGCATCCGCAACTACTAAAGATCATTAAGGTAAAACCCAACCATAGCATTAAAGCGTCAAGTCCCCTTTATCCCATATGCCACAACCCCCTTACTCGGGTTTATGCTTCTGTCACTCAAGCAACCCACTATAAGCGAATCATGAACGTATTACAACAACCTACATCGGGAATCCCTCAAGCTTGCGCAACACGGAGGGCAAAATAGGACAGCAACATAACCACAAGCAAATTAAACCAATCATAGCAATTCATCAATCACCGATAGGACAATGAAAATCTACTCAGATATCATAGGATGGTAACACATCATTGGATAATAATATGAAGCACAAAGCACCGTGTTCAAGTAGAGGGTACAATGGGTTGCAGGAGAGTGGACCACTGAATATAGAGGGGGGAAGGTGATGGAGATGTTGGTGAAGATGGCATAGGTGTTGGTGTAGATCATGGTGATGACGATGGCCCCCAGCAGCGTTCTTCTTCTTCCTTGACTTCCCCTATGGTCCATGGTCTCCATGGAGTGGGAGGGCGAGAGCCCCTCCGAGATTGGATCTGTCTCTCTGTCTCTCTCTGTTTCTACGTTCCCGCATTCTTCCCTTTCACCGTTTCTTATATATCCGGAGATCCGTAACTCCTATTGGATTGAAACCTTCGCCCAGTTTTTTCTCCGAAAATTAGCTTTCTTGTGGAAAAAGAAGAGTGTCAACTGCCTTACGGGGTGTCCACGAGGGTCCAGGGCGCGCCTCCTGCCTTGTGGCCCCCTCGGGCACCGTCCCGCGTTGATTCTTCTTCCCAGATGTCACAAATATTCCAAAAATATTCTCTGTCCGTTTTTATCCCGTTTGGACTCCGTTTGATATGGGGTTTCTGCGAAACATAAAACATGCAACAAACAGGAACTGGCTCTGGGCACTGGATCAATATGTTAGTCCCAAAAATAATTTAAAAAGTTGCCAAAAGTATATGAAAGTTGTAGAATATTTGCATGGAACAATAAAAAATTATAGATACGACGGAGACATATCAGCATCCCCAAGCTTAATTCCTGCTCATCCTCGAGTAGGTAAATGATAAAAAAGATAATTTTTGATGTGGAATGCTACCTAGCATATTCTTGATCAATATGTCTCATCATGGCATGAATATTAAGACACGAGTGATTCAAAGCAATAGTCTATCATTTGACATAAGAACAATAATACTTTGAGCGTACTAATAAAGCAATCATGTCTTTTTAAAACAAAATGGCCAAAGAAAGTTATCCCAACAAAATCATATAGTCTGGCTATGCTCCATCTTCATCACACGAAATATTCAAATCATGCACAAACCCTATGACAAGCCAAGCAATTGTTTCATACTTTTGACGTTCTCAAACCTTTTCAACTTTCACGCAATACATGAGCGTGAGCCATGGATATTACACTATAGGTGGAATAGAATATGATGGTAGAGGTTGTGTGGAGAAGGCAAAAAGGGAGAAAGTCTCACATGGATACGGCTAATCAACGGCCTATGGAGATGACCACCAATTTATGTCAATGCGAGGAGTAGGGATTGCCATGCAACGGATGCACTAAGAACTATAAGTGTATGGAAGCTCAAACTGAAACTAAGTGGGTGTGCATCCAACTTTCTTGCTCATGAAGACCTAGGGCATTTGAGGAAGCCCATCGTTGGAATATACAAGCCAAGTTCTATAATGAAAATTCCCACTAGTATATGAAAGTGACAATATAGGAGACTCTCTATATGAAGAACATGGTGCTACTCTGAAGCACAAGTGTGGTAAAAGGATAGTAACATTGCCCCTTCTCTCTTTTTCTCTCATTTTTGTTTTATTTTCTCTTTTTTTGGTGGGCTTCTTGGGCCTCTTTTTTTTATTTGGGCTTCTTTGGCCTCTTTTATTTTTCATAAAGTCTGAAGTCTCATCCCGACTTCTAGGGGAATCATAGTCTCCATCATCCTTTCCTCACTGAGGCAATGCTATAATAATGATGATCATCACACTTTTATTTACTTAGAACTCAATATTACAACTCGATATCTAGAACAAAGATATGACTCTATATGAATGCCTCCAGCGGTGTACCAGGGTGTGCAATGATCTAGCGTAGCAATGACATCAAAAAAGGGACAAGCCATGAAAACATTGTGCTAGCTGTCCTACGATCATGCAAAGAAATTTTACAATGAATGCTCAAGTCATGTATATGATGATGATGGAAGTTGCATGGCAATATATCTCGGAATCGCTATGGAAATTGTCGGTGGGAAACGACACCTATGGGATCACTAGAATCCCTTCTACGGTTGCGGGGCGCTGGATCGTGAGAAGAGCGGGACTAGCAGACAGCACAAAGGGGATTTACCAAGGTTCGGGACGCAAAGATGCGTAAAACCCTACGATCGTGCTTTGGTGGTTGTATTAGTGTTCTTGAGCTCTCGAACTAGCTCTGGGTGTTGTGGGGTTCAAAAGAGCCGAATCCTTTCTTAGTGTGCCATGGGCCTCCTTTTATAGGCGAAAGGGGCTGCCACAGTGGCACACAGGAGGTGGAAAGTGCTATAGCATTACGAGTTTATCGCTAGTATTATAGGACAAAGTGCATTAAATGCAGGGCTTAGGTGTCCCTCAATTTATCGGGGACGGGGGTGAGGCCCGTCCAGTCCATCGCTGCCCTCCTGGCTTCGACATGCGCCCCGGCCAGTAACGCATGCAGTGCCACGTAGGAAGGCGGGCAGCTGAGATGGTGCGGTGGTAGAGCCCCCATGAAAGGCTGCATGTTGCCACGCAGGTGCCTGCTCAGCTGGCTGGGCTGGCAGCTGCGTGCGAATGACGGTGAGGATTTGGCTGGTGCGGGCTTGGCAGTGGCCCTGCCGGTGCGCTTGGCGCGGGTCTTGTTGGGTGACCCGGCAAGGGTCTTGCCGTGGCGCGCTAGCTTCCCCGGCAAGGATCTTGCCGGGGGTCCTGTGGATTTCTTCGGTGAGGATGGTTGCCTTCCTATCCTCTTTTGATCTTGACTATTCTTTGTCTTCAGAAAGATCTGCATGCCACCACGGAGGTGCCTCCTGAACCCTGCCCCAACGCGTCTGCTTAGCGTTGGTGGGCTCGAAGGTGGCTCTCTCAACTGGGGTGGACGAGCTGCCCCGGCAAGGATCTTGCCGGGGCTGCTGAGGCTGCCCTCGGCAAGGGTCCTTGCCGGGGCAACCTGCGTTGCCTGTGCGACCTTTGTGGTCTTGGTCCTTGTTGTTGCTTTATTTGTCCTTGTGGCTTCGGCTTCTCTCAGGCTTCCCTCTCCTGTCCTGCTTACGCGCGACCGTGGCAGGTGGCTCTGACTGCCCGTGCACAAGTAAAAGGGTCAAAAGTTGGGCCCCTACTTTTGTACACCGATAGGAGCCCCCGGGCCTGGGTCATACATAAGCGTGGCACGTTGTTGGGCCAGGCCCAGAATGGTGCGCGGGCAGGTGGGGCGGATTTTTACCGCGGTAACTGTTTCGTCCGCTGCGCTCCCCCCACGACCTATGTCGGATGCGCATCATGGGGGAGCGTGCGTGACGTGGGAGGCATGCGTGGGATGGAGACCACACGCATGCGTCGCGTCGCAGTTAATGGGAAAGGAGGCGGCCCGCGCCTTCGCCATAAGATGGAATAACCGTGGGTGCACTGCTCACTTTTCCCTTTCCCTGCGCCTTGCTCAATCTTGAAAACTGCCGCCCCCCTTTCTTCCTCCTCGAGCTCCCTGCTTTCACTCATCATCGATGCGCTCCTGCCCTCCCCCGCCTTCTGCGACTACAATGGCGCCCAAATCCACCAAAGGAAAGGGGGTAGCCAAAGATGCCGGCGCGGGGCGGAGCCGTCGGAGAGTGAGCTGGTGGCGCGACGGGCGCAATCCACCCTCTTTCCTTCGACGGTCGACGTGCCAATGCTCCGGGAGTACTACAAGCTTCTGTGGGGCGTGAAGACGGGGGGATAAACGATGGGTCATCCGGCCACGCGTGTTGTCCCTGCCAGGGCCGGGCCCGCCCCAAATTGGTACCCTTTCTTTGTCGACTACTTCTCTTGCGGGCTTTGTCCCTGTTTCTCTGATTTCTTCAAGGACATTATGTACACCTTTGGCTTCCGCCTTCTGGATTTTACCCCAAATGTTGTGGCGTGCATGGCCCTTTTTGCACACCTCTGCGAGGGTTTCACCGGGGTTCATCCCAGCACGGCGCTCTTCTGCCACTACTTCTCCCCTCGGATCCAAAAGGAAGGCGCCATCACCGGCAGCGTTGCTTAGATCCCAAGGGCCAAGGGAGCGTACCCAGATGGCGCCATGAAGGAGAGGTGGGAAGAGTGGCGGGGCCAGTGGTGCTTTATCAAAGAGGAGAACCCGCCGGCATTCTGCGAAGTCCGTCATGTGGCGCCGGTCCATGGAAAAGACTAGGGCGACATCGACGTTGATGATGAGAAGCTCACAATCGCCACCACTAGAATCCTCCGGCTTACCTGGGACGGGCTCACCCTTGAGATGATCGGCGCGGACTTCATCCGCCGCCGGATCGCTCCTCTGCACGACAAGGGGAGGTCGGCCTGGCTTTTTGTCAATGCTGCTGATATCATGAGGCTCCGCCCCGGCCTCGACCACAACCTGACGGTGCTGCGGCACGCCCACCTCTGCCAGCGGATTTTCCAGCTTGAGGTGAATGAATAGGAGAGGTCGAGTGGTCCGGCAAGGTGGCAAGGGCTGCCGCGAAGGCTGGCAAGGTGGACAAGGAGCCTGTCTTCAAGCTTCCGGCAGGAGTGGTCCCGCTCAGCAACAACTCTCGCTGGTCGTAGATCATCGCCATGATGCCACACTTCAATACGCATGGCCTCGAACCGAGCTGTGTTGAGCCTGACGAGCTCAAGGTGCAGGAGTTCTTTGACACCTTGCATGAGGCATACATTGCCGACGAGCCGCGGCTTGTCCAGGATACTTCTTAGGAGGAGTTGGACTACATCACCGCCAGGTTGCGGTAGGCAAGGCTTGCCGAGGAGTCGACAAGGCTTGCCATGGAGGCCGGCAGCGCCGGCGGCACGACGGCCAGTTCTGCGGCAGAAGCGGAGGAGGAGGACCTCTCCCGGTGGGCGGCGGCCGCTGGGGAGGCCAGCGGCGCCAGCGCCGGGGCCCCCCTTGTCGAGGACGTCGTCGACGGGGATTCGGAGGAGGATGAAGGGGAGGAGATCACAGCCGCCGACCCTCCGGCCACTGGAAGGGGGCAAGTTCTGCGGCGGGGTGCCTCCGGCGAGCCGGTTCGCCCTGGCCCGGCCGTGCAGCTGCGGCTGGCTCAGGGAGCGGCGATGCGCGAGATGAGGGCCAAGTGACGAAGAAAGCGGTGGAGGCCGAGGCAGCAAGGAGGAAGACACCTGTTTCCTCATTGTCCCGGCGTGCCCAGACGCCACCGCCCTCCCCATCACCGGCAGATGTTGGCGCGGGGATTGCCTTTGACTTCGGGCCTCTCAGCCTGGATAGATACTCTGGGTCACCCAACTTGGAGAGAAAAAGGAAAGCACCAGAGGAGGAGGAGGAAGGAAAGGACGAGTAAGCCTCTGCTTTCTTCCCTCATTCCTTGCACTTCCCCCGATGGTGTTTCTCACTTGCTTTCATCTTGCAGGGATGTGGAGACGCTGGCCCAGAGGATGAAGAGGGCCCGGACTTCGGTGAGTGGCCAGCCCCCGGCAGGCACCTCCGGCATGCCACTGGTGGTGTCGAGCAGCCTGGACAGCAGCCCCCGGCCCAGCCCCCAGCGTGAGTCCACCACCCACCCTTCATCGGCGTGTGTCATGCGCGAGGCTTTAGTGCTAACCATGCCGTCGATGCAGGAGGAGAGCAGAACCAAGGGGAGCCACAAAGGGCTTCTCCTATCGTGCCGCCTCGTCGACCACACCGCCTCGAGGGGCGTCCCCGGCAAGGGAACCAAGCCCTGAGGCCATGCACACGGAGGAGGGGGAGGAGAACGTAGGCGCTGGTGGCTTTGCTTCGGCACCGGACCTTGGCGGAGAAAGGGCTTCCGCCTCTTGGCCTGTGGTAGGTAAGCCATTTGCTCTCCGCCTACGTATGCATCTTTCCTTCCTTTATTTGCCATGTCGTCAGTTCTGTCTTGTTTCCTTCTCTGGCGTCCAGATTCCTCCTTGATGGATCCGGAGGACGTCGACACTGTGATTAAAGACATCGTCGAGGATGTCGCGGCGGAGGCCGATAAGATTGCCGCTGAGGAGAGCGCTCGGGGTTCTGCCAAGGGGGCGTCTGAGGGGCCCAGCAAGGGGCATGCCGAAGAGCCTCACAAGGGGCCCGCCGAAGAGACCGGCAAGGCTACCGCCGAGGAGGCGGCGGTCGACGACCAGCCCTCCTCCTTTGCTGCTTCTGGCTCCGTCAAGTACCTGAACGTGGGCGAGGACCTCTTCGTCCATCTTCCAGGCGTGTCAAGCTCAAGGGCCCCCATCAAGGGGGAGTTGCTTGATGGCGAGGTGCTTGCCGCTGCCGGGCTTGACGTCATCGACGAGCCGAGCGTCGACGTCGATGGCTCCCAGGAGGAGCGGCTGCTCCGGGCCATGGGTGCCAACTTCCGGAAACTCCAGGCTCTCCATCGCGCTCTCCTGGACAAGGCCAAGTCCAAGACGGCGGTGGTGGAGAAAGTGGATGCAGACTTGGAGGGGCGCGTTGCCGAGGCGCAAGGTTGGTGGCGCCAGGGTCAGGACAAGCTGAAGGCCGCTCAGAGCAAGCTGGCCAGGCGTGACGTGGAGCTCACCATGAAGCTGGCCGACATCGAGAAGGCCCAGGAGATGGAAAAGAAGCCGGCCGATAAAGCCACAGCCGTCCAGTCCTAGCACGACGCCGCCCTGAAGACCCAGGAGGAGGACCTGGGCGAGCATGAGGAGAAGCTTGCCGCCACGCTCCACGGGAAGGACGAGGAGGTGGACAAGCTTGTCCTACAGTGGACCCAAGAGCTGGAGCGGAGGCATCAAGAGGCACTCAATTCCCTGGCTCAGGCCCACGCCAGCAAGGTGAAGGAGCTGGAGGAGCAAGCTCTGAAGTTGGCCCAGGAGAAGCATACGCTCAACGGAGCCCTGACAGTGGCGCAGGGCGAGATCATCAGCAAGTCTGGAGAGCTCTCCGACGCCAACGCCTCCATTGAAGATCTCAGGCTGAAGCTGGGAAAGCTCGAGGAGACGCTGTCGGGGGCCTTGACCTGGGAGGGACTCCTGACAAGGGAGCTGGAGACGGAGAAGCAGCTGCTGAGGAACGAGACCGCCAACCTCAAGGATCACAAGGCGGGCGAGAAACTCTGGCTCGGGCACCTTGCCACCGTCGCAAACTCGGCCGCCGACCAGCTAGCCATCATGGGGATGCCGGGGATGGGGTACGTCCCAGAAGCGAGCCTGAGCCCCAACGCCAACCTGACCATATACTTTGAGTGGGTCGTTGCCGCCCTAAAG
This sequence comes from Triticum dicoccoides, assembly GCF_002162155.2. Lineage (NCBI taxonomy): Eukaryota > Viridiplantae > Streptophyta > Magnoliopsida > Poales > Poaceae > Triticum > Triticum dicoccoides. The sequence goes on along the minus strand of NC_041387.1, from coordinate 35,750,280 downwards.
CGGCTCCATTCCAACCGGGCATCCTCCCTTGCCGAAGAGTCCCGGATTCTTTACCGGGGAACCATCACCAGGGTGCTCATCAAGATAGCGCATTGGCATCCTGACCTCGACTTTGAAGCGGTGCTGAAGAGCTTGCCGGAGGATACTGACATCGCAACACTCAATGAGCATATCCAGCCCATCCTCAGCCGCATCGACAAAATCAAGAGGTTGGAGGGCCAACGCCGAGACTGAGCACCCCGTTTCTTATCGCCGCTGCAGTTTCATGACCAAGAAAATACTATCTTTAGTTAGAACCGCGGCGGCAATTTATGTAATATAACTCTGCAGTACTCCTGAAATTATGCATGTTATTTTCCTGTTAGATTTTCCTTTGTATGTATGCCCCATGTCGACTGGGTAAGCTTGTCGGCGCGTAAACCCAGGGCGGCGCCTTGAGGACGGATCCTCATTAGCCTGCCGGGTGTGCTTGCTTCCGGCGAAGCACCTTACAGCCGCCAGCACGGCCGCTCGATCTGTCGAGCTTGACTCGAGTCAGAAACGAGAGCGTAGCTGGTGGCGAAAGGCTACCCTGCCGCTCTCAACGCGGCCGCTCGAACTGTTGAGCGGACTCGAAATACAACAAGGGCGTTGCCAATCGCAGGAGGGCCCCTTCGCGTATAGGTTTTCCATACATAGGTAGAATCATCGAGGATAACAACTTTATATTTAAGGATAAAAGCTTAAAGTTTAGCATGACTTAGCTCTTTCGGCGCCGCCTCGACGTCCTTTGCACCAACGGGCAGCGCCGCCCTCTTGGCCGCCTTCTCCGCAGGAGCCGTGGCGATGATGAACTGCTAGGCTTGCCACTAGGCCAGATTCTCACAATTTACGCCCCCTACCTGGCGCGCCAAAGATGTCGGTGGAAAACGACACCTATGGGATCACTGGAATCCCTTCTACGGTTGCGGGGCGCGGAATCGTGAGAAGAGCGGGACTAGCGGACAACACAAAGGGGATTTACCCAGGTTCGGGCCGCAAAGATGCGTAAAACCCTACGATCCTGCTTTGGTGGTTGTATTAGTGTTCCTGAGCTCTCGAACTAGCTCTGGGTGTTGTGGGGTTCAAAAGAGCCAAATCCTTTTTCAGTGTGCCATGGGCCTCCTTTTATAGGCGAGAGGGGCTACCACAATGGCACACAGGAGGTGGAAAGTGCTACAGCGTTACGAATTTATCGCTAGTATTACAGGACAAAGCACATTAAATGCGGGGATTAGGTGTCCCTCACTTTATCGGGGACGGGGGTGAGGCCCGTCCCATCCGTCGCCGCCCCTCCTGGCTTTGACACGCGCCCCAGCTAGTAACGCATGCAGCGCCATGTAGGCAGACGGGCAACTGAGGTGGCGTGGTGGTAGAGCCCCCACGAAGGGCTGCATGTTGCCACACAGGTGCCTGCTCAGCTGGCTGGGCTGGCAGCTGCGTGTGAACGGCGGTGAGGATTTGGCTGGTGCGAGCCTGGCAGTGGCCCTGCCGGTGCACTTGGCGAGGGTCTTGTCGGGTGACCCGGCAAGGGTCTTGCCATGGCGCGCTGGCTTCCCCGATAAGGATCTTGGCGGGGGTCCTGTGGATTTCTTCGGTGAGGATGGTTGCCTTCCTATCCTCTTTTGATCTTGACTGTTCTTTGTCTTCTCAAAGATCTGCATGCCACCACGGAGGTGCCTCCTGAACCCTGCCCCAACGCGTCTGCTTAGCGTTGGTGGGCTCGAAGGTGGCTCGCTCAACTGGGTTGGACGAGCTGCCTCGGCAAGGATCTTGCTGGGGCTGCTAATGCTGCCCTCGGCAAGGGTCCTTGCCGGGGCAACCTGCGTTGCCCGTGCAACCTTTGTGGTTTTGGTTCTTGTTGTTGATTTGTTTGTCCTTGTGGCTTCGGCTTCTCTCTGGCTTCCCTCTGCTGTCCTGCTTACGCGCGGCCGTGGCAGGTGGCTCTGACTGCCCGTGCAGAAGTAAAGGGGTCAAAAGCTGGGGCGCTACTTTTGTACACCGACAGTAATGCCATGATAGGTAGGTATGGTGGCTGTTTTGAGGAAGATATAAGGAGGCTTATGTGTGATAGAGCGTATCGTATCACGGGGTTTGGATGCACCGGCGTAGTTTGCACCACCTCTCGAGATGAGAGAGGGCAATGCACGGTACCGTAGAGGCTAGCAATGATGGAAGGGTGAGAGTGTGTATAATCCATGGACCCAACATTAGTCATAAAGAACTCACATACTCATTGCAAAAATCTATTAGTCATCGAAACAAAGTACTACGTGCATGCTCCTAGGAGGATAGATTGGTAGGAAAAGACCATCGCTCGTCCCCGACCGCCACTCATAAGGAAGACAATCAATAAATACTCATGCTCCAACTTCGTTACATAACGGTTCACCATACGTGCATGCTATGGGAATCATAAAATTCAACACAAGTATTTCTACAATCCACAACTACCCACTAGCATGACTCTTATATCACCATCTTTATATCGCAAAACTATTGCAAGGAATCAAACATATCATACTCAGTGATCTACAAGTTTATGTAGGATTTTATGACTAACCATGTGAATGACCAATTCCTGACATCTCTCTAAATGGATATAAGTGAAGCGAGAGAGTTTAATTCTTTCTACAAAATATATGCCCACGCTCCAACAAATATAAGTAAAGCAAAAGAGCATTCTACAAATGGCGGTTTTCTATGTGAAGAGAAACATGCAATCCAAACTTCAAAAGATATTAGTGAAGCACGTGAAGCATTCTATAAATCAACCATGGACTATCTCATACCAGCATGGTGCATAAAATAAAAATGAAAACTAAATGCAAAAGACGCTCCAAGACTTGCACATATGGCATGAACGAAACGAATCCAAAAACATACCGATACTTGTTGAAGAAAGAGTGGGTGCCTTCCGTAGCATCCCCAAGCTTAGACACTTGAGTCTCCTTGAATATTTACTTCGGGTTCCTTGGGCATCCCCAATCTTGAGCTCTTTCCTCTCCTCCTTTTCCTCATATCGAGACCTTCTCGATCAAACACTCCATCCACACAAAACTTCAACAGAAAACTCGGTAATATCTGTTAGTATAATAAAGCAAATCACTACTCTAAGTACTTTTGCAAACCAATTCATATTTTGTTTTTGCATTATAGCTACTGTAATATAACTTTTCCATGGCTTAATCCACTGATATAAATTGATAGTTTCATCAAAACAAGCAAACAGACATCAAAAACAGAATCTGTCAAAAACAGAACAGTCTGTAGTAATCTGAACATTCACCATACTTCTGGTACACCAAAAATTCTACCACAATTATGCAAAATATACAATTTGTACAGCAAGACAGTGCAAAATGAATCAGAACCGTTTGACGTTCCAGTAAAAAAAATGTAAAATCACGCACTACAGCCAAAGTTTCTGTCATGCACCGTACAAACCAACAAGCATTGTAAACATCCTAAAGGCAAACCTTGGCACATTATTTTTGTAATAGAATGGAATTTTACTAGGGGATAATTATTTTTTTTGAGAAGTTTCTGTAATTAAGATTCACAAAGTTTCCGTGAGCATGAACAAAGTTCAAGGCTAGCTCCCACTTTAACAATGTTTATCTCTCTCACTTTCACTTTCCTTTTTGAAAAGTTTTGGGTTCCCCTATTTATTTTTGTTTTGTTTTTAGACTACATGAAAGCACAAAACAGAAATAAATGACTCTCTAAAACTTCCGGGTTGTCTCCCTGGCAGCGCTTTCTTTAAAGCCATTAAGCTAGGCATATAGTGCTCAAGTAATGGATCCACCCGGATCCCAAGGTATATCAAAGCCAATTTTAATTAACAATGATTTGTAATTTAGTAGTGAGCACAAAGTAACATATATCATGCAACAACGAAGTCTAACTCTCTTCCTATGCATATGCATGTCATAAAAGAACAATTCATGCACACCAAGTAAAGGCCAATGCATAGTATAAACAATTTCTTGCAATTTTATCATATGGGAAACATAGAGAGGTGGAGATATAGTTCCTATATCATAATAATTGCAAGTAGGAGCAGCAAGCACATGCATATTATATCTATCAAAATCATCATGTGTAGTAGTAAAATGCAACCGATCAATATAATCCTTAATAAGGGCAAACTTCTCCGATATAGTGTAGTAGGGAGAATTCAAAAAGATAATAGGACTATCATGCATGGGTGCAATAGCAACAATTTCATGTTTAACATAAGGAACTATAGCAAGTTCATCTCCATAAGCATAATTCATATTGGCATCTTGGCCACAAGCATAGCAAGCATAATCAAAAAGGGGTATTTCAAAAGAATTAACGGGATCATAGCAATCATCATAGCAATCATCCTTCGGTAAGCATGAAGGGGAATTAAACAATGTACGAGTTGAAGATTTATTCTCATTAGAAGGTGGGCATGGGTAGCTAATCCGCTCTTCCTCCTTTTGTTCTTTGCTCTCCTCATCATCTTTTTCATCCAATGAGCTCACAGTTTCATCAATTTCTTCTTCCATAGACTCCTGAGCGGAGACTTCCTCAATAAATGCATCAATATCGGCATTATATTCATAGTTCTCATAGACATATTTAAGTATAGAAAAATTTGCAGGTCTATAAACAGCATCATCAAGATTTTCACACGTTTTAAACAAAGATTCAATTTCATAAGCACCCATAAAAGCAACAAATTCTTCTATTTGTTCCACATCATAGTAATCATATATACGATTAGCATAAGAAGACAAGGTTTTATTATCATTAAATTTGCATGAAAAGTCAAGGTGAGGAGCCTTCATCCTAGAGCAATAAGTATAATCATATCTCAAGCATAGTTGACGAGCATACCAATGCAACATATGAGTTTGATCCCATAATAGTTTCCCTTTTGGTGTCAAGCGATAATCCCTAAAGTATTCATGGTGATCCAACGTGTCTCCCATAACATAATTAAATGGGATTTTCTCAGGATTATCAAAGTAGTACATAATATTGTTCACATAATGAGCATCGAGGGTTTTAGGAGGTTCCCCATCTCCATGAGTAGCAAGTACACCTAATTTTTTTGGTATTTCATGTTCCATATCCATAACTAAAGATAGAGAACAACTAAGAACAGCAAATAAAAATTACTTAGTGATAAAGCAAACAAGCACACACGGGAATATTCACCCCACGCTATGACTCCTTGGCAACGGCGCCAGAAAAAGATCTTGATAACCCAAAAGTATAGGGGATCAATTGTAGCCTCTTTCCATAAGTAAGAGTGTCGAACCCAAGGAGGAGCTAAAGGTAGAACAAATATTCCCTCAAGTTCTATCGACCATCGATACAACTCTATGCACGCTTGACGTTCACTTTACCTAGAACAAGTATGAAACTAGAAGTACTTTGTAGGTGTTTTTGGATAGGTTTGCTAGATAATAAAGAGCATGTAAATATAAACTAGGGGCTGTTTAGATAAAGAAGCAATAAATTAAATATAGCGAGTGTGGAAAAGTGGTGATAGGAGTTGTGAAATTATCCCTAAGCAATTGATTACTTTACTAGACCGATAGCAAGTTTTATGTGGGAGAGGCATAAGCTAACATACTTTCTCTTCTTGGATCATATGCACTTATGATTGAAACTCTAGCAAGCATCCGCAACTACTAAAGATCATTAAGGTAAAACCCAACCATAGCATTAAAGCATCAAGTCCCCTTTATCCCATATGCCACAACCCCCTTACTTGGGTTTATGCTTATGTCACTCAAGCAACGCACTATAAGCGAATCATGAACACATAGCAACACCCTACAGCGGGAATCCCTCACGCTTGCGCGACACGGATGGCACAATAGGACAACAACATAACCACAAGAAAATTAAACCAATCATAGCAATTCATCAATCACCGATAGGACAATGAAAATCTACTCAGACATCATAGGATGGCGACACATCATTGGATAATAATATGAAGCATAAAGCACCATGTTCAAGTAGAGTGTACAGCGGGTTGCGGGAGAGTGGACCTCTGAATATAGAGGGGGAAGGTGATGGAGATGTTGGTGAAGATGGCGGAGGTCTTGGTGTAGATTGCGGTGATGATGATGGCGCCCGCCAGCATTCCGGCGCCACCAGAAGCGAGGGGGGAGAGCCCCTCTTCTTCTTATTCTTCTTCTTCTTCTTCCTTGACCTTCCCCCTAGATGGGAGAAGGGTTTACTCTCTGGTCCATGGTTTCCATGGTGTGGGAGGGGCGAGAGCCCCTCCGAGATTGGATCTGTCTCTTTGCCTCTCCTTGTTTCTGCGTTCCCGGATTCTGCCCTTTCACCGTTTCTTATATATCCGGAGATCTGTAACTCCGATTGGATTGAAACCTTTGCCCAGATTTTTCTCCGAAAATTAGCTTTCTTGCGGCAAAAAGAGAGCGTCAACCGCCTTACGGGGTGCCCACGAGGGTCAGGGGCGCGCCCCCTGCCTCGTGGCCCCCTCGGGCACCATCTCGCGTTGATTCTTCTTCCCAGATGTCACAAATATTCCAAAAATACTCTCCGTCCATTTTTACCCTGTTTGGACTCCGTTTGATATGGGGTTTCTGCGAAACATAAAACATGCAACAAACAGGAACGGGCAGTGGGCACTGGATCAGTATGTTAGTGCCAAGAGTAATGTAAAAAGTTGCCAAAGGTATATGAAAGTTGTAGAATATTGGCATGGAACAATTAAAAATTATAGATACGACGGAGACGTATCAGGGATCACTATAAAAGATGAAAGAGGAGTGCTAGTGGTGTTGTACCATACATGGCCAGGAAGGATCAATGGGTCGTTCATCAACTAGCATTGCATTTTGTTTCATCTTCAGAATGCCCTAAGAAGCTGCAGGAAAAAATGTTACATAAATCATCATCGGGAATTAAGACTACCTCGACATAAGCCTAAAACGTAAACCTGCTATGAACATGCCTCCTTCTACAACAAAAAAAGGATAAAAGAATTGCTAATTTAAAAAATATACCCAACAAGCACAAATGCCAGGGTCCCCGTTGGTCCACCATCAAATGATTTATCAGTAAGTCCAGCTTAGGGCATTTCTAGAGAAATATTGTCCCCCCCCCCACTCACTCAGTCACACCTCTCATTTGAGTTTCTATGCCGAGGGAGAAAAGCACATAAAATTGGTCTTAGAATTCAGGCTATGGCTTGCATATGGTACTGTTCTTACCCATATCAGACTAATGGGAGATCAGTTCTTTGAATGCCAATGATCAAAACAAAGTTTCAAGCAAAAGACTAAAATTTAGTTATCAATGCTAATGGAAAATGCATCAACTGATTTTCCTACCTTAGGACCAAGTGTAGACCCAAAGCGAGGAGTGCGTGTTTGATAGACATACTCATACATATTTGCACTCAAATCACTGCATACTACAATATCATTTGGATAACCAACACCCTGCATATCATAATAATATCAACGTCAACTAAACAAGCTTTGCATATTGCATGGTTGAAAGCTGAAATAAGAGTGAAATCATATGCTAACATAATCTATAATTGGTTGAACATTAGCACTTTGAAAAGTTTATAACTTACCATTACATATTGCGTTTTATCTTCGGGCAATCCAGCGGTGCACTAGGTAACAACACGCCAAAACAAGACATGTGGTGAAGCTTCTTTATGCCAAACTGACAATTCAAGGCATAGTCCATTGTTCAATTGTGAAGGAGTGTAGCTACTTGTTCTAGGTGAAGCTCAACCTTAATAGGTCTTCACTGAAATACTAGTATATCGAAACAACAATTAGAACGTCGGACACAATGGGGCATCGAGATCTGGTGGGGGATTGCTGAAATATGAGGTGGGCTTTAGGCCCATCTAGCAATTTATGAAAAACTCTAAGGGCCCATGTGGGTTTATTGGCACTAGGTGTAGTGGGAAGTTTAGTCCCACCCCGGAAGTTTGAGAGGAGTTGGACCTCCTTATAAGGGTTTCTCTTCTACATGCTATTGGAGCTTGAGAAGAGAGGAGGCCCTCACGCACTCCTCCTCTGCCGCCCGCCTTGCCGCGCCACCACGGGTTGCGGGAATGAGCCGAGCCGAGCTCATACCGACGCGCTTATTTTTGCCAGTCAGTAAGGAAGAGTTTTCTGACAGCTGGGCCATGATCTGAGACATCGGATTGTGGGCTGTCACGGACTCGGACGTGGGTCGAGCCCACGTCTCTCCATGTGGCTGCACCTATGTATGTGTGTAGTGTCTCCCTCGTCATCACCATGTCCACGGACGTCAAACATGCCGCCGCCGATAAACTTGAAGACGAGAAGAAGGCCGCTGAGGACGCGGCTGCTGCCACTGCCACCAAGGCTTCTGCCTAGCCTACTAGAGGGTATAACACATTTATCCCGCTCCCGTTGACATTCGTATTAGCAGTACTCACTAGTAGTAAACAAGGCTTTGGTCCAGGCCTGAAGAGGGCATTAATCCCGGTTCTCATACCAACCGGGAGCAATGGGAGCATTAGTCCCAGTTCTTGAGGCGAGAGGGCCGGCCAGGCCTCGGGGGCCAATGGTCCCAGTTTGTCTAACCCCTTTGGTCCTGGTTCCAGACACGAACCATGACCAATGGGCCTCGCTCCTGGCCCACAACCTTTAGTCCCGATTTGTGTCTGGAACTAGGACCAAATAGAGGTCTATATATACCTTGCCCGTGAGCAGAGCAATGCACTGCTCTGTTTTTTTGGCCAGCCGTGGGAGAGCTTTGTGGCGCTCTAGCTCACCTCCAATGCACATGAGGTGTTCGATGAAATGCCTGAGCCACACTTTATAAGATTTCTCCTCTCGAAGCTCCTTGTCCAAACTCCATTTTCCTCAAGATTTGTCTAGGTTTGGCGGTCCGTCCTGTCCTGTCCCCATCATCACCGCCGTCGATCTCGTCGCTGGCACCACCATGGTGAGCCTCTTGTTCTTATCTTCTTTCTAAAAGAAAAAAATTCTTACTTGTGTGATTTAGATTTCTACTTGTATAATTTTCCAACTTTTATTATTGTTTGTTATTATATAGTGCGATGGTTTTGGTATCCGCCCCATCGGCCCTCGTCCTATCTATGATTCGGATGTGGTATATACTATCTTTTATAACTATTTCTTTCATTTAGTGTTTATGACAATTATGACGACTAATGTGGCATAGATGTTTTATGTAGGAGGTATGTGAACCGTACATTCCAACTGACCCTCTTGTCGAGAGGATAAATTTAGTTGAAAAATAAAACGATTACTTTAAGACAAAATTGAAAAGAATTGAGGAGGAGAAGATGGCATTGGAGTTGCATGTTGCGGATATCATCGATGATCACAAGATCAAGATGGATAAAATGCACTTGAAGATTAGAAAGATTAAAAAATATGCCATCCATACTAAGGCTTGGTATCATTATGCCGTTGGATCAATTGTTACCTTAGTTGCGATTATGATCGCATATGTTGTTGCATTGAAAAGTTTTACATAGTTTCCATGTATGGTTTAATTAGATGCTCTAGAGAGCTATATGTTGTTCAATGAGAACCATGTATGAACTTTATGTATTTATCTTTTCAATAATAAGATTTGATCACTAATGTACTTTGGTTTTAATGTGATTATGAAATCCCTTTGTAACAGATGAGTTTTCGTCTGAAACCTTGATAATTCGAAAGAGATTGTCCGTTTTGCACACGAAGTGCATCCAGTTTTTTCCGTAACCCTCTCAACTTTTTAGAACATGATATGTGGGTGAAATGATGATACCATGCCAAGTTTCAACCTTTTCAGAGTTCATTTCAAGTGCTTTTCAATTTCAGGGTCATTTAGCTCAATAAAATCAGCAAATGCATGAAAAATAGCAAATGAAGTCAGAAAGGGTTGAAAATTGATGATGTGGCTTTGAATGGTGAATTTTGAGCACACAAAAAGTTTGGAGTTCAAACAAATGAAATCCCTTTGTAACATATGAGTTTTCGTCCGAAACCCTGATACTTTGAAAGAGATTGTCCATTTTGCACACGAAGTGCATCCAGTTTTTTCCATAACCCTCTCAACCTTTTAGAACATGCTATGTGGCTGAAATGATGATACCATGCCAACTTTCAACCTTTTCTGAGTTCATTGGAAGTGCTTTTCAATTTCAGGGTCATTTAGCTCAAAAAAATCAGTAAATGCATGAAAAATTGCAAATGAAGTCGGAAAGGGTTGCAAATTGATGATGTGTCTTCCAATGGTGCATTTTGAACACACAAAAGTCTGGAGTTCAAATAAGTTCAAATAAATAAAATCCCTTTGTAACAGATAAGTTTTCGTCGAAAATCGTGATACTTCGAAAGAGATTGTCCATTTTGCACACGAAGTGCATCCAGTTCTTGCCGTAACCCTCTTAACATTTTAGAACATGCTATGTGGGTGAAATGATGATACCATGCCAACTTTCAACCTTTTCAGAATTTATTTGAAGATTTTTTCAATTTCAGGGTCATTTAGCTCCAAAAAAACAGTAAATGCATGAAAAATATCAAATGAAGTGAGAAAGGGTTGAAAATTGATGATGTGACTTTGAATGGTGCATTTCAAACACAAAAAAGTATGGAGTTCAAATAAGTTCAAATAAATGAAATCCCTTTGTAACAGATGAGTTTTTATCCGAAACCCTGATACTTAGAAAGAGATTGTCAATTTTGCACACGAAGTGCATCCAGTTTTTGCCGTAACCCTCTCTAATTTTTAGAACATGCTATGTGGGTGAAATGATGATACCACACCAACTTTCAACCTTTTCAGAGTTCATTTGAAGTGCTTTTTAATTTCAGGGTCATTTAGGTCAAAAAACAGTAAATGCATGAAAAATAGCAAACGAAGTTAGAAAGGGCTGAAAAGTGATGATGTGGCTTGGAATGGTGCATTTTGAACACACAAAAACTCTAGAGTTCAAATAAGTTCAAATAAATGAAATCCCTCTGTAACAGATGAGTTTTTGTCCGAAACCCTGATACTTTGAAAGGGACACGAAGTGCATCCAGTTTTTGCCGTAACCCTCTCAACATTTTAGAACATGCTATGTGGTTGAAATGATGATACCATGCCTACTTTCAACCTTTTAAGAGTTCATTTGAAGTGCTTTTCAATTTCAGGGTCATTTAGCTCAAAAACCAGTTAATGGATGAAAAATAGCAAACAAAGTCAGAAATGGTTGAAAATTGATGATGTGGCTTTGAATGGTGCATTTGGAACACACAAAAAGTCTGGAGTTCAAATAAGTTCAAATAAAATAAATCCTTTTATATCAGATGAGTTTTCGTCCGAAACTCTGATACTTCCAAAGAGATTGTCCGTTTTGCACACGAAGTGTATCTAGTTTTTCCGTAACCCTCTCAACTTTTTAGAACATGCTACGTGGGTGAAATGATGATGCCATGCCAAGTTTCAACCTTTTCAGAGTTCATTTGTAGTGCTTTTCAATTTCAGAGTCATTTAGCTAAAAAAATCAGTAAATGCATGAAAAATAGCAAATGAAGTCAGAAAGGGTTGAAAATTGATGATGTGGCTTTGAATGGTGCATTTTGAACAGACAAAAAGTCTGGAGTTCAAATAAGCCAAATAAATGAAATCCCTTTGTAATAGTTCGTCTGAAACCCTAATACTTCGAAAGTGATTGTCCATGTTGCACACGAAGTGTATCCAGTTTTTGCCATAACCCTTTCTACTTTTTAGAACATGTTATGTGGGTGAAATTATGATACCATGCCAACTTTCAACCTTTTCAGAGTTCATTTGAAGTGCTTTTTAATTTTAGGGTCATTTAGCTCCAAAAAATAAGTAAATGCATGAAGAATAGCAAATGAGGTCAGAAAGGGCTGAAAATTGATGATGTGGCTTTGAATGGTGCATTTTGAACACACGAAAAGTCTGGAGTTCAAATAAGTTCAAATAAATGAAATTCCTTTGTAACAGATGAGTTTTCGTTCGAAACCCTGATACTTCGAAAGAGATTGTCCATGTTGCATACGAAGTGTATCCAGTTTTTGCCGTAACCCTCTCAACATTTTAGAACATGCTATGTGGGTGAAATAATGATACCATGCCAACTTTCAACCTTTTCAGAGTTCATTTATAGTGCTTTTCCATTTCACGGTCATTTAGCTCAAAGAATGAACTAGTAGCAAAAAGAATGAACTACAAAACTTTTATGAAACTCTAATAGCAAAAAGAATAAACTAAAAATAATCAATTAAAATATTCTGTTATGATCAAGTAAAACAAAACTATATTATTCTTCAATAGCAAAAGGAATCAACTAACAAGCTTTTATAGAACTCTAATAGCAAAAGGAATAAACTAAAAAGATTTTATAAACCTCTAGTATTTTTGAAACAAAAATAATATAAAATTTATGCAACTAAAATTATCAAACTATTTTTTGTCCAAAACATTAATAGCAAATAGAATTTTCATAATGATGTTTTTTGTTAGAAACTTTAATAGGAAATTGAAATAACAAAATCTGTTTTTGATTAAACAGACATTTAAAATAACATAAAAAATACCAAACTGGATATATTGATAAAACACAGTAATATTAAATAGCAGGAAAAAAATCAATAAAAAGTCTTTTTTGTAGTAAAGTTATTCAGAAACTAGTGATTCACACAAATTTCAAATAATTCAAATTTAAACTATTCAAATTTGAAAACTAATGGTACTAACAAAAAGTTTATAATTTTTGTGACCTAAAAGCAAAAATAATCACTGAAAAACAATAAGTACAAACAAAATAAAATAAATAAAGCAAAAAACAAAACAAAAAACTGATTTGTTTTAAAAAAATCACCTACTCGGCCACCACGGCGTGAATACAACTAGAAACCCAACCAGCTTGTTGGGCCAGGATTCAGGCCCATAGAAGCCCAGTAGGCCCACATGCAGAAGAGTGTCAGATTAGGTATGCAAGCCTGCAGTTGAGAGTAGCGCGAGAGTGTGGGTGCAGCAGCGCTTATAAACCACTCTCGAGCTGTCTCAGCTAGAGAGGTGGGACTAAACATTTGGCCCCGAGGGGCACCAACCTATGGTCCCGGTTCGTGTTACCAACCGAGACCAATGCCACCCTTTGGTCCCGGTTCATGCCACCAACCGGGACCAAAGGTCTCTGCTTCCCGCCCTTTGGGCTGCTGAAAAGAGACCTTTGGTCCGGGTTGGTGTTACGAACCAGGACCAAAGGGTAGCATTGGTCCCGGTTGATAATACAAACCGGGACCAAAGGGTTTGCTATATAGAGAACACTTGGGAATTTTTCACTTCCATCTTGCAGTTGCCCTCGATGACTCCGACTACATCGACGCCGCCAGGATGCCCCGACGCCCCCCCCCACCATCGCCGTCGCTGCCCCCGCTGTGACAGCCTGGTTTTGCCCTCTCTTCTTTCTTTGATTTTTATTTGGTTTTGATTTTTATTTGGAGTTTGAATCACTTCAGTTGGACTTAAACACTTGGGAATCACCTTGGCTTTCACCCAAGTGACTCATTTCTCTCCCTAGCCATCATTTCTTTTCTGGTCACCCCAAAATAATATTATGAATATTTTTCTTAAATGAAAAATATTCATTTTCTCCTCTAAAACCCTAACCAGCCACTTGTGCTCCAAAGCAACCCCAATTTTTCTAGCCCACAAAATTCTGAGAAGATTCACAAAAATCCTTTGAACACGAGGGCACCTCCCTGAGCAAAAATATTGCATCAGTTTTTGGAATATTTTTGCTACAGAAAATATTTTCTATTCTGGACAGAAATGGTAGTTTCTACACCAACTATCATTTTACTTGCTCCAATGATGCTGCATTTTCTTGTGCATCACTACCTGCCTAGATGATTACAAACCCCCAAAGCTTAGCTTTCAACTCCCAGTCGTTTGATCATAGTAAACTCTCAAAGTTACTGTCCAGAAACTTACCAAGAAGTAAAACTCCAACTTACAACACCTGAGCTCGACTCAAAGCATTGGCACAACCCTAAACACTAAGGAGTACATGCCAGACATGAAAATGGGGCCAGTCATGGCTCTATGCCAAAGTGCACGTGGTGACCACGCATGTGCACAGTGCCAACCTGCTTGTCGCCGCGCTCTGAGTGCCGCCAAGCCTCTGTTCGGCGCGTGCTCGCTTCCCCGCTTGCCTAACCTCGCCAAACCTCGCCACCATCACCGTCTTCACTCCCTTAACTCCCTCCTGGCACTCGCCGATGCCGGAGCTCGCCGCATCGAGCACGGGCACAGTCCGGCCAACCCAACAGTGCGCTGCACACTATGTTCGTTGCCACCCCCTCGTTCCTCTGCTCATCTCCACCTGCTCACAGTGCCCGCGTGAGCTGCGTCACCTTCCACCTTGCTCACTAACACCACTCGTCGCCAGGCGCCATGTCCAGGTGTCCTCCAGCGGAGCCCGATCTCTTCCTCTCACTCGGCTATAAATACAGCCCTCCCCAGCCCTCTCGAGCATCACCAGCTCATCTCACGCACTCCACAAGCTGGTAGGAAGCCGTAGCCCGATAGGGCAGGCCTCGGGCCACCGTCCCCGAGCTCGAGCTCACCGGCGATCCCCTCTGTTCATCCCCACTGTCCCAGCCCCTCCCAAGCTCGAGCGACTCTTCCAGAGCTTCCGCCGTGCTTCAGTGGTGTCGTCCGACTCGGTTGGAGCCACTGGTGCAGCCTCTGGTCGCCGTCGTCCCCAACTCCGGCAACTGCTGCTCCCTGCCACCGCTGGAGAGGCTCGTTCCAACGCCGTCCTACCACCCCTAGCTATTCTACGGGTACGAGTAGGTGCGCCTCCATCTTCTCTTTTGATCCATCCCTCTAGCTCCGGCCAAGATGCCCTCCTCGCGGGCGTGTGCTCTAGTGAAGCACCGCCGTGCCCTGTTTCCCTCTCCCCCTCCCTCTCACCTGACTAGCAGGGCCCGCTGTCAGCCACTCGGGCCGTGCTCAAAGTGGTACGAGTGGAGGCGCCCCGCAGGGTTTATGCCTTCAACGTCATCCCCACGCCCCCAGTTCTGTTTTATTTAAATTCAAATCAAATTATCCAGAGAGCTTCAAACATCAATAACTTTTTAACCATAAGCCCAAATGAATTGATTCTTTTTGCATTGGGTTCTGTATGAAAATATCTAGCAGCACACCAAAGATGAGGTTTTTCTTTGCTGTCTAGATTTTATGGTGAATTTCAAAGTGTCTCTTGATGTTTTCTTTTTGTGTTTTTAATTGATTTCATAAGGTGAAGCTTGTCTTGAGGATCACCAGGAGCAGTGTGAACCTCAACTACACTAAGGCAAGCCACAACAACATTTTCATGGTGCCATTGCAATATTTGTGATTTTTCCACTTGAATAAATAATTTAGTTCATGCATTTAAATCACAAAAATAAATATATATATATTCATTCTGTTGAATGTTTGATGTTGTTAAAATGTTGGTTTACAGAAGGATAACTAAGATAGTTTAAGTCATTAGAAGTTACCTTTGATTATGAAGAAATAATTTGTTTATGAAAAAGCATTAGTTTGGATAATATTTTCTTGAGTAAGAAAATAATTATGCTAGGATATTGTCATGGTTAGTTTGCTGAATATGCATAACCAGAATAAATGCTCTGAGTTTTTGATATGTATGGTTAGTGCTGGGTAGAGTTGACCCGGTATGGTTCTAATGATAAGTGATGCATGTTATTGATAACCCGCAAGTATAGGGGATCGCAACAGTTTTTGAGGGTAGAGTATTCAACCCAAATTTATTGATTCGACACAAGGGGGGCCAAAAAATATTCTCGAGTATTAGCAGCTGAGTTGTCAATTCAACCACACCTGGATAACTTAGTATCCGCAGCAAACTATTTAGTAGCAAAGTAGTATGGAAGTGACGGTAACGGTAGCAAAAGTAACAGTAGCAGTTTTGTAGTAATGGCAACAGTGAAAACGATAAAGTAAATAAACAAAGCACAATATGTGAAAAGCTCGTAGGCATTGGATCAGTGATGGATAATTATGTCGGATGCGATTCCTCATGTAATAGTTATAACATAGGGTGACACAGAACTAGCTCCAGTTCACTAATGTAATGTAGGCATGTATTCCGAATATAGTCATACGTGCTTATGGAAAAGAACTTGCATGACATCTTTTGTCCTACCCTCCCGTGGCAGCAGGTTCCTAACGGAAACTAAGGGATGTTAAGGCGTCCTTTTAATAGAGAACCGGACCAAAGCATTAACACTTAGTGAATACATGAACTCCTCAAACTACGGTCATCACCAGTAAGTATCCCGATTATTGTCACTTCGGGGTTAACGGATCATAACACATAATAGGTGACTATAGACTTGCAAGATAGGAACAAGAAATCACATATATTCATGAAAACATAATAAGTTTAGATCTGAAATCATGGCACTCGGGCCCTAGTGACAAGCATTAAGCATAGCAAAGTCATAGCAACATCAATCTCAGAACATAGTGGATACTAGGGATCAAACCCTAACAAAACTAACTTAATTACATGGTAAATCTCATCCAATCCATCACCGTCCAGCAAGCCTACGATGGAATTACTCACGCATGGTGGTGAGCATCATGAAATTGGTGATGCAGGATGGTTGATGATGATGATGGCGACGGATTCCCCTCTCCGGAGCCCCGAACGGACTCCAGATCAGCCCTCCTAAGAGGTTTTAGGGCTCGGCGGCGGCTCTGTATCGTAAAACGCAATGAACCCTTCTTCTCTTATTTTTTTCTCCACGAAAGAAAATATATGGAGTTGGAGTTGACGTCGGTGGACGTCCAGGGGGCCCACGAGGCAACCCTCGTGACCAGGGTGTGCGCCCCCTGACGTTAATTATTTCGCCAGTATTTTTTATTAATTCTAAAAAGTGCCTCCGTGGATTTGCAAGTCATTCCCAGAACTTTTATTTTTGCACAAAAATAACACCATGGCAGTTCTGCTGAAAACAGCGTTAGTCCGAGTTAGTTCCATTCAAATCATGCAAGTTAGAATCCAAAACAAGGGCAAAAGTCTTTGGAAAAGTAGATACGATGGATATGTATCAACTCCCCCAAGCTTAAACATTTGCTTGTCCTCAAGCAATTTAGTTGATAAACTGAAAGTGATAAAGAAAAACTTTTACAAACTCTGTTTGCTTTTGTTGTTGTAAATATGTAAAGCTAGCATTCAAGTTTTCACCAAAGATTATGACTAACCACATTCACAATAACACTTAGGTCTCATGTTTACTCATATCAATGGCATAATCAACTAGCGAGCAATAATAATAAAACTCGGATGACAACACTGATACGTCCATTTTGCATCATGCTTTTATATCAATATTTAGAGCATTATGGGCTGTTATTACACATTATATATCAACACTTATGGATATTCTCTCTTATTTTGTAAGGTTTACCATGAAGAGGGGGAATACCGGCAGCTGGAATTCTAGCTGAAAAGGGAGCAAACATTGGAAACCTATTCTGCACTGCTCCAAAAGAACTGAAACTCCACGAAACCTATTTTTGGATTTAATAAGAATTATTGAGCAGAAGAAATACCTCAAGGGGCCCACACCCTGTCCAGGAGGGTGGGGGGCACGCCCACCCTTACTGGGCGCGCCCCTGTCTCCTGGGCCCCCTGGTGGCCTCCTGGTGTCCCTCTTCTGCTATATGAAGGGTTTTATCCTAGAAAAAATCGGGGGAAAGCTTACGAGATGAAACTCCGCCGCCACGAGGCGGAACCTTGGCGGAACCAATCTAGAGCTCCAAGAGAGCTGTTCTGCCGGGGATACTTCCCTCCGGGAGGGGGAAATCATCACCATCGTCATCATCAACGATCCTCTCATCGGGAGGGGGTCAATCTCCATCAACATCTTCATCAGCACCATCTCCTCTCAAACCCTAGTTCATCTATTGTATCAAATCTTGTATCCAAAACCACAAATTGGTACATGTGGGATGCTAGTAGTGTTGATTACTCCTTGTAGTTGATACTTATTGGTTTACTTGGTGGAAGATCATATGTTCAGATCCTTAATGCATATTATTACACCTCTGATTATGAACATGAATATGCTTTGTGAGTAGTTACGTTTGTTCCTGAGGACATGGGTGAAGTCTTGCTATTAGTAGTCATGTGAATTTGGTATTCGTTCGATATTTTGATAAGATGTATGTTGTCTTTCCTCTATTGGTGTTATGTGAACGTCGACTACATGACACTTCACCATTATTTGGGCCTAGAGGAAGGCTTTGGGAAGTAATAACTAGATGATGGGTTGCTAGAGTGACAGAAGCTTAAACCCTAGTTTCTGTGTTGCTTCATTAGGGGCTGATTTGGATCCATATGTTTCATATTATGGTTAGGTTTACCTTAATACTTTTGTTGTAGTTGTGGATGCTTGCAATAGGGGTTAATCATAAGTGGGATGCTTGTCCAAGTAAAGGCAGTACCCAAGCACCGGTCCACCCACATATTAAATTATCAAAGTAACGAACGTGAATCATATGAGTGTGATGAAACTAGCTTGACGATAATTCCCATGTGTCCTCGGGAGAGCTTTTCTCATTATAAGAAATTGTCCAACCTTGTCCTTTGCTACAAAAAAGATTGGGCCACCTTTATGCACCTTATTTACTTTTATTATTTATTACTTATTACAATTTATCTTATCACAAAACTATCTATTACCTACAATTTCAGTGCTTGCAGAGAAAACCTTATTGAAAACCGCTTATCATTTCCTTCTGCTCCTCGTTGGGTTCGACACTCTTACTTATCGAAAGGACTACGATAAATCCCCTACACTTGTGGGTGATCAAGACTCTTTTCTGGCGTTGTTGCCGGGGAGTGTAGCACTTTTGGTGAGTGGAACTTGGTAAGGAAACATTTATATAGTGTGCTGAAATTTTTTGTTACTTTTTACTATGGAAACTAATCCTTTGAGGGGCTTGTTCGGGGCTTCTTCGCCCCGACCAGTAGAGCAAAGAGTTCCTCCTCAACCTACTGAACCTACTGAAAATGTTCACTTTGAAATTACTTCAGGTATGATAGAGAAACTGCTAGCTAATCCATTTGCAGGAGATGGAACATTGCATCCCGATTTACACCTTATCTTTGTGGATGAAGTTTGTGGATTATTTAAGCTTGCAGGTATTCCCGATGATGTTGTCAAAAGGAAGGTCCTCCCTTTATCTTTGAAAGGACATGCATTGACATGGTTTAGGCTATGTGATGATACGGGATCTTGGAATTATAAGCGATTGAAGTTGGAATTTCACAAGAAGTTCTATCCTAGGCATCTTGTTCATCGTGATCGTAATTACATATATAATTTCTGGCGTCGTGATGGAGAAAGCATCGCTCAAGCTTGGGGGAGTCTTAAGTCAATGTTATATTCATGCCCCCAATCATGAGCTCTCCAAAGAAATGATTATTCAAAAATTTTATGCTCGGCTTTCTCTCAATGATCGCACCATGCTCGATACTTCCTGTGCTGGTTCTTATATGCTGAAGACTATTGAATTCAAATGGGACTTATTGGAAAGAATTAAATGCAACTCTGAAGGTTGGGGTTCCGATAATGGTAAGGAGTCAGGTATGACACCTAAGTTTGATTGTGTTAAATCTATTATGGATAACGATGTTTTTCGTGGATTTAGCGCTAAATATGGACTTGACTCTGATATAGTAGCTTCTTTCTGTGAATCTTTTGCTACTCATGTTGATCTCCCTAAGGAGAAGTGGTTTAAATATAATCCTCCCAGTGAATTAAAAGTATTTGAACCTATTAAAGTTGAATAAAAGACTATTACTTATAGTGATCCTATTGTTCCTACTACTTATGTTGAGAAACCACCTTTCCTGTTAGGATAAAGGATCATGCTAAAACTTCGACTATTGTTCGTAAGGGTAATACTAGAACTTATACACCTCCTGAGCAAATCAAAGTTGAACCTAGTATTGCTATGGTTAAAGATCTCTTGGATGATAATTTAGATGGGCATGTCATTTACTTTTGTGATGAAGCTGCTAATATTACAAAACCAGATGCTAAGATACATAGACCCATTGTAGCCATGCCTGTTATTTCTGTTAAAATAGGAGATCATTGTTATCACGGCTTATGTGATATAAGTGCTAGTGCTAGTGCAATACCCTATGATTTATGTAAAGAGATTATGCATGATATTGCACCTGTTGAGTTAGAAGATATTGATGTTACTATCAAGCTTGCAATAGACATACTATTTCACCAATTGGGATTGTTAGAGATGTTGAAGTCTTGTGTGGTAAGGTTAAATACCCTGCTGATTTTCTTGTTGTTACTCCCCCTCAAGATGACTTTTGTCCCATTATATTTGGTAGACCCTTCTTGAACATTGTTAAAGCTAGGATTGATTGTGAAAAGGACGTTGTTACGATTGGCTTGGATGATATGACTCATGAGTTTAATTTTGCTAAATTTCATAGACAACCCCGTGATAAAGAATTACCTAGTAAAGATGAAATAACTGGTCTTGCTTCTATTGTCGTGCCTCCTACTGATCCGTTAGAACAATATTTACTAGACCATGAAAATGATATGTTTATGAAAGAAAGAAGGGAAACAGATGAGGCATTCCGTAAACAGGAACCTATTCTGAAACATAACCTTCCCGTTGAAATTCTAGGGGATCCCCCTCCACCCAAGGGTGATCCCATGTTTGAACTAAAACCATTACCTGATAATCTTAAATATCCTTATCTTGGTGAAAAGAATATATATCCTGTTATTATTAGTGCTATCCTTTCAGAGCAGGAAGAGGAAAGATTATTGAAAACTCTGAAGAAGCACCGTGCTACTATTGGATATACTCTGGATGATCTTAAGGGCATTAGTCCTACTCTATGCCAACACAAAATTAAAGTGGAAAAAGATGCCAAACCACTTAGAGGTCCTCAACGAAGATTAAATCCTAAGATGAAAGAAGTGGTAAGAAATGAGATATTGAAGCTCCTCGAGGCAGGTATAATTTATCCTGTTGCTGATAGTGAATGGGTAAGCCATGTTCATTGTGTTCCTAAAAAGGGAGGTATTACTGTTGTTCCTAATGATAAAGATGAATTGATTCCGCAAAGAATTATTATAGGTTATAGGATGGTAATTGATTTCCGTAAATTAAATAAAGCTACTAAGAAAGATCATTACCCTTTACCTTTTATTGATCAAATGCTAGAAATACTATCCAAACATACACATTTCTGCTTTCTAGATGGTTATTCTGGTTTCTCTCAAATACCTGTATTAGCGGAAGATCAATCAAAAACTACTTTTACTTGCCCTTTCGGTACTTTTGCTTATAGATGTATGCCTTTTGGTTTATGTAATGCACCTGCTACCTTTCAAAGATGTATGATGGCTATATTCTCTGACTTTTGTGAAAAGATTTGTGAAGTATTCATGGATGATTTCTCCGTTTATGGATCTTCTTTTGATGATTGCTTGAGCAACCTAGATCGAGTTTTGCAGAGATGTGAAGACACTAGTCTCATCTTGAATTGGGAAAAGTGCCACTTTATGGTTAACGAAGGCATTGTCTTGGGGCACAAGATCTCCGAGAGAGGTATTTACGTTGATAAAGCTAAAGTTGATGCTATTGAAAAGATGCCATGTCCCAAGGACATAAAAGGTATAAGAAGTTTCCTTGGTCATGCCGGTTTTTATAGGAGGTTCATTAAGGACTTTTCTAAAATCTCTTGGCCTCTGACTAATTTATTGCAAAAAGATATTCCTTTTGTCTTTGATGATGATTGTGTAGGAGCATTTGAAATACTTAAGAAAGCCTTGATCACTGCACCTATTGTTCAGTCACCTGATTGGCATTTACCTTTTGAAATTATGTGTGATGCTAGTGATTATGCTGTAGGTTTTGTCCTAGGGCAAAGAGTTGATAAGAAATTAAATGTTATCCAGTATGCCAGTAAGACTCTTGATACTGCCCAGAGAAATTATGCTACTACTGAAAAAGAATTCTTAGCAGTTGTGTTTGCATGTGATAAGTTTAGACCTTACATTGTTGATTCCAAAGTTACTATTCACACTGATCATGCTGCTATTAAATATCTTATGGAAAAGAAAGATCCTAAGCCTAGACTCATTAGATGGGTTCTCTTGCTCCAAGAATTTGACTTGCATATTATTGATAGAAAGGGAGCCGAGAACCCCGATGCAGACAACTTGTCTAGGTTAGAAAATGTTCTTGATGACCCAATACCTATTGATGATAGCTTTCCTGATGAAAAATTAGCAGTCGTTAATGCTTCTCGTACTGCTCCTTGGTATGCTGATTATGCTAATTACATTGTTGCTAAATTTATACCACCTAGCTTCACATACCAGCAAAAGAAAAAGTTATTTTATGATTTAAGACATTACTTTTGGGATGACCCACACCTTTATAAATAAGGAGTAGTAGGTGTTATTAGACATTGTGTACCTGAGCATGAAAAAGAACAGATCCTATGCAAGTGTCACTCCGAATCATATGGAGGACACCACGCTGGAGATAGAACTGCACATAAGGTATTGCAATCCAGTTTTTATTGGCCTACTCTCTTCAAAGATGCCCGTAAGTTTGTCTTCTCTTGCGATGAATGTCAAAGAATTGGTAATATTAGTAGACGTCAAGAAATGCCTATGAATTATTATCTTGTTATTGAACCATTTGATGTTTTGGGCTTTGATTACATGGGACGTTTTCCTGCCTCTAATGGTTACACACATATTTTAGTTGATGTTGATTATGTTACTAAGTGGGTAGAAGCTATTCCAACTAGTAGTGCTGATCATAACACTTAGATTAAAATGCTTAAAGAAGTTATTTTTCCGAGGTTTGGAGTCCCTAGATATCTTATGACTCATGGTGGTTCACATTTTATTCATGGTGCTTTCCGTAAGATGCTTGCTAAGTACGATGTCAATCATAGAATTGCATCTCTTTATCACCCACAGTCTAGTGGTCAAGTAGAGTTGAGCAATAGAGAACTCAAATTAATTTTGCAAAAGACTGTGAATAGATCTAGAAAGAATTGGTGCAAAAAACTTGATGATGCATTATGGGCCTATAGAACTGCATATAAAAATCCTATGGGTATGTCTCCATATAAGATGGTTTATGGAAAAGCTTGTCATTTACCTCTAGAACTTGAACATAAAGCATATTGGGCTATTAAAGAGCTCAACTATGACTTTAAACTTGCCGGTGAGAAGAGGTTGTTTGATATTAGCTCACTTGATGAATGGAAAACCCAAGCCTATGAGAATGCCAAAATATTCAAAGAAAAAGTCAAACGTTGGCATGACAAAAGAATACAAAAGCGTGAGTATAACGTAGGTGATTATGTGTTATTATTCAACTCCCTTTAAGATTTTTTGCAGGAAAACTTCTCTCTAAATGGGAAGGTCCTTACGTTATCGAGGAGGTCTATCATTCCGGTGCCATAAAAATCAACAACTTCGAAGGCACAAGTCCAAGGGTGGTGAACGGTCAAAGAATTAAACATTATATTTCAAGTAACCCTATCAATGTTGAAACTAATATTATTGAAACTGTAACCCCTAAGGAATACATAAGGGACACTTTCTAGAACGTTTCAGACTCCGAAAAGGAACAATTCTAAAGGCAATTTTTATCAGTTTTGGAATATTTAAGAATTTTAGGAAGAAAGAAGTAGTCCGGGAAGGACACGAGGCCTCCACGAGAGTGGGAGGCGCGCCCACCCCTACTGGGCACGCCCCCTGTCTCGTGGACACCTCGTGTGCCTCCCGGACTCTGTTTTCTTGCACGTTACGTATTTTGGTCGGTAAAAATTCATTATATAATCTGCCGAAAGATTTGACCACCATATCACACAAATATCCTCTGTTTTCGTTTCGAGCTGTTTCTGCCACAGGTTTAAGAAACATGTCATCTCAAGATTCGGAGGGAGAAAGCTATGTGGCTGATTACCTTTCAGACCCTAAGGTCTAGGGGACTTGGACCATAGTGGCTGGACCACGGAAGAAGAAGAAGACTATGAGCCCAAGGGGAAGGATGAAACAAGCTCAGGCCAAGATGAAGTTCCACTACCTCAACCGGGGGATATGCTTGTGGAGTTTAAAAAGTCAAGTCTAACTGATAGAGAGAAGAAGCCAAAGATCGAGTTTATCCCATTTTGCCTCTTGCAGGAAAATGAGCAAGGACTATGCAAAAGAGTATTAAGTCTTGAGCGGGAGATCGAAGACCTAAAAGAACGAAACATTGTACTCAAGCGTAAATTGAGGAAGAAGTCACCCTCATCATCAACAACTCCTACTTCACCACCCCCGAGGACATAATCATATATATGGGTATGGGCACTCCCCTTGGCAACTGCCAACCTTGGGGGAGATGCCCCGGTATCGTGTCACCATCACACTCCTATCTTTACCGTTTTATTTAGTTCGATCCTTTTAGTAGTATCTTGATCTAGTAGATTGAAGTTTTGATATCAAGTAGTTTTGAGTTTGCTTTGTGATCTCTTTTATGTAATCGAGTCCGTGAGCTATCTATAATAAACATTAGTATTGAGTCAAGGGCTTTGCTTTCTTGCTATGATCTTGAGAAAAATAAAGAATAAAAAGAATAAAAGAGTTCCTATGGATCTTATGGATAGTGATAACTTCACACATAGAAAGTATGAGGCATAAAAGTTGTTGGGAGTTGATAAAAATAGTTTTGGTCATCATTGCAATTAATAGGAAGTAATAAGGAAAGAGAGGTTTCACATATAAATACACTATCTTGGACATCTTTTATAATTGTGAGCACTCATTAAGTATGACATGCTAAAAGAGTCGACGTTGGACAAGGAAGACAACGTAATGGTTTATGTTTCCTCACATCTTAGTTAAAGTATATTGTCATTGACCTTCCGAACATGTTGAGCTTGCCTTTCCCCCTCATTCTAGCCAAATTCCTAGCACCAAGTAGAGATACTACTTGTGCTTCCAAATATCCTTAAACCCAGTTTTGCCATGAGAGTCCACCATATCTACCTATGGATCGAGTAAGATCCTTCAAGTAAGTTGTCATCGGTGCAAGCAATAAAAATTGCTCTCTAAATATGCATGACTTATTAGTGCGGAGAAAATAAGCTTTATACGATCTTGTTCTGGAAGCAATAAAAGCGACGGACTGCATAATAAAGGTCCATACACAAGTGGCAATATAAAGTGACGTTCTTTCGTACGAAGATTTTGTGTATCCAACCCTAAAAGCGCATGACAACCTCTGCTTCCCTCTGCGAAGGGCCTATCTTTTACTTTATGTTCCTACCTTATGCTTTTTACTTTATGCTTGAGTCAAGGTGACCTTCACCTTTCCCTTTTTCATTTTATCTTTTGGCAAGCTCCTCGTGTTTGAAAGATCATGATGTATATATCCAATTGGATGTTTGTTAGCATGGATTGTTATTGTTGGCATCACCTAAATGTGAATACGTTAGGAGGCAGCACAATAAGCCCCTATCTTTCTCAGTGTCCGGCTAAAACTCTATAACCACAAGTATTGCGTGAGTGTTAGCAATTGTAGAAGATTATATGATAGTTGAGTATGTGGACTTGCTGAAAAGCTCTATTTTTGAGTCTTTGTGATGTTATGATAAATTGCAATTGCTTCAATGATTGAGATTATAGTTTTTTAGCTTCAATGAATTTTCTGAACCATGCTTGACATTGTGAATTGATTGTTACTTGAGCATAAGAATTCATATGACAAAATCTATATATGTTTCTTCTTTAAGAATGATCATGATGCCCTCATGTCCGTATTTTATTTTTATCGACACCTCTATCTCTAAACATGTGGACATATTTTTTAATTTCGGCTTCCGTTTGAGGACAAGCGAGGTCTAAGCTTGGGGGAGTTGATACGTACATTTTGCATCATGCTTTTATATCAATATTTAGTGCATTATGGGCTGTTAGAACAAATTATATATCAATACTTATGGCTATTCTCTCTTATTTTGTAAGGCTTACCATGAAGAGGGGGAATGCTGGCAGTTGGAATTCTGGCTGAAAAGGGAGCAAACATTGGAAACCTATTTTGCACCGCTCCAAAAGACCTGAAACTCCACGAAACCTATTTTTGGATTTAATAAGAATTATTGAGTAGAAGAAATACCTCAGGGGGCCCACACCCTGTCTAGGAGGGTGGGGGCGCGCCCACCCTTACTGGGCGCGCCCCCTGTCTCCTGGGCCACCTGGTGGCCTCCCGGTGTCCCTCTTCTACTATATGAAGGGTTTTATCCTAGAAAAAATCAGGGGCATGCTTACGAGACGAAACTCCGCGGCCACGAGGCGGAACCTTGGCGGAACCAATCTAGAGCTCCGGCAGAGCTGTTCTGCTGGGGACACTTCCCTTCGGGAGGGGGAAATCATCACCGTCGTCATCACCAATGATCCTCTCATCGGGAGGGGGTCAATCTCCATCAACATCTTCATCAGCACCATCTCCTCTCAAACCCAAGTTCATCTCTTGTATCCAATCTTGTATCCAAAACCACAAATTGGTATCTGTGAGTTGCTAGTAGTGTTGATTACTCCTTGTAGTTGATACTTATTGGTTTACTTGGTGGAAGATCATATGTTCAGATCCTTAATGCATATTATTACACCTCTGATTATGAACATGAACATGCTTTGTGAGTGGTTATGTTTGTTCCTGAGGACATGTGTGAAGTCTTTCTATTAGTAGTCATGTGAATTTGGTATCCGTTTGATATTTTGATAAGATGTATGTTGTCTTTCCTCTAGTGGTGTTATGTGAACGTCGACTACATGACACTTCACCATTATTTGTGACTAGAGGAAGGCATTGGGAAGTAATAAGTAGATGATGGGTTGCTAGAGTGACAAAAGCTTAAACCCTAGTTTATGCGTTGCTTCGTTAGGGGCTGATTTGGATCCATATGTTTCATGCTATGGTTAGGTTTACCTTAATACTTTTGTTGTAGTTGTGTATGCTTGCAATAGGGGTTAATCATAAGTGGGATGCTTGTCCAAGTAAGGGCAGTACCCAAACACCGGTCCACCCACATATCAAATTATCAAATTAACGAACGCGAATCATATGAGTGTGATGAAACTAGCTTGACGATAATTACCATGTGTCCTCGGGAGCACTTTTCTCATTATAAGAAATTGTCCAGTCTTGTCCTTTGCTACAAAAAGGATTGGGCCACCTTGCTGCACCTTATTTACTTTTATTATTTATTACTTGTTACAGTTTATCTTATCACAAAACTATCAATTACGTACAATTTCAGTGCTTGCAGAGAAAATCTTACTGAAAACCGCTTATCATTTCCTTCAGCTCCTCGTTGGGTTCGACACTCTTACTTATCGAAAGGACTACGATATATCCCCTACACTTGTTGGTCATCAAACACTTTCTCAAAACAATCATAATATGATATAACAAGATGGTATCTTGCTAGCCCTTTCCGAGACCGCAAAACATAAATGCAGAGCACCTTTAAAGATCAAGGACTGACTAAACATTGTAATTCATGGTAAAAGACAACCAGTCATACCCAATATAAACTAATAGTAATGCATGCAAATGACTGGTGCTCTCCAGCGGGTGCTTTTTAATAAGAGGGTGATGACTCAATATAAAAGTAAATAGATAGGCCCTTCGCAGAGGGAAGCAGGGATTTGTAGAGGTGCCGGAGCTCGATTTTAAAACAGGGATAATAGCATTTTGAGCGGTATACTTTCACTGTCAACATAACAACTATGAGATCTCAATATCTTCCAAACAGAATGGTAAAGTTTTACACTCCCCCTCCAACAACAAGCATCAATCCATGGCTTGCCTGAAACAACGGGTGCCTCCAACTAACAACAACCCTGGGGAATTTTGTTTAATTATTTTGATTTGATTTGAGCATGGGACTGGGCATCCTGGTGACCAGCCATTTTCTCGTGAATGAGGAGCGGAGTCCACTCCTCTTGAGAATAACCCGCCTAGCATGGAAGATACAGACAACCCTAGTTTATACATGAGCTGTTCGAGCATACAAAACAGAATTTCATTTGAAGGTTTAGAGTTTGGCACATACAAATTTACTTGGAACGGCAGGTAGATACCACATATAGGCAGGTATGGTGGACTCATATGGAATAACTTTGGGGTTTATGGAGGATGGATGCACAAGCAGTATTCCCGCTTAGTACAAGTGAAGGCTAGAAAGAGACTGGGAAGTGACTAACTGAGAGAGCGACAACGGTCATGAACATGCATTAAAATTAATAGACACTGAGTGCAAGCATGAGAAGGGTACAATCCACCATGAACATAAATATCGTGAAGGCTATGTTGATTCTTTTTCAACTACATGTGTGAACATGTGACAAGTCGAGTCACTCAATTCATTCAAAGGAGGATACCACCTTATTATAACACATCACTACCATTTCAATAGCATGTTGGCACGCAAGGTAAACCATTATAACTCATAGCTAATTAAGCATGGCATAAGCTACTACAATCTCTAATTGTCATTGCAAACATGTTTATTCATAATAGGTTGAATCAGGAACGATTAGCTAATCATATTTACAAAAACAAGAGAGGTCGAGTTCATACCAGCTCCTCTTATCTCAATCATTTCATCATATATCATCATCATTGCCTTTCACTTGCACGACCGAACGGTGTGGATAATAATAATAGTGCATGTGCATTGGACTAACCTGGAATCTACAAGCATTCATTTCAAGAGAGAAGACAAGTAATACGGGCTCTTGGTTAAAGTAAATAAATGGTGCATATGAGAGCCACTTAGACATTTTCATTATAGTCTTCTCCTCTCGACCCCCAAAGGAAAGAAAAGAAATAAAACTATTTACACGGGAAAGCTCCCAACAAGTAAAAAGAAGAACGAGAAATCTTTTTGAGTTTTTCTTTTAATTCTTACTACTATAGGCATGGAAATTAAACTAACTGATTTTTTTGGTTTTTCTTAAAGTTAATCTAACACACAAGAAGAAAGCTAGAAAAAGAAATTAAACTAGCATGGATAGTACAATGAAAGAGTATGAGCATCGACACTAGAATGAGTGTGTGGACATGAATGTAAAGTCGGTGAGGAATACGTACTCCCCCAAGCTTAGGAGTTTGGCCTAAGTTGATCCATGCCCATGGGTTAGAGCTACTCCCTCTAGTGTACTGAGGTGCATCATCCGGGGACCACTGGCTGGCAAGGTCCTATGGATTCCACTGATAAAAGGATGGTCGATAAGGGTCAAGTTGTGGTTCCGGCTCAGGCTCTGGGGATGATGTCTGGACTTGGTAAGCACGAGCGGCCTCTGGGAAGACGAGAAATGTGCCTGAAGATAAATCAAAAAAAGAGGGTGAAGGCAAGATAATAGTTTCACTGTGTTTCTTATGATATCTCAAATTATACTTAAGCACATTCTCATCATTTGCAACAATAAACTTGTGTGCTACCATGCTCTTGTAATCTAGAAAAGTAGGGGGAAGCAATTTTTCTTCTTCCTCATAGTGCCTAATAGGTATCTCGAAGTGTTTAGCAAGGCGTGCGGCATAGATACCTCCAAAAATGGGGCCCTTAGTATGGTTCATGCTTAATCGTCTAGCAATGATAGCGCCTGAGGGGGTCCTGGATTAGGGGGTGTCCGGATGGCCGGACTATGACCTTTGGTCGGACTCCCGGATTATGAAGATACAAGATTGAAGACTTCGTCCCGTGTCCGAACAGGACTTTCCTTGGCGTGGAAGGCAAGCTTGGCGATACGGATATGTAGATCTCCTCCCATTGTAACCGACTCTGTGTAACCCTAGCCCTCTTCGTGTCTATATAAACCGGAGGGTTTTAGTACGTAGGACGAACAACAATCATACCATAGGCTAGCTTCTAGGGTTTAGCCTCTCTGATCTCGTGGTAGATCTACTCTTGTACTACCCATATCATCAATATTAATCAAGCAGGAGTAGGGTTTTACCTCCATCGAGAGGGCCCGAACTTGGGTAAAACATCGTGTCCCTTGTCTCCTGTTACCATCCGCCTACACGCACAGTTCGGGACGCCCTACCCGAGATCCGCCGGTTTTGACACCGAAATTGGTGCTTTCATTGAGAGTTCCTCTGTGTCATCACCTTTAGGCCCGATGGCTTCTTCGATCATCAACAACGACGCGGTCCAGGGTGAGACTTTTCTCCCGGACAGATCTTCATATTCGGCGGCTTTGCACTGCGGGCCAATTCACTTGGCCATCTGGAGCAGATCGAAAGTTACGCCCCTGGCCATCAGGTCAGATTTGGAAGTTTGAACTACACGGCTGACATCCGCAGAGACTTGATCTTCGACGGATTTGAGCCAGAGCCGAGCGCGCCGCCCTGTCACGATGGGCATGATCTAGCTCTGCCGCCGGATAGTGTCCAGAAGGCCGCTCAGGTGTCTGCTCTGACCCTTAGCTCGGAGCCGACTGCGCCAATCGAGGACGAATGGTAGGACACCGCCTCGGGGCTGCAATCTCTATGGCGATCGAGCCGAATACCAGCCTTGTCCTTTGCGAAGCTCGTGACTCCAAGGTACCGGACTCCTTTCCGGACTCCGAGCCTTCTGCACCCCTTCCGATCGAACCCAATTGGGCTCCGATCATGGAGTTCACCGCCGCGGACATGTTTCAACACTCGCCCTTTGGCGACATCCTGAATTCGCTAAAGTCTCTCTCTTTATCAGGAGAGCCCTGTCCGGACTATGGTCAGCAAGGCCGGGATGCGGACGACGAAGAAATTCGAATCCCACCCACCACCCACTTCGTAGCCACTGTCGATGATTTAACCGACATGCTCGACTTGACGCCGATGAAGGAGACGACCAAGAACCAGCGCCTATAGGGCACTGGAAAGCCACCTCGTCATATGACATATACATGGTGGACACCCCAAAATAAGGGGATGGCGATGGAACAACGGAGGATGACCCCTCCAAGAAACAGCCTAAGCGCCGGCGTCAGCGGCGCCGCTCTAAATCCCGCCAAAGCAAAAACGGCGATTCCGGAACCGGAGACAATAACACCCCGGACAGTGCGGAAGACAACCCCCTCTAGCAGGATTCAGCGCAGGAGGATGGAGAAGCCAGCCCTCATGAGAGAGCGGCAGACAGAGAGGTCGAGGACGATAATTACATGCCTCCCTCCGAAGATGAAGCAAGCCTCGACGATGATGAATTTGTCGTTCCTGAGGACCCCGTCTAACAAGAGCGTTTCAAACGCAGGCTTATGGCCACTGCAAGCATCCTCAAGAAAAAACAGCAGCAGCTTAGAGCTGACCAAGACTTGCTAGCCGGCAGATGGACTGAAGTCCTCGGTGCCGAAGAGTACAAACTCGAACGCCCCTCCAAGAGCTACCCAAAGCGCAGGCTGCTACCCCAATTAGAGGAGGAAGCAACTAAACCTACATCACCAGCGTATGACGCGGCCGACCGGCCACCCCGTGGCCGCGACAGAGAGGCCTCTCGGCCATCAACTCAAGCCGCACCCTGGCGCCGCTCAAAAAGTACCAAGGCACAGGGAAACGCGCCAGACCTGCAAGACATATTGGAGGACAAGGCAAGGCAAACAAGATCGATCTACGGATCGCGTGGGCGCCCCACAACACGTGACGATAACCATCACGCCGGATATGGCAAATACGGCCAGGCCAAACACAACAGACAAAGCTCATCCGAGCTACGTCATGATATAGCCCAGTACAGAGGCGCCGCACACCCACTATGCTTCACAGATGAAGTAATGGATCATCAAATCCCCGAGGGTTTTAAACCCGTAAACATCGAATCATACGATGGCACAACATATCTTGTGGTATGGATCGAGGATTATCTCCTTCATATCCACATAGCCCACGGTGATGATCTACACGCTATCAAATACCTCCCACTCAAGCTTAAAGGATCAGCTCGGCATTAGCTTAACAACTTGCCAGCAGAGTCAATTGGTTGCTGGGAGGACCTGGAATCCGCATTCCTTGACAATTTCCAGGGCACCTATGTGCGACCACCAGACGCCGATGACCTAAGACACATAATTCAGCAGCCAGAGGAATCGGCCAGACAATTCTGGACACGGTTCCTAACCAAGAAAAATCAAATAGTCGACTGTCCGGACGCAGAGGCCCTCGCAGCCTTCAAGCATAACATCCGAGACGAATGGCTTGCCCGGCACCTAGGACAGGAAAAGCTGAAATCCATGGCAGCCCTCACGACACTCATGACCCGCTTTTGCGCGGGAGAAGACAGATGGCTAGCTCGTAGCAATAATGTGACCAAGAGCCCTGGTAATTCGGATACCAAGGACAACAATGGCAGGTCGTGTTACAACAATCACAAGCGCCGCATTAACGGCAACAATACTGAGGATACGATAGTTAATGCCGGATTCAGAGGCTCTAAACCCGGTCAGCGGAAAAAGCCACTCAAAAGAAATACTCCGGGCCCGTCCAGTTTAGACCGGATACTCGATCGCTCGTGCCAGATACACGGCACCCCCGAACAACCAGCGAATCACACCAACAGGGACTGTTGGATGCTCAAGCAGGAAGGCAAGTTAAGTGCCAAAAACAGAGATAAGGGGCTGCATAGCAATGACGAGGAGGAGCCCCGGCCGCCGAACAACAGAGGACAGAAGGGCTTTCCCCCACAAGTGCGGACGGTGAACATGATATACGCAACCCACATACCAAAAAGGGAGCGGAAGCGTGCGCTCAGGGACGTATATGCGTTGGAGCCAGTCGCCCCAAAGTTCAACCCATGGTCCTCCTGCCCGATCACTTTTGATCGAAGGGACCACCCCACTATCATTCGTCACGGCGGATTCGCCACATTGGTTCTAGACCCAATCATTGACGGATTTCACCTCACTAGAGTCCTCATGGAGGGCGGCAGCAGCCTGAACCTACTTTATCAGGATACAGTGCGAAAAATGGGCATAGATCCCTCAAGGATTAAACCCACAAAGATGACCTTTAAAGGCGTCATACCAGGTGTAGAGGCCAGCTGTACAGGCTCAGCCACACTCGAAGTGGTCTACGGATCCCCGGATAATTTCCGAAGCGAGGAGTTAATCTTCGACATAGTCCCGTTCTGCAGTGGCTATCACGCCCTGCTCGAGCGAACCGCATTTGCAAAGTTCAATGCGGTGCCGCACTATGCATATCTCAAGCTCAAGATGCCAGGCCCTCAAGGAGTCATTACGGTCAACGGAAACACCGAACGCTCTCTCCGAACAGAGGAGCACGCAGCGGCCCTCGCGGCGGAAGTGCAAAGTAGCCTCTCAAGGCAATTCTCCAGTCCGGCTGTTAAGCGGCCGGACACCGTCAAGCGCGCCTAGGGTAACCTACAACAAGACTGTCTGGCACGTTTCGAGCAATTATAGCAGTGCAGCCCCAACCCCAGCCCTCGCGAACTCGCGAAACTAGTACCACGCGTACATAATTACGCTCTGGAAATACCATGGGCATAGGGGGAGGGGCACAACCACGGCACGCCCAGAATGTGGCTCAACCGGACCAGGGGCTCCCGATTTTGTCATTTCTTTTTTTTTACTTTCAGGACTCCACTATTCGGAAGGCATGTCCGGCAGTACAATCACCGAACACACGATGCAACAGCCAGGGAGACAACAAGCCACGTCGAATGTCCAGGTGGTCTCTATAACGAGCTAAATACCCGTTTTACTTAAAGTCTCGCAGCTTGCCCCTGGAGGGGACATGTCAAATAATCCCATCTCTTGCTTATCACACTATTTGTATCGTTCTGCTTTCATAGCAGCCCTTTAATAAACAATGCATAGCTCTTGTCTATTATTGCATTCATTTTTTTTAAAAATATGTGCAGTTATGACATTATGCAACCGTACACTTTGGTATGGCCAATACACCAGGGGCTTAAGTACCCCAGAATATGGTGTGAGAAGACCGAACACTCTCACGAGTGCGGCACCCCGAACTTATAGCATTATATGCATCGGCTCCGAATCATGTCTTGGGTCAATAGTTGGGTTTGCCCGGCTCCCATGTTTGGTACCTTACGTTCCGCTATATCGGCTAAGGTAGCGCTGGGAGAACTACTGCGACTGTGCCCCAGTTGAGCTGGGTTAACACCTCAGTACAGAAAGCTAAAACTGACCGTCATGATAGGGCGAGAGCCAGTCGCTGTTCGAGAGGTTTTTCGAGTCCCTAAAGACTTATGCCGCTTAGAGCGAGGAGCTGGCTTTGTCCGGCCTAGGCGTGGATACCGCCCCGAACTCGGTCTTCCGAATACTAGGGGCTTCACCAAAATTTAAAATTATAAAATTCTATGGCTAAGTGAGAGTGATAAAGCATTATAAGTCTGATTGCCTTGTTCGTTGTGCTGAGCGCCTCCCTCGAAGGGCCCAAGAATGGGAACAAGAGCGCTCAGGTTTATCCTGAACACCCCAGCACTCATGGCATGGGGGTAGAAGCCGACGACTTGCATCTCTCAAAGTTAATAAACGACCACACAGAAGGTAATATTTTAAATTCAAAAAGCATTGCTTAGCGCATATGAACAAGTTTTCAGTGCACAAGATAAACACGAGCGAGTTTACTCAAAAATTACATCCCTGGTACATTCATTCGCCACAAGGCGGGCACCTTTCAGGACGCCCTCATAATACATTTTGGGCCTGCGATGCTCCTTCCCCTTCGGTGGCCCATCTGTCACCAGCTTCTCAGTATCCATCTTGCCCCAGTGCACTTTAGCACGGGCAAGGGCCCTAGGGGCACCTTCAATGCATACGGAACGCTTGATGACTTCAAGCCATGGACATGCATACACCAGCCGCCTCACCAGCCTAAAGTAGCTCTCAAGCAGGACCTCCCCAGGTCACAGCCGGCCTATTAGGCCCTTCATGGCCTATTTGGCCACCTTATGGAGCTCGACCAGCTGCTTCAGCTGGTCGCTCAAGGGCACCGGTTGTCCGGCCTCTGCATACTGGGACGAGAACACCTTCTCTGTCGAGCTCCCTTCTTCGGCTCGGTAGAATGCGGCGGCGGCGGACACACTGCTGGGCAGATCTGCGAATGCTCCTGGAGAGCTCCGGATTCGGGTAAGTAACATGTAATTCACTTTCACATGCTTGCTTTGCATAAAGAATGCCTTACCCGCCGCTATCGTAATTCACTTTCACATGCTTGCTTTGAATAAAGAATGCCTTACCCGCCGCTATCTTTTTCATCGCCTCAATCTCCTGGAGGGCTTTTTGGGCTTCGGCCTTGGCAGATTTGGCGCTTTCAAGTGCCGAGGCAAGCTCGGACTCTCGCGTCTTTGAGTCAAGCTCTAAACTCTCGTGTTTCTTCACGAGAGCATTGAGCTCTTGCCGCCCCTCCGCCACCCGCGCCTCTTGTTTCTCTCGCTCGGTGCGCTCCATGGCCGCATTATCTTCGGCCTTGGACAGAGCTTCCTTCAGGGTCGCCACCTCGGTTGTGGCCCCTGTAACATTCACGTTGGTCTTGTCATTATTTGCAACCAGGTATTTTTATATACTTACATAAGGTACTACTTACCTTCCTTGTCCTCGTGCTGCTCCTTGGCACGGTCGAGCTCGTTCTCGGACCGCTCAAGGCTCTGCTTCAATGCATCGACCTCCGCAGTCAGTGCGGCAGAGGTCAGCAGCGCAGCCTGCATTCCCATATTGACATTTTTATGTTAGACTCATGCGTATATCTTTTTAGATCCCCAGTCCAGCTTTTCTTTCCGAACACCAAACTGAGCATCAGGGGCTACTGTCTATGCGGTAACATTTTTACATGTTTTAAACTACATACCTCAAAGCCTGTTAGAAGGCTGGCACAGGCTTCTGTCAGCCTGCTCTTGGCGGACTGAACCTTCTGGATCACCGCACTCATAATAGTGCGGTGCTCCTCGTTGATGGAGGCGTCGTTAAGCACCTCCAGCAAATTGTCCGGCGCTTCCGGTTGGACGGAGGCCGCCGGTGTTGTAGACTTGCCCTTCTTGCGAGGGAGCCGCCTGCCGGACTCCCGAACCACTGAAGGTTCCGGTGCGGTGTCCGGCCCAGGGCCGGACTTAGATCCCTCCGGGGTTTTATCCCCTTTGGGCCTGGAGTCCGGGAGGTCACCTTGCTGCGCCTCCAGGACCACCTCCTCCTGGCTTAGCCCCTTTTGGGACTCCACCTCGGCTTCGTCCGTAGGGCGGGGGGAGGTAGCCGTCGGGAGTGAAAGAATATTCATATCCGACGAATCCAGGGAGCCGCTCGACGAATCGTCGAGCTGAGCCTGGGGCGGACTGCATGATTATATTCGGCATCAGAAGGTACTATGCAATAAGGGAATGCCGTGAGTTATTCTAGTATCCGGATACTTACGATTTTGCCAGGGGCTTGGCCCTGGATGGCCACCCCTCTCCGTCGTCGTCGGCATCGGAGGTGTAGTCCGGAAGAAGGGTCTTCCCCTTCTTGGACCCTTCGGCCTCCCCAGTTGGGGCGGCCTTTCTTTTCTTTCCTCCCCCTGTTGGAGGGGGAGAGGCTTCTTCTTCCTTCTCCTTGTCTTCGGAGGAGGAGTGCGCTTTGGGGTCGTCAGGCGATGAGTCCGACACCACCAGGCGCTGGGAGCTCCTTCGAGTTCCCGTGGCCTTCTTCTTGGCCTTCTTCTCCGGCACCACGTGAGGTGCCGAGACTAGCAGCTTCGTCAAGCGTGCGTCTGCTGGGCCTTCGGGCAAAGGAGCCGGATAATCAATCTGTCCGGCCTTCTTCTGCCAGTCCTGTTAAAGGAATGGGAGTTTAGATCCCGCATAGAGTCAAACTATGAAAAACAAGTACCCTGTAATGGGTAAACTAAGCTTACCGCGCTGGCTTGGCGCTTCGCGCAGAATCCGCGATCCTCAGTGATGGGAGGGTGAACCTCGGAGCTCTTGAAAAGCACCTTCCAAGCATCTTCGTGCGTTGTGTCGAAGAGCCTGGACAAAGTTTGGTGCTGGGCCGGGTTGAATTCCCACAAATTAAAAGCCCGTCGTTGACACGGGAGGATCCGCCGGAAGAGCATGACCTGGACTACGGTGACAAGTTTAACCTTCCTATCAATCAGGTCTTTGACGCAGGTTTGGAGTCCGGTCACCTCTGCCGAATTACCCCGCGATAGGCCCGTCTCTTTCCATGAGGTGAGCTGTGTGGGGATGCCAGATCGGAATTCGGGGGCCGCTGCCCATTCAGGGTCACGCGGCTCGGTGATGTAGAACCACCCCGATTGCCACCCTTTGATGGTTTCCACAAAAGCGCCCTCGAGCCATGTGACGTTGGACATCTTGCCCACCGTGGCGCCTCCGCACTCTGCTTGCCAGCCGCCCACGACCTTCGGCTTAACGTTGAAGGTCTTTAGCCATAAGCCGAAGTGGGGTTTGATGCGGAGGATGACCTCGCACACGACGATAAACGCTAAGATGTTGAGGATGAAGTTAGGGGCTAGATCGTGGAAATCCAGGCCATAGTAGAACATGAGTCCCCAAAAAAATGGGTGAAGAGGGAAGCCCAGTTCACGGAGGAAATGGGGGAGGAACACCACCCTGTCATGGGGCCTGGGGGTGGGGATGAGCTGCCCCACATCTGGGAGCCGGTGCGCAATGTCGTAAGACAGGTATCCGGCCTTCCTCAACTTTTTGATGTGCCTCTCCGTGACGGAGGAAGCCATCCACCTGCCTCCCGCTCCGGACATGGTTGGAGAAGGTCGAGGTGGGAAGTGCGTACTTGGGCGCTGGAGCTCGAGTGCGCAGGAATGGATAAGCGAAGGAGGAGGAAGGCGTAGATGGAAAGGGTGGACCCTTATCCCCTTATATGGGCGGCCGAAACTATGTGCCCCCACCAGCCTAGTAAAACTCTCTTATCTCCCAAGCACCATGATTAATGGCGCGGTTGGGCTACCCACGCCCGTATTGATGAGAATCCCGAAATAAGGGGACATGATCTCTGCTTTGACAAGACGTGCCAAGGTAACCTCCTCGCTAAACGCGCTGAGGTGGGACAGTAAAACGATTCGAATAAAGGCTTGGTTGTGGCATGATGTCACGCTACGGAGTACGTCAGTAGATTAGATTTGTAAAAATATTATTCTCTCTATGGTGGTATGTGGAACTTATTTTGCAGAGTCGGACACTATCATTGTGTTCAAACATCTTCTATGAATTATTCGAAGGAAGAACCCGCCTTGCAATGCCGAAGACAATTTGCGCGCCGGACTCGTCGTCATTGAAGCCTGGTTCAGGGGCTACTGAGGGAGTCCTGGATTAGGGGGTGTCCGGATGGCCGGACTATGACCTTTGGCCGGACTCCCAGACTATGAAGATACAAGATTGAAGACTCCGTCCCGTGTCCGGATGGGACTTTCCTTGGCGTGGAAGGCAAACTTGGCGATACGGATATGTAGATCTCCTCCCATTGTAACCGACTCTATGTAACCCTAGCCCTCTCCAGTGTCTATATAAACCGGAGGGTTTTAGTCCGTAGGACGAACAACAATCATACCATAGGCTAGCTTCTAGGGTTTATCCTCTCTGATCTCGTGGTAGATCTACTCTTGTACTACCCATATCATCAATATTAATCAAGCAGGAGTAGGGTTTTACCTCCATCGAAAGGGCCCGAACATGGGTAAAAACATCGTGTCCCTTGTCTCCTGTTACCATCCGCCTAGACACACAGTTCGGGACCCCCTACCCGAGATCCGCCGGTTTTGACACCGAGAGCGCCCCTATTAAAAGTGTTATCACAAAATAAGGCATGGAACAAAATGATAATATCAAGAATACTAAGGTGTCCACAGTTACCCGACCAATCAAGCATCGACTAGCAAATATTGCAAAGTAGCGTAAAACATGAGAATGTATGCTAGTTATTCGTGCATCGGAAACTTTCCTCATTTTCCCTATAGTGATAGTGTTAGTAAATCCTTCCACATCTTTATGATGTGGTTCCTCTAAGCTGCCCCCAAAGGGTATCTTGCAAACTGTGCAAAATCCATATGGTGACATTTCCCTATCAACATCATATAATTTAAACTCTACTGAAGGAGGTGACTTCTTAGGATAAAAGTAGAGATTTTGCACAAAAGTATTGGTGAGTAAGAGATATTGTTCAAGCTGGCTGTGGAGGAAGTCGGTGAGGCCCGCATTGTCAACCAAAGAATAGAAGTCATCATATATCCCGGCTGCTCTCAAGAAATCATCACAAGGCCATTCACATGGCCGTACTGCCGCCACACGGGGGAGATTATACTTGGGTTTTTCATTGTCCTTAGCTTGTTTATCCTTAGAACCTTGGCTAGAAGAGCCCCTCAAGAAGAATCTCTTCACCATTTTCTGAAAATATCTGAATTTTTTAGTGACTCAAAATAAAAGTGAAACAAACTTAATGAAATTGATAGCAACTACTCCCACAAGTGCCTAGATCCTCTATCATGCATTAAAATTACTTGGTACCTCGTAAATTTAACATGCAAGCTCAAGAACAGGGTCACCTAAGCAGCAAGAATTTGCAATGAATAAAGCACTAGAACAAAAACTAATTGGATCATTGGAGGAGTCACATACCAAAGAACAATCCCCCAAAGCAGTTTTGTGAATGGAGCTTTGAGCAAGGAGATCGAAAATGGCAGGAAAACAAGCTGGAACTCATGCTTGAGCTAGGTAGTGATTTTTTGCGAGGAATATGGAGTGTGTGGGTGCAGGAATAAGTGGAGGGGAGGCACCATGGGCCCACGAGCCAGGGGGCACGCCCTGTAGGGGTGGGCGCGCCCTGGACCCTCGTGGCCAGGTGCTTGCTCCCCCTGCTGTGTTCTCAGTGCCAAATATTCTCAAATATTCCAGAAAAAAATCATATTAAATTGGCATGGCATTCGGAGAACTTTTATTTTCGGGTTATTTTTTATTGCATAGATAATTCAAAAAACTGACAAAATATACTATTTCTACTTTATTTATTCCAAGTAACAGAAAGTAAAGAGAGGGTATAGAAGGTTGTGCCTTCTAACTTCATCCATCTCATGCTCATCAAAAGGAATCCACTAACAAGGTTGATCAAGTCTTGTTAACAAACACATTCTGAATCACATGAAACCGGAGAAATTTCAAAATGACACTAGGTTACCTCAACAGGGATATGAACATCAACAATAATAAGAATATCATACTTTTT
Source organism: Triticum dicoccoides (assembly GCF_002162155.2). Classification (NCBI taxonomy): domain Eukaryota; kingdom Viridiplantae; phylum Streptophyta; class Magnoliopsida; order Poales; family Poaceae; genus Triticum; species Triticum dicoccoides. The sequence continues at coordinate 35,709,943 of NC_041387.1, read as the reverse complement.
CTTTGAAGTAGGGAGAGGAAATTCAAAACCTCCAAATATAATTGATGGTATTTTCCCAATAGAATTTATGCTGTGAACTTGAGGTTGTTTCCGCAGAAAGCGTACCGTATGCTCATTGCCATTAACATGAAAGGTGACATTGCCTTTGTCGCAATCAATAACAACACCTGCAATATTTAAAAAGGGACTACCGAGGATAATCGACATACTATCATCCTCAGGGATATCAAGAATGACAAAGTCTGTTAAGATAGTAACATTCACAACAACAACAGGCACGTCCTCACAAATACCGACGGGTATAGCAGTTGATTTGTCAGTCATTTGCAAGGATATCTTAGTAGCTGTCAACTTCCTTAATTCAAGTCTACGGTATAAGGAAAGAGGCATAACACTGACACCGGCTCCTAGATCACATAAGGTAGTTTTAACATAATTCCTTTTGATGGAGCATGGTATAGTGGGTACTCCGGGATCACCAAGTTTCTTAGGTATTCCACCCTTAAAGGTATAGTTGCAAGCATGGTGGAGATTTTAGCTTCCGATATTTTTCTTTTATTTGTAATGATATCTTTCATGTATTTAGCATAAGGGTTTGTTTTAAGCATATCGGTTAAGCACATGCGTAAGGAAATAGGTCTAATCATTTCAGCAAAGCGCTCAAAGTCCTCATCATCCTTTGTCTTGGATGGTTTAGGAGGAAAGGGCATGGGTTTCTAGTAGCCACTCTAACAGCAAAGTCATGTTTATTATTTAGTTCATCAAGCAATTCATTCTGAGCCTTAAGTACTTGTTCGGCTTGAGTAGTTACCATAGAAACATGTTTACTAGTAAGTTTAAGTTCACCTTTAACTCTAGACATATAATCACTCAAGCATCCAATCATATAAGCATTATTTTTAAATTGTCTACTAACATAATCATTTAAATTTGCTTGTTTATCCATAAAATCATCAAACTCATCTAAACATTGGCTAGCGTATTTAGTAGACGGGATTTCAACTTTATCATATCTATAAAGAGAGTTTACCTTCACTACCTGTGTCGGGTTATCAAGACCTTGTATTTCTTTAGGTGGTATATTGAGGCCATGAATTTCTTCAACAGGAGTTAAATCTTTAACATCTTCGGCTTTAATACCCACTACAAAAAAAGACACATCTGTGACATTTTGGGCCGAACGAAAAAATAATTCTGTCATACATATGACACTTCTATGATGATAATTGTGACAAAACCCGGTATCATCATAGATGTGGTGGGCTCCTACTTCTATGACAAAAAATCATGACAGAAAATGGGCTTTTCGTCCTGGCGGGCCGGAGACGCAGCTGCACGACATTCTTTGGGCCGTCCATGACGGAAAAAACCGTGATAGAAGCGAGGGAGAGGAAAATTTTGGGGAGTTGCCGGTTACGGTGGGAGGTCGGGGGCAGAGCGATGCGCGTTTCTCTCGTACGTACATGCGTGTGTGCGAGGCGTTGGCTCTAACTGAAGCCGAGCGAGGCGTTGGGCTCTAACTAAACCCGAGCGATTGCACTGCAGGCTACGCGTTACTGAACCCGAGCGATCGATCGATGGCTATTAACTGAACCCGATGGAGCGATTCCTTCGCTACTGCTGCTAACTGAAGCTGGTCGATGCTGCCTCTGGGATGAACAGTGAGCGTTGCGGGGGGGTTTGGATGAACAGTGATCGGTGGCGTTGCCTCTGGATGAATAGGAACCCGTGGTGTGGAGGGTTGGATGAACAGTAGATGGTGGAGGGGTGGCCGTGGAGGGGTGGTTTAATAGGACGCCGTGGTGTGGAGGGCTGGATGAACAGTAGATGGTGGAGGGGTGCCCGTGGAGGGGTGGTTGAACAGTAGCCGGTGGAGTAGCGCACGGTGGAGGCTGGACGAACAGGAGCCCGTGGAGGCTGGAGGAGGTCGACGGTAGCCCGTGGAGGCTGGAGGAGGTTGACGGTGGACATGAACAGTATCCCGTGGAGTCCCGTTTTGCGGTACGCCACACCCCTCCCACCCGTTTCGACTGTAGCGCTCCAACACAAGTCCGTTTCATCCGTTTTGCGGGACGCCACACCCCTCCCGATCAACAGGACCCCCGTTTCGACCGTAGGAGGTCCGTTTCCTCCATTTTGCGGTACGCCACACTCCTCCCGATCAACAGGACCCCTGTTTCGACCATAGGAGGTCCGTTTCGTCCGTTTTGTGGTACCCCACACCCCTCCCGATCAACAGAACCCCTGTTTCGACCGTAGGAGGTCCGTTTCCTCCGTTGTGCGGTACGCCAGGCCTCGTTTCCATCGCCTGTTCTGTCCAAGCCCTCCCGATGAACACGACCACGCATTCCATTCTGACCCAGCCGGTTGGCTCCCCATGAACACGACGACAACGGTGTTTCTCCATTCCGACCCAGCCATGTACGTCTGCACGAGTAGGCGTTTGAGACCCTGCCCGTATGTACGTATGTGGCCGTATTTTCTTTCTTGCACCCTCGCGGTTGTACGTACGTGTACATGCTACGTGCGCGCCTCTACTACGACACGTGCGCACCTCTACATCTACGACACGTGCGCGCCTCTACATCGACCAGTATGTACGTACACGTTCGCGACCAGAGTGACAATGCTACATACGCTTCGACCAGGTGGGTCCCGACTGTCGGGCACTTCCTTGTGTGCGAAGATGTAGCTGGTGGGTCCCAGCAGTCAAGGGGGTGAATCGTTTTTTTTTCGGACGCACTTCCTTGCGTGCGAAGGTGTAGCTGGTGGGTCCCAGCAGTCGGGGGGAAACGTTTTTCTCGCGAAATATGGTGGCCCGTCCAGTGGGTCCCCGCCGTCAGGTGGAGGAATAATTATTTTGCGTGTAATAAGGAGGCACTTCCTTGCTGCGGCCGTGGACCCAGCTGTCAGCCTCTCCACGTACAATCCACGTCTGATGGAAGCCGTTCCTTGACCACGTTGACCACACTACGCCGAGTGCACCAGGGCGGTGGATGACGGCGAGGCCTAGGAAGGGGACGGCGCGGAGCCGGGGAAGACGCGGCAGTGGATGCCCACGCGTAGAGGAGTACGAGGGTTCATTGGTTCGCTGCAGTATGAGGATGCCGTCACCGCAGAATAACAGGGGGTGTGGGTGAGTAGAGGGACGGCCTGGCCAGCGGTGGGAGTAGTAGGGGCGGTGAGGCCTCCGCCGCATCGCAGCCGACCATGGGAGGCAGGAGCACGAGGCACGACCGGCGCTAGTTTGGGCGGCTGGAGCAAGAAGACCAGAGGTTGAAGAAGCACTCCGGCCGTTGGATGGACATCGTACGGTCACTGGAGCTAGAACCGTGCATATTGACTAAGTTGACAAAGCCCTCCGTCCCCGTCAACTTAGTAGGCCCACAAGTCAGCCTGCCACTATACTGGGTCCTAGCTAACATGGGGAGTATTCGTTTTTTTTGTGCATAATAAGGAGGCACTTCCTTGCGTGCGAAGATATAGCTGGTGGGTCCGAGCTGTCAGCGGCGGTAACGTTTTTTTCGCGAAATACTGAGGCCCTTTCGGTGGGTCCCCGATGTCAGGTGGAGGAATCATGATTTTGCGCGTAATAAGGAGGCATTTCCTTGTGTGCGGCCGTGGACCCAGCTGTCGGCCTCTCCACGTATAGTCCACTTCAGATGCATGTTGGTTGTTGACCACGTTGACCAGGCCGCGCCGAGAGCACCATGGTGGAGGACGACGGCGAGGCCTAGGAAGGGAATGACACGGAGGCAGGGAAGACTCAGCAGTTGTTTCCCACGCGGAGGGGAGTACGACTGAACAAGGGTTTACTGGTTCGTCTGCCGTCGCCAGAGAATAATAGCAGGTGTGGGTGAGTAGAGGGATGGCTAAGCCAGCGATGGGACTACGGTGGGGCGGTGATGCCTGCGCGGCAGCACAGCCGGCCGTGGGGAGGAGGGAGCAGGCAGTCTCGCCGGCACTTGTTTGAGCGGCTGGAGCAGGAAGAGCAGAGATTGAAGAAGCACGACGGCCGTTGGATGGCCATCCAACAGTCACTGCATTTGCGTCAACCTTTTTTTTGGAAAGCCTCAAATCTGTGGAAAAGAGCATACAGCCCATCTGCCATTATTTCTAATAAATTACAGCCCATTTGCTAATTCTTAAGGTTTTGTTTGGAACCCATATTCTTTTTGTTAGCATTACATCCCATATTGTGGCCACGGTTAAAAAATTATACGAAATTTTGCATATTTCGGTGCGGTCTGAACTGTTTTTAATCCCGAAATTAAAACTGAATTTAAAATGTATATCAATATAAAACTAAATGTATATCAATATAAAATCTAACATATTCTCCACGCATAAAAATTAATGTAATTTCAAATCTCGAAATGAAAAAAAAGATATTTGAAAATAATTGCCGCTTTAAAATCTCATTACTGATGGGCCATTTTCTCGGCCAGCTGAATGAAAGCTCTCCTCGTCTTGAAAGATTTGCAGCCCAACAGGCCTGACAAAGCGACTTACTTGGCAAATCAGAAAAAACTGGGTTGTGGCCATGGACCCAGCTGTCAGCCTCTCCACGTACAATACTCTTCCGATGGAAGTCGTTCCTTGACCATGTTGACCAGTCCGCGTGGAGAGCACCACTGCGGTGGACGGCGGCGAGGCCTCGGAAGGGGACAACGCGGAGCCGGGGAAGACGCAGCAGTGGAAGCCGGCGCGGAGAGGAGTACGAGGGTTCACTGGTTCGGCGGTGGTGTGAGGCTACCGTCGCCGCATGGCCTGGCCAGCGGTGGGAATAGTAGGGGGCGGTGAGTCCTCCATGGCAGCACAGCCGGCCACGGGAGGTAGGAGCATGAGGCACGACCGGCGCTGGTTTGGGCGGCTGGAGCAAGAAGACCAGAGGTTGAAGAAACACTAGGGCCATTGGATGGACATCGTACGGTCATTGGAGCTAGAATCATTCATATTGACTAAGTTGACAAAGCCCTTCATCCCCGTCAACTTAGTAGGCCCACAAGTCAGCTTCCCACAAAGGTGGGTCCCAGCTAGCAGGGGGAGTATTCATTTTTTTGTGCGTAATAAGGAGGCACTTCCGGTGGGTCCGAGCTGACAGCGGGGGGGGGGGGACGTTTTTTTCACGAAATACGGTGGCCCATCAGGTGGGTCCCAGCAGTCAGGGGGCAAATGTTTTTTTCGCAAAATACGTTGGCCCGTCCAGTGGGTCCCTGCTGTCAGTTCGAGGAATCATTATTTTCCGTGTAATAAGGAGGCACTTACTTGTTGCGGCCATGGACCCAGCTGACACTCTCCACATACAGTATACTTCCGATGGAAGTCGTTCCTTGACCACGTTGACCTCGCCGCGTTCCGTTGCATGCATGCGTCCATGGGCGTGGTGCGTCCCCACTGTCAGCCTCTCACGTACAGTCATCTTCCGATGACTCTCGGTTGTTGACCATGTTGACCACACCGTGCCGAGCACACCCAGACTGGAACGACCCGGAGATGGGGAAGGCGGGGCAGTGGAGTCGCAGATGGAGAGGAGTGGGAAACTTCACTAGTTCGGGTGCGCGGCAGCACAGCCGCGGTGCCGCCCACGGGAGACAGGAGCAAGAACAGAGGTTGAAGAAGGAGCACGGCTGTTGGATTAACATCCAATGGTCCAGCTGCTAGAATCATTTATTGATTAAGTTGACAAAGCCGTGTGTACACGTCCACTTAGCAGGCCCACAAGTCAGTCACCAAATCTGACGGGTCCCAGCTGTCAACGGGATGAATATTTTTTTTTGCAAAACTAGGAGGCACTTCCTTCCGTGCAAAGATACAGCCGGTGGGTCCCAGCTGTCAGGTGGAGCAAACATTTTTTTTCCAGCTTAATAAGGAGGAACTTTCCTTCCGTGCGACCATGGACCTCGTGGATCCCAGCCGTCAGGCTCTCCACGTATAGTCCTCTTCCGATGAATCTCGTTTGTTGACCATGCCGCACCGAACACAGTGAGGCAGTGGACGACGGCGAGGCCCCAGACGGGAACGACTCGGAGATGGGAAAACGCGGCAGTGGAGTCGCAAATTGAGAGGAGGAGAAGGGTTATAACTGGTTCTATTGCAATTCATATCAAACTCAGGTTCACAGGACACGTTCATTTTCATAGCCAACATTCACTATCAACAACTCAAAAGATTCATATATACACAAGCTCAGCATATCTATGCATCCAAATGATTGATAGATCACACGAGAATATTCATACATAATTCACAAAAAGATTCAGATATACACATGTTCAGTATGTTTATGCATCCAAATGATTGAGATCACAACCAATATGATCCATGGATGAACTTTAATTACCTAGGGTACAAACTGGTAAATGGTGTTCAATCAGAGGTACTTCTTGCTAAAATTAGTTCTTGTACGAGTAAACTTTCGAGTACATAAGAGGCAGCACAGACAATCTGAACTTTGCTTGTAGGTTTATCCTCAAATAGTGGCCTCGTGCCGACGGAGGTTTGAGCAACTTCGCCACTACTTTCATCCAACTAGTTTACTGGCTCATCTTGGTCATGTATCTCACCAAAATTCAACATTACAGACGAGAAAGGAGGCGGTTGAGAAAATGAACCACCCAAATTTTTTGTGCAGTTTAACTGAAATGGAGCATCCTTGGTGTGCAGACTGATTAAGTCCCAGATGAATATACGCGTCAACCAAGTTGTCTGGAATCTTTAGACTCCATGCCATATAGTTCGCTACCATATGTGCCGATAACCAAAAGGCACAAGTTGGGACCAAAGACTGGACTGTGTTTTTCTGGGCTATGCACCAAGCAATATTTTTGGCGTTCACTCTCCTAATACTTGGAGTTTGACAATTGGTTGACGCCGGTTGATACTCGAATGAATATAGGCACTTCTTGTCAACATCGATGCTTCTTTGAGTGAACTTTGGAGTACATAGCAGCAGCATAAGTACCTGTCCTTCTGATCATTTTGTGCAGTTCTACTGAAATCACCCGATGTAATGATTTGCCCGCGAGTTCAGGCTCCAAATTACTCCTGTATGAAATCGGCAAACAGTAGCACAATACCAAATTACCAATACATATGACATGCACAATAATCAGGATAAAGACCAGTACCAACCTATGTGAGGTAGCATATCAATTACTATTCCCTTTGACTGGAAGCCGAGATAAGCCAAGCGACTGACAGCAAAGGAAGAAAGCAAGCGGAGATTAGCGACTGACAGGAACGGACGGAAGCTCTCGAGGAAATGAAGCACCCAAAGTTTTTGTGCAGTTCCACCAAAATCGAGCATCCCTGTTGGCACATATATTGAGAGAGTGAGATTACCGTAATAGTGGGACTAGTTGATGAAACATACACTAACAAATAAAAGCACCCTCATTATCTTAATGGGTAAAGTTAGCAACATAGTAGTCTTGCTTAAAGAGAGGTATTAGTTTATTTAATCAGTGCCAATTAGCTCAACTCAACACTCAAAGCATTGCCATTTATCATAGGTTGCAAAACTTAAAAGTGCAAAGATAAAGGAGTTTCTCATGACAGTAGCACGATACAAATAGAGAAGACAGCAAACTAATATGGATGAAGGCCTTAGGCCCGTACCAACCTGAGAAAAAAGCTTATTCATCTAGTGCCATAAGAGATGATAAAGCACTAACTGGAATCACACAATAGTATATATTTTTGTGCACTTCAAATGTATGGTTGAAATCACTCATGTTTATCAGTGCTGAGATTATATCGAAAGATTACCAAGAACTTCCAGCAGAGTTAAAGCACTGGTTGGGATACAGTTCATTGTATTGTCTTGTGTAGTTCCACTAAAATGTATGATTGGCACAACATGATCCCTGTTTGCACAAGTAGGAACAAGGTGAAACGTTCATTAGCTTAGTGAGAAAGGATAGGAAGACATTAGCATATTACTCAAATAGTAGCATCAAATTCATGATGGACAATACGCAAAACATTGCCTCATTGAACCAATGGCAATTAATTGACATGCAAAACAATAGCACTATTATGTCATGACACTAATAATATTCCCTCCCTGCTCCACCACATGATTCACCTCCATAGACAAACATTCACACGTACATGATTCAGCATAGGGTCCTACTAAAGATTTGTTTAACTCCAACAGGAAAATTAGGCAGTAATAAATTAGTGGTACTTAAGTGCTCCTAATTAATTAAGTGACACAGCATAATTGGAAGGGCTCCCTGGAGGATCGTCTCACATGTAAGGTAGTCGTTGCCGGAGCCCTTGGATAGCCTCGACTGAGGCCTCTGGCTTCAGCAAGATCGTCTTGGCACTGTTTATTATTCTTCTTCTTCCTCTTCATGCTATGTTCCTCTTTATCCTCACAAGTTGGTGAAACCAAGTACATGATTGGCCTTCTAATTCAGAATTGGTTTTGTCAGTGAGGGAGTACAAGTGTACTAGTAAAAAACAACATTATTTTCTCATGGCAGTCGGAAAATAGAGATGAACACATGCATTAAATATCATTCTTACCTAAAGGAAGGTTATGGCGCCAATATGGATGATGAGAATTGGAACACAGATCTCTTTTTGTGCAGTTCCACCAAAATGAATCAACTTTTCCATCTGACATTCCAGTTAAATAGCACAAAAGTCAGTTCTTTTAAGAAGAGTTTTGTGCAGTGCACCAAAAGGTCACAACAGCAACCAGGTGAATTGGATATCCCTGTTTGCACAAGAAGGCACAGAGGAAACAGTCAGAGTCTCAAACAATTACAGTCAAAAACATTTGGCTAAACTTGTCAGAGTCTCAAACAATTACAGGCAAAAACAGTGGCATGGCTTCATTTTTACCAGGGACATTATATTAAGAACAGCTAAGTCTGCGTTCGGTTCACAGGTTTGGTGCAGGATTTTCGTAGGAACACAATTCCTACCGTATTCTTTCCCTTCCAACCGTTCAGAACATGGGAAAGGTGAATAGTGTTCCATATGAAAGCTGGTCTGGTAGTACTGATTCCATCGGATTAGAAACATCCACACGCTGCTCATTTTTTGGGCGGAAGCCCGAGGCAGGCGCTCGTTGCCATGCGTTAGACAGGTTGTTGTGCTGTCTTTGCCGGAATAAAAAAATCAACCTATGTGTGGTACATGAGGTGAGGACAAGAGTAGTCACTGTGCAGCTAAATAAACAAATAGCATCTCATACTGCCAAGCATGCTACTCTAAAAAAACAAATATGTACCTTTCGTAGTCCATCCGAACACATTCTCTTGAGAGTTTCCTCCGGTTCGTTGTTCCATAGTTTTATACCTACATTCCTTTCCTATTCCTCTATTTTCATCAAGACCTACGTTTTCTGCCCCTTTATTCCGACCGGAGCCTAAATATTTTGTATAAGGGCATGGGACAGTGGGTGCACCATCAGTACAACACCATGTACGTAAATAGGGGCATAAAGTGGTGATTCATAGTTTGTTGCCCCGAGAAACCAACATCCAAGAAACATATCTGGGTTGGTCCCATTTTTGTTCACTCTAGCCACCTACTCCTATGCGTGGATAGAAAATCTAGTCCTGGTCATACCACTTTGTACAACGTTGCCCCTATATTTCCCTTTTCGACCAAGAGACCGATTAGATGACCAGTATGTACTACTTTCATCCCCTTTCCTTCCTTTTTGTACCAAGTCCAATGTACATACTAAATTCCCCCACCCCCACTTTATTTCAATGACAAGTATTTTCGGACAGAGGGAGTACAAGATTCGACTCCATGAAGTATCTTTACCTCTAACAATAGAAGAAGAAAAATAGGTGACGTAGGTGACGTTGGACCATCCGATCGAGAGGGGCTGAGAGGTAGAAAATGATACACATGCAGCAACATAGCGAGCTAGGGAAGTAGAGCTAAGGCGGTTTCGAATGAAGATATACCTGAAGGTCGTCAGGATGTGGATAGGTGGGCGGCGGGAGGCCGGATCCGCCCACAGGCAACGACGAAGGGATCGGAGGACCTCCCGCGCCGGCGCTCGGCCAGAGATAACGGTGTGGCCGGCAGTGGGTCTCCTCCCTCGCTGTCGATGACGGCCTAAACGCTGCCCCTCCTCCCCTTCACCGGCGGAGGGGGATACGTCCGGATCTGTAACCAGCGGTGAGGCTAGAAAGCCAGTGTTTTTTGAAGGGAGAAAGACAGGGTTACTACCCCTATCTTGTTTAGATCTGGAGAGGATGAGAGTGTGTGAATAGAGCAGCCCTAGCAAGCAAGTGCGGAGGCTCCGGCCTATATATAAGTAGTGGGGCAGTTTTCCTTTTTCACTCCATCAAAACAATCGTTTAAAGTTGTGTACTATACTGCATGCTAGGTCGCGGTTTTTTAGTTGTTGATTGTTTTTTGGGATAGCTACCCGCTTGTTCCAATTGGTGTTACGGTGTGCCAGGTTGCACTTTGTATCGTTCAAGTCTGGTAGTACTACAAGTCCCTCCATTAAATGTACAACCACCCCCTCGTAAAAATTGTGAACAAGCCCACTGCTAAAATTAGCGGAAACATGGGTTGCCCAAACATGCATTATTATTTATATTTTCTACTACCTCCGTTCCTAAATATAAGTATTTTTTATTAGCCAGGCCTAAGACAAGAATTTTTTTATTAGCAGTGAACCCCACATGTCATAGACACAAAAATTGTGGCAAGATTCCCTTAGGCAAGCCAAAGTGTGTCTAACAATTTGAGCAACTCAGGTTAGGCAAGTGTGGCAAGTGTGGGAAAAATAATGTGGCAACATAAGACAAACATAGTCACAATCCAAACAGCCCCGTGATTTTTTGTGACATGCATGAAAATTTGGTTAGTTAAATTTATAGTCAAAATTTGGCAAGGTGCATCAAAGCAACACATGCAAGTATCAAAAGGAAAGTCACGGCATGCATGCATGCATTGTACTCCCTCCATTTCCAAATATAAGTCTTTTTAGAGATTGCAACAAGTGACTACTCCCTCCGTTCCTAAATGTAAGTCTTTTTAGGGATTCCACTGCAAACTACATACGGATGTATATAGACATATTTTAGAGTGTAGATTCACTCATTTTGTTTCGTATGTACTCCAGTTCATAGTGAAATCTCTAAAAAGACTTATATTTTGGAACGGAGGGAGTACATACAAAGCAGAATATGTCTACTCCTACATACGAAGTAGCCCACTTGAAATGTGTAAAGAGAGTTTTATAGAATGCAGTGCTTTGATGTGTCGCGTCATCTCGTACAAGCCCGAGAAATTTGATTACTACAACACCCTCTCCCTTGCGGACTGAGCTCCAGTGCCTTAACTGCACCTGCCTTTGGCTGCATGACAGGTGGGCCAACCACCTGTTGGGCCCACCTGTCATGGACGCAAAGGCACGAGCAGTAAGTAGAAGCTTTCGCTACACACTATCCCTCCCGCACGAGGTGGACGGACATGCAGTAGTGGATTCGATACTGTAGAAGTAGGAGTAACATCATTGTTCCTCTTCTCGAAGAGGCGAAGAGCCAAGTGCAAACCGAACGTGGCAGTTGCGAACGCTCGCGTGGTGCAGTTCCTTGGAGTACTAGCCAGGCTCTTGCATGAGACAAAATTGCTATTGTTTAACAATTAAACTCCATTATCCATTGGTTGATACTCATTCTGCACAGGTCCACGCGCTTAGCACCGTTTCCTCCTGGGGCCACCAATGTTTATTTGCTAATTAATATCATTCCATGCAATGAACTAGCCATTGCAAGTCATTAAAAGCAACCGAACGTGGCAGTTGCGAACGCTCGCGTGGTGCGGTTCCTTGGAGTACTAGCCAGGCTCTTGCATGAGACAAAATTGCTATTGTTTAACAATTAAACTCCATTATCCATTGGTTGATACTCATTCTGCACAGGTCCACGCGCTTAGCACCGTTTCCTCCTGGGGCCACCAATGTTTATTTTCTAATTAATATCATTCCATGCAATGAACTAGCCATTGCAAGTCATTAAAAGCATGGACACCTCTCATCTCTTATTGGTTGATACGTATGTCAAGAAACAAGAAACAAGGTAGAAGTTAATGCACCGAGCCTAAGTGTTTTGGGACTATTTGGTTTTCGTAAGATGAGTTACACACCTAGACGGAGGGAGTACTATAGACCTGTAAACCGGAAAGGAGTATTTGCCTTTCTAGAGATTTCAACAAGTGACTAGACTTTGGCTCAAAAAAAAACAAGTGACTAGACTACACCGTGTGCAGTACCCCCTCCCCTCCGGTTTATAGGGCTCAAATCTCAAATCTCATGAACCAAGGGATTTTGCAATTGGAGGAATGTATCTCGTACTTTACAAAACTACCCTAATTAAACTCATGCGTTAATTACGTAGTTCTCTCGTTTTCCTCTCTGCGTTGGTCGCGGTGCACAATATTGAGGCTAGCCATAGTGGGAGTAACTTAGGTAGTAACTTAACACATCCCAAGACAATTTTGCTTATGTGGCAAGTATTTAATGAGGAAAGAGGTGCTTGTGGTAACATAATATGTTACTGTAACGTAGCGCTTTCCGAGGCAAAATGATTGTATGAGATAATAAATGAAGCAATCTATGATACTACTACTATGTTACTTTGCACTATGGAGGTAGTAACTTACACTAGTGTCATATGCATGACACTAGTCTAAGTTACTCCCCATTATGACCAGCCTAAGAGAGTGCTTTGATACGTTTTAGTCTCATGACTAAAAGTAGTGGGACTAAAACTTGTTAGCCTCATCCATGCTTGGATCCAAATACTAAAGAGACTAAAATCAAGTTCATGACATTTCAAAGCATCCGGGCCCGCGTGCCATCCACCAAATCACAGTGAGGTGCTACAGTCGAGACTCACCTGTCACCCCGGTGTGGCCGTCATGACCCGTCATATCACAAAACCCACACCTTTACCAGTAGTGGTAAGGTGGCCTCCAAGTTGGACTGGACGAAGCAACCATCATTTCATTGGAACGCTCATTCAAGCCCTTTCTTCCCTTTCTTGAAGAAAACCTTACTCCAGGCTACTCACTTCTGCCATTTTTCTTCTCTACCGACGAAGGAAAGGTGGGCGAATCAGTTATGCTGCTATATTTTCATTCCAATAATCTTCTTTTTGCGAAGCACCAACCGATTCTCACATCCAATTCTTTTCCCGTTTTCATTGCGATTGTGGTTTCCTTTCGATTGCTTTTTGTTTGTCAGTTCATTGATGGATCCTGGAGCACTGGGCAAAGAGTTGCTGGTGGATAACCCACTAGAGGTAGCGATCTCCAGGAAGCAAGCACCGACCAACGAGTTGACCATGTTGGCGGGCCAACCCATGGAGACGAAGAACTCCAAGAAACAAGCACTGGCCAAAGAGTTGAGGACGTTGGCGGACGAACTCCTCAAAGAAAGTTGGAAGAACAGCAAGGGCCCCACCGTGCCTACCCCAGGAGCTCTAATTGCTACCTATGTGAGGCTCAAGACCGAGTTTGAGGAGATAGTCGCCGTTGAGAAGCAGTATTCCCCTGGCAAGGTGATGGCCCCCATCGAGGACGAGGAGATGGCCCCCGGAGGGATGAGATCCCCCGGTGAGCTCCACAAGGTAAAAAATAATGGCTTATTACCATAGTTGTGGTTTTTGATTATTTGCAATGTGCTTGCTTTTTGATTATTTGCAATGTGCTTGCTAATATGTTAGTGTTGTGCAGGTGTCGGTGGTTGTCCTTGATGATTCCGATGTCGTGGCCCGTCCTGTTGGCATCGCCCCGGAGATCGATTCCGATACCGATGTCCATCCTGTGGACATCGCCCCAGAGATCGATTCCGATGTCGCGGTCAGTCATGTGGACATCGCCCCAGAAATCGATTCCCATGCCACTGTCCGTGCTGTGGTCATTGCCGGAGAGATCGATGACAAGAAATAGTTGGTCACGCTAATCCTTCAGGGTAGTTTGCATTGCCCTGTGTTTAGTTACCAGAACAATGCGTGTTATCAAACGATCTTAGGGCTAGTGCATTGTCTTGTGTGGGCAGATCTTGCTACTTTTGTTTGATAGTGAATCATGCGATGAATCATGCGAACCCTCTCCGAGTTATGGAAACATATGTATCCTCACCATCTTTTGATGTAATATATGGCATGCTTAGATGTAAGTTTGAACTGTTTATCATATCAGCAGGGCTTGTTTGATGATTCTTGGTGTTAGTAGGTGTCGGGGAAACTGATCCACGAACACCTATGGGGCCAGCAGACCGGGCCCCTTTCGGTTCGGCGGGGGGCGGAGATCGCACGAAGAGCAAATCGAGGCGAAACACACGAGCAGTTTACCCAGCTTCGGAGCTCTCCGGAGAGATAATACTCCTACTGCTGCTTGTCTGATTGTATTGTGTTCTTGCTTAGGAGCGCCGAGTGCTACAGTATACACGAGCAGCTAACGAGACCGAGTGTGAGTGTTCTCTGGTTCCCAAATGACGCCAACCCCCTCTACGTTGCGCATGGGCCTCCTTTTATGTGCTCAAGGGGTCACCGACAGGTGGCAACGCAGAGAAGGGTAAAAGTGGAAAAGGGGTTGCGGTTGGTACAACCACCTGCACAGTGCATCCTACCTAACCCTGACGGCAGGGGACAAAGGCATTGAATGCCCGTCTGCGTCACCCAAACAGTGTAAAAAGGGACCGTCAGGGGCGCCACCGCTCGCCACGATGGTAGTCTTGTCAGCTTCGCATGCCACCGCGCATCGCTGGCTGCGCAGCCCCTTGCCAGGCGTGCCTGGAAAGGCCCCCAGGGGGACACGTTGGTGGATGTGCTGGAGCGTGGGTACAGAGTGGTAGCCTGCCGCGGCAAGTGCCTTGCCGCGGCCGTTGTCTTGTCGGGTCCTGAAGCTTGTCGCTCACCGGGCCTTGCCGGGACGCGCGGCGGGTCGTGGCAAGTTCCTTGAAATGCCTTGGTTGGCCTTCCCAGCAAGCTCCTCTTGCCGGGGCCTTGTCTCCTGAGCTTAAATACTTTGTTCTTGAATGGCTCCAAAGGAACCACGGAGGACCTTGGCGGTTACCCGGCAAGCCTTGATGCGGGGCGCTGCAACTGCCCGTGCACAAGTTCGGGATACTAGGGTACCCCTACTCTAGTACACCGACAGGAACCCCCGGGCCTGGGCCACACACGGTGCCGAGCGCTGTTGGGCCAGGCCCAAAACAGGGCACGGGCACACGCGGCTTGGGTTACGCCGAATCTTGCTCCGTATCCACCGCGCCCTCCCCGAACGGCAGGCATTGAATGCGGCATCATGGGAGAGATCGTGGGTGGTTTCTTTATTCGGAAGGGCGAAATGCCCGCCCCCTCCCTCTTTATAAGCAGGGGAAACAGGGGCAGTTTGCTCATCTTGCCGGTTGTTACTCCATTTTCACAAATCTCCGCCGCTCCCCCCTTCTTCCCGAAGCCGAAGGAGAGCAGCGCTCCGCCCCCCATTGCCACCAGCATCACCAACACCGCCGATCTCCGCCACCACCTTTGCCATGGCTCCAAAAGCCGACAAGGGGAAGGGCTGAAGTCGGCCGAGGCGCAGCGGCTCGCGGCGCTGCGGAAGGAGCGGGCCCTCTTCTCCCCTCAGCTCGGTGCGCAGGAGCTGAGAGAGTACTACTACCTCTTCTGGTCGACGGAGACGCGAGCGCATCCGCGTACGAGGGTACTCCCGGCCACCGCTTCGAGACTGGCTCCGAACGGGTACCCCTTTTTCGCGTTGTTCTTCTACTGCGGGCTCTGCCCGCCTTTCTGTGAATTCTTTTGCGACATCATGAACACCTACGGGTTCCGCCTCCTTGACTTCACCCCAAACGCCGTCCTGACCATGGCAGTTTTTGCACATCTGTGCAAAAACTTTGTCGGAGTCCACCCAAACATAGCCCTTTTCCGCCACTTCTTCATGCCTCGGGTTGAGAGAGGAGAACCTCTTGCCGGCGGGATCGCTTGGATCTCGAGAGTCGGCAAGAAGGAAGCATATCTGGAGGGTGAGCTCCGCAGCAAGTGGGAGGAGTGGAGAGCAGAGTGGTGTTGGATCGTCGAGGAGAACCCGCAGCCATTCACTGCCCTGCGTCAAGCCCCAATAGTGCGCGGCAACGATTGGAGCAACGTGGCCCCGGAAGATGGCAGGCTGAAAATTGTCATCACCCGGATCCTTCGCCTCAGGCTTGCCGGGCTCACCGTAGGCGCTGTCGGCGCAGATTTTCTTCGCCGCCGCATCGCCCCCCTGCAGGAGAAGGAGAAGGCGATCCTCAACATCCATTCATGTTGCCGAGGACTGTTGTTCCGTTGTGCAACAATTCTTCGCTCGACCAGATCCGCGCAATGATGCCGTTGTGCGATTCGCACGGAATCGCCCCAACTTGGCAAGAACCTGCGGATGACATCGTGCGGGCGTTCTTCGACGACTTGGTAGAAGTGCCGGTCCGCGCTGATGAACAGAAGAGCCTCACCCGCGACACCACTGATGATGAGATGCAGCGCATCGCCACCAGGCTGGAAGAGGTGGCGGCAGCAGTTGCCGCGGGCGAGTTCGGGTTCACCATGGAGGAGGCAGAGGCAGCGGAGGTGGCAAGCCTTGCCGAGCGCGAGGAGTTTGCCGGCGAGGAAGATCTTGCCGGCCCTGAAGCTGAGCCGAGCGAGCCCGGCGAGGAAGAGCCCGAACCTTCGGACAGCTTGCCGCAGGAGGAGCCCCCGGCCCCGCCAAGAAGGCGTCTCCGCAAGGCCGCAGACATAGCGGGGCGGCAGACGGGTCAACAACCGCCGAGCCGCGCGACACGCTCTACCGCGGCAAGCACCGTTGCCACGGGAGCGCCTCATGCCTCTGCGGCAACTGGAGCGGGGTCTTCCCGGTCCACCGCTGCTGCTCCTGCCAAGCGGGCGAGGGAGCCTACTCCTCCGCCTCGTCGCACCGGAGGCGAGCCGGACTTCGATCTCTCCGCGCTCAGCTCCGACGAGGAAGAAGAAGAGTAAGATTCCTTGCTGTCCTCGTAGTTCTTCAATTCTTGCTATCTTGTTGCTTTCGTCTTGTATCTGACTTGCTTCAATCTGAATCCATTCCTTTTCAGGACGCTGGCCCAGAGAGCGGCGAAGAGAGCCAAGGCCCCGGTGATCGTCATCAAAGATGATCCCACCGTGTCAGCAGGGGGTGTGTCTGAGACCACCTTGACGGACCCGGCAACTACTCCCCAAAGCAGCCCCCAGCGCAGCCCCCAGCGTAAGTTTATAGTTCACTTCCTGCTGTCAGGCGCGCATGGGTGCTCTTTTCTCTACTGACATCTTGACTGTTGATTTGTGTAGGAGCAGAACAGCCTCACCAGGAGTGCCCGAAAGCTACTCCCCAAGTGCCATCTGCTTCGACTACGCCGCCAAGGGAGGAGTCCCCGACAAGGGAGCGCTCTCTGGCAAGGGAGAACTCTCCGGCAAGGGACAGTTCTCCGGCAAGGGACGGCACCAGTGATCCTCCGGCGGTTGAGACCACGACCGCAGATCCCAGCACAAGTAATCTTCTTGCCTGAAAACTTCCCTTGGGTTCTTCTTCTTCTGAATTTCCTTTCTTGGATTTTGGCTTGACTTTTCTCCCTTTTTCGTTCCTCAGATCCATCTGCTGTGGAGCCAATGGAAACCGAGGACGCCGGTGAGGAGAACGCGCGCGGCAACAACGACGCCGCCGCCGCCACCAAAGAAGAGGCCGGTGCTGATGATCCCGCCGGCGAAGAGGCCGCCAAGGATGCCGCCGCAGAAGCTGGCGAGGAATCCGGCGATCGCACTGACGGCCCCAAGGACGCAGGAGCGCCAGGCGCTGCACCGACCGCCGATCCCCCCACCGCTGCTGCAGAGCCAGGCTCCCAAGAGCCGCAGCCCGGCGCCTACCTGAAGGCCGGCGATGGCATCTTCATCAAGCTCCCCTGGGCGTCGAGCTCCAGGGCGCCGGTCGAAGGAGAAACTTTTGACGAAGAGGTGCTCGCCTCCGCTGGGCTGGCGCTGGTCGATGCGCCAAGCAGCAGCAGCGGCGAGTCTGAGGAGGAGGAGCCGCTGCGGAAGCTGCTGTCGCTCTACCGCGCCCGACAAGCCAAGCTGGCGTCCCGAGAGGCACTTGTCGCGAAGGCGGGAGTTGACATTGAGAAGCGCGCGGAGGAGCTCCGGGGCCTCAGGCAGGAAGCTCTCCGGTCCTTGGCGGAGGAGCGGGAGCAACTTCTCGAGGAGCGGAAAGCCTTCCTCCTCGAGATGGCTGAAGCTGAAGAGAAGCAACGGCTTGTCGCCGAAAATTTATTTGCGCAGGAAGGAGAGTTGGCGCAGCGCAAGGTCAATCTTGACAGCCACGAGGAGGAGCTTGCCGCGCGCGAGCAAGCAATTGGCGGGGCCCTCAAGGAAGCAAAGGACGCTGCCGCAGCTGCTGAGGCCGCCAAGAAGGAGCTGGAGACGAAGGTGGCGCAGCTGGAGGCAGATCTTAGGGCGAGCGGCAAGGAGCTTGCTGCGCTCAAGTGTGAGCGCGAGAAGGACGCTGCCGCTCATGGTGAGCTGTAGGGTCTCCTTGCTGAGAGGGGCAAGGAGCTCAGCGCTGCCAAGGACTCCAACGCAAATCTGGAGCTGAAGCTGGCCACGTTAACTCAGACGCTGGACGGCGCCAGGGAGCGGGAGGTGGCCTTGTCGGAGAAGATCAAGGCCGACGAGGCGCTGCTGGCGAATGCTGCTGCCGCCCACGACGCCTTCAGGGAGACTGTGGAGCACTGGACTGAGGGTCTGGTGAATACTGCCGCCGCCATCGACGGGGAGTTGGCGCAGCTGGGGGTGGAGGATCTCGGGTACTCCTCCGACGAGCACCTCCAACCCAGCGCCAAGCTCAGCTTGTTCTTCAAGGGCGTGGCGACGGCCCTCTAGCGACTCCGGGAGAAGATCCCAAAGCAGCTGGCCGATGAGTCGCGCAAGATCTGTGCAGGAGCTCTCCAGAAGGTGCTGATGAAGGTGGTGTTCCGCAATCCAGGCCTCAACCTCACCAACGTCCTCAAATCCTTGCCGCCAGACGCTGATCTGGATGCGCTCAAGGCCCTTGTCGCACCCATTGTGGACAAGGTGAGCGAGATCAAGAGGGTTGAGGGCGATCGCGTAGATTAGGCCGCCCGTTTCTTTTTCTCTTTGTCGTTGCTGGTCATGTCACGAGAACAATCTATTAGAGCTGCGACAAGCTATCTTGTAATATAACTCTATTTTGGGTAATGATCGCTATGTTATCTCCTTTACTTGATCCCTTCCTTTGTATGTTTTTGCCCTACGCTCCTAGGAACTTGCCGGCACAGGCACCTTAGCCGCGAGCGTTGAGTGCGGGACGTCAGCAGCCTGCTGGCGGTGCCGCTGCCGACAAGAAACCTTGTCGCAACTAGTCGCAGCTCACTTAAGTTGTTGAGCGGACTCGAAACAAAGTAAGGGCGCAACTAGCTACGAGTTGGTTCCTCCGCACACAGGTTTTCCATACAAAGTACGGTCGTTCAAGGAATATAACTTAAAAATTTAAAAACTGATTGCTCAAACTTTGGCAACTTAGCTTTTCTGTCGTTTGCTTTCCGGCAAGGCAAAACTTGCTTGAACGACGCCTAGTCCACATCATAATCTTCTCCTTTCCCCCCGGCAAACTTGTGTGCGAGGGAACCTTGCTTTCCTTTATTAGAGAAAGAAAGAAGAGAAAATAAAGATATGGTGCCTTCCGGCTCGTTATTGCTTACCGGGGGTAGGTGATGCACAAAGTGTCAGATAATGCATGCAAATATAAGGTAGAAAGCATGAAATTGACAAGATGTGCTGAGCACATGAGCTTTACTTATGCACGGGATCTGCGCCCGGCTTTGTACAAAGGATTACATGCAACATCGGCAAGACTTGTACAAAAGGTGGTTGCCGGAACGAGTTCCGGCAACCGCGCCCTACGGGTAAAACTTACGAAGATGCTCAATGTTCCAGGAGTTGCTCACCGGAGTGCCATCTTCGGTCTCAAGGCAGACAGCGCCAGGCCTAGTGACTCGTTTCACCCGGTAAGGGCCTTCCCACTTTGGCGTCAACTTGTTGGAATTCTTGGCGGACTGAACGCGCCGAAGAACAAGGTCGCCTTCCTCGAAGCTTCTGGCATTAACTTTGCGGCTATGGTAGCGGTGCAAAGCGTGCTGGTATCGAGCAGCTCGTACGGTCCTCCTCAAGGAGTAGCGCGTCATCTTGTCGCAGCTGCTCTTGCTCAAGCTCATCATAAGCGAGCACTCGAGGTGATCCGTATACGAGTTCCGTGGGGAGAACTGCCTCTGCTCCATAGACTAGAGCGAAAGGTGTCTGGCCAGTGGCTCGATTTGGCGTCGTCCTGACCGACCAAAGAACCACCGGCAGCTCCTCGATCCAGTTCTTTCCGCACTTGCGCAGCCTGTCGAAAGTCCTGGTCTTGAGCCCGCGCAGCACTTCATCATTTGCCCTCTCCGCTTGACCGTTGCTTCTCGGATGAGCAACAGAAGCGAAGCAGACCTTGGCGCCAAGATCTTGGACGTATTGCATGAAGGTGCGGCTCGTGAATTGCGTGCCGTTGTCGGTGATGATCCTGTTAGGGATTCCGAAACAGCAAACAATCGACCTGAAGAACTTGACTGTTGACTGTGCTGTCACCTTCCTCACTGCTTCCACTTCCGGCCACTTTGTGAACTTGTCGATTGCAACGTACAAGTACTCAAAGCCCCCGACAGCTCGGGGAAAAGGGCCGAGGATGTCGAGCCCCCAGACCGAAAATGGCCAGGATAAAGGGATCGTCTAGAGAGCTTGAGCTGGCTGGTGTATCTGTTTGGAATGGAACTGGCACGATTCACACTTGGTTACTTGTGCAGTTGCATCCTGGAGGGCTGTCGGCCAAAAGAAACCTTGCCGGAAAGCTTTGCCGGCAAGTGCTCTTGCGCCAATGTGGTGACCACATATGCCTCCGTGTATCTCTGCCAACAGCTTTTGTCCATCTTCCCGGTGAATACACTTCAATTTCACACCGTTGAGTCTTCTTCTGTACAGTGTGCTGTCGACAAACTGGTACATACTTGACTGCCGGGCTACTTTTTCCGCTTCTTCTTGCTCTCCGGGAAGTTCTCCTGTCTGAAGGAAATGGACAATCTGCTGTGCCCATGTTGGAGCTTGCGGTTCGACAACAAGGACTAAAGGCACATCTGCTGCTGCGGGAACATCCGCTTCTACGGCGAGAACCTGCGGCTCAGCCGGAGCTTGATGTTCCCCGGCAAGCTTGCCGGAGCAAAACTTGTCAGGAGCGTCTGCTTCAACGGAACAAACCCTAAGGCTTGCCGGAGCAGACTGCTCCTCAGCACTATTATCGTTGATCTTGGGGACCTTCTTGGCGGCGGCTTCAGGGAGCTCTGCCGGAAAATAGTCACCAGAAATCAACTTCCTCCTCTTGTTCTGTCCAGTTGATGGTGTTACAGACGGTTGAGTCAGCTTGAGCACAAAGATCCCTGGTTCCACAGGCAACTTAAGTGCGGTGCACTTTGACAGGCTATCAGCAATGTCATTCTGAGCTCTTGGAACATGTTCCATCTGTAGGCAGTCAAAGTGCTCTTCTAGCTTTCTCACTTCATCAACATAAGCTTCAGTCAACGGACTCTGATAATTCTTGTTCACTTGGCGGACGACAAGCTGTGAGTCACCCCTGACAATGAGCTTCTTAATCCCAAGGTCTGCTGCGATCCTGAGACCGGCAAGCAAGCCTTCATACTCTGCAGTATTGTTGGTTGCTTGCTCCTTGGGAAAGTGCATTTAGACTACGTACTTGAGGTGCTCTCCGGTGGGTGCGACAAGTAGCACGCCCGCACCGGCGCCTTGCAGCGAGAAGGCACCATCAAAGTACATCAGCCATTCTTTGCTTGCTTCCTTGACGGGGATGCTCGTTTCTGGAATCTCTTCATCTTGTGTTGGCGTCCACTCTGCTATGAACTCCGCCAATGCTCTGCTTTGGATAGTTGAAGTACTCTCAAACTTGAGGCCAAAGCTTGACAGTTCCAGCGCCCACTCGACAATCCTGCCTGTTGCTTCTGGATTTTGCAGTATCCTCTTGAGCGGAAAATGAGTTACAACTGTGATCTCATGTGCTTGGAAGTAATGGCGCAGCTTTCTCGAGGCCATGAGAAGGCCGAAAAGCAATTTCTGCACACCAGAGTACCTTGACCTAGCCCCCTGCAGAAGGGAACTGACAAAGTAAACTGGGCGCTGCACCATCCTTTTCTGCATCTTGTCACACGCCTGCGCAGATCCATCCTTGTCGGGACCAGAGCTTGCCGACGAAGCCCCCTGCTTGTCGCTGGATGCATCTGCCGTGGTTGTTGGCTCATCATCTGCCTCCCTCTCCGCCACTAGCGCAGCACTAACCACTTGATTGGTTGCCGCTATATATAGCAGCAACTTCTCTTGTGGCTTAGGTGCGACAAGTGTTGGAGTGGAGGACAGGTACCTCTTTAAGTCCTACAGCGCAGCCTCCGCCTCCGCAGTCCATTTCATTGGACCTGCCTTTTTCAATATTTTGAAAAACGGCAGAGCGCGCTCAGCAGATCTAGAGATAAACCTTCTGAGAGCAGCCACGCAACCGGCAAGTCTTCGTACGCCCTTGACGCGCTTCGGTGCTTCAATCTGCTCAATGGCTTTGATCTTGTCGGGATTGGCCTCAATTCCGCGTTGAGAGACAAAGAACCCGAGAAGCTTGCCGGAGGGGACTCCAAACACGCACTTCTCGGGGTTAAGCTTGAGGTTGATCTTGCGCAGATTTGCAAAGGTTTCGTCCAAATCTTGAATCAGAGTTGCTTTGTCCTTGCTCTAGACCACTATGTCATCCATGTAGGCTTCCACATTTCTGTGCATTTGTGGTTCAAAAGCGTCATGAACTACCCTTGCAAATGTTGAACCAGCATTCTTCAAACCGAAAGGCATCCGTACGAAACAGTATGTGCCACACGGGGTGATGAATGCGGTCTTCTCCTCATCCTCTTCTGCCATGAAGATCTGATGGTATCCTGAGTATGCATCAAGAAATGAAAGCAAGTCACATCCGGCTGTGGAGTCAACAATCTGGTCGATGCGCGGCAAGGGAAATGGGTCTTTGGGATAGGCTTTATTAACATCGGTAAAGTCGATACAAAGCCTCCATTTCCCTTTTGCCTTGCGCACGACTACAGGATTGGCCAACCACGTCGGATGGAGCACTCCTCTGACAAGGCCTGCTGCTTCCAACTTCCTGATTTCTTATGTGATGAATTCTTGGCGCTCCACTGCCTGTTTCCTGACTTTCTGCTTGACGGGCCGCGCATGAGGACAGACGGCAAGGTGGTGCTCAATTACTTTCCTGGGAACACCGGGGATGTCAGACGGTTGCCATGCAAACACGTCGACGTTCTCCCGCAGGAAAGCAACGAGCGCGCTTTCCTATTTAGGGTCGAGAGTGGCACTGATGGTGAAAGTACCACCAGTGCCATCCTCCTTGGCGGACACCTTCTTGGTCTCAGGTGGGGCTGCCATTGCCTTCTTACACTTGCCAGTGGAGCTCGATGGTGCGTCCTCGATGGTAGCGCAGCACTCCGAAGAGGTGCGATTGCCGGAGTGGGCATCAAAACTCTTGCCGGACTTGGTCTTCTTCTTCCCCCCGGGAGCTTCAGCGGCAAGTGATTTGCGATCTGTTGCGGCTGCTGCTTCCCGGTAGATCTTGTCGGCGCAGATAAGGGCATCCTTCTTGTTACCAGGGACAGAGATGACACTTATCGGGCCTGGCATCTTCAGCATGTTGTATGCATAGTGAGAGGCCGTCATGAACTTGGCGAGTGCTGGACGGCCAAGTATCCCATTGTAAGTCAATGGAAAGTCAGCAACGTCAAAAGTGACCCTCTCAGTCCTGAAGTTCAACTCGCTGCCAAATGTTACCGGCAACGTGATCTTTCCCTTCGGCTTGCTCCTTCCCGGATTGATTCCTTGAAATGTGCCGGTCTCTTCGAGCTCGCCATCAGGGATCTGGAGTTTCTAGAGCACCGCGGAGGAGATCAGGTTCAAGACGGCCCCGCCGTCAACTAGCATCTTAGTGATCTTGAGGTTGCGGATAGTTGGTGAAACCAACATCGGCAAGTACCCGACCGCAGTTATGCGATATGGGTGGTCCTCAATATCAAAGATGATAGGCGTGCTGGACCATTTCAGAGGCCTGCGTGACTCGAGGGGTGGTTCTGCCGCATTGACTTCCCGCACCCATTGCTTGAGCTGGCGGTGTGAAGTATGCAGAGAAGCACCGTCGTCAACGCACAGGACCTCTGTGGCTTTCTGGAACTCCTGCTCATCGGTCTCATCTTCATCCATATCTTCATCGTCGCCGTCATCTTCATCCTTGTCGCGGCCGCGGGGAGGTCTGTCTCCTTGCCGCTGCTTGGCCTTGCCGCGGCGTCCTCCTCGGCCGGGACGTTTCTTGCTGGATCCTCCAGCACCTTCTTGGGCTTTCTCCTTGTCGTGCCGCTCGTATTCAGCCTTTTGCTGCTCGAAAAGCTGCTCGACTTTCTTGCAGCTCTGGAGGTCATGGCCCTTGGTGCGGTGGATCTTGCAGTACTGTTTGTTGGTGCCGTCCTGCTTGTCGGCGACTGCCACGTCTGCGGCAACCTCCTTGCTGGAGCTACCAGCTTTGCGTTTCTTGCCGGACTGCTCAACGACCAACACCTCTTTGCCTTTCTTCTTCCCGTTGTTCCGCCGCCGGTTTTTCTTTGCCGGGGCAGTCTCCTCACTGTCAGATCCCCCTGCTCCCACATTCTCCCCAGGGAGTTTCCTCCCTTCCTCAGCACGTGCTGGGATCAGGGGAGAAGAGGGCCCGCTCCTTCCGCAGCGCCGTGAGCCGCTGCGCCTCGGCCGACTTCACGCCCTTCCCCTTGTCGGCTTTTGGAGCCATGGCAGAGGTGGTGGGGAGATCGGCGGTGTTGGTGATGCTAGTGGCAATGGGGGGCAGAGCGCTGCTCTCCTTCGGCTTCGGGAAGAAGGGGGGAGCGGCGGAGATTTGTGAGATAATACTCCTACTACTTCGGAGCTCTCCGGAGAGATAATACTCCTACTGCTGCTTGTCTGATTGTATTGTGTTCTTGCTCGGGAGCGCCGAGTGCTACAGTATACACGAGCAGCTAACGAGACCGAGCGTGAGTGTTCTCTGGTTCCCAAATGACGCCAACCCCCTCTACGTTGTGCATGGGCCTCCTTTTATATGCTCAAGGGGTCACCGACAGGTGCCAACGCAGAGAAGGGTAAAAGTGGAAAAGGGGTTGCGGTTGGTACAACCACCTGCACAGTGCATCCTACCTAACCCTGATGGGAGGGGACAAAGGCATTGAATGCCCGTCTGCGTTGCCCAAACAGTGTAAAAAGGGACCGTCAGGGGCGCCACCGCTCGCCACGATGGCAGTCTTGTCAGCTTCGCATGCCACCGCGCACCGCTGGCTGCACAGCCTCTTGCCACGCGCGCCTGGAAAGGCCTCCAGGGCGACACGTTGGTGGATGTGCTAGAGAGTGGGTACAGAGTGGTAGCCTGCCGCGGCAAGCGCCTTGCCGCGGCCATTGTCTTGTCGGGTCCGGAAGCTTGTCGCTCACCGGGCCTTGCCGGGACGCGCGGCGCGTCGCGGCAAGTTCCTTGAAATGCCTTGGTTGGCCTTCCCGGCAAGCTCCTCTTGCCGGGGCCTTGTCTCCTGAGCTTAAATACTTTGTTCTTGAATGGCTCCAAAGGAACCACGGAGGACCTTGGCGGTTACCCGGCAAGCCTTGCCGCGGGGCGCTGCAACTGCCCGTGCACAAGTTCGGGATACTAGGGTACCCCTACTCTAGTACACCGACAGGAGCCCCCGGGCCTGGGCCACACACGGTGCCGAGCGCTGTTGGGCCAGGCCCAAAACAGGGAACGGGCACACGCGGCCTGGGTTACGCCGAATCTTGCTCCGTATCCACCGCGCCCTTCCCGAACGGCATGCGTTGAATGTGGCATCGTGGGAGAGATCGTGGGTGGTTTCTTTATTCGGAAGGGCAAAACGTCCGCCCCCTCCCTCTTTATAAGCAGGGGAAACAGGGGTAGTTTGCCCATCTTGCCGGTTGTTACTCCATTTTCACAAATCTCTGCCGCTCCCCCCTTCTTCCCGAAGCCGAAGGAGAGCAGCGCTCCGCCCCCCATAGCCACCAGCATCACCAACGCTGCCGATCTCCCCCACCACCTCTGCCATGGCTCCAAAAGCCGACAAGGGGAAGGGCGTGAAGTCGGCCGAGGCGCAGCGGCTCGCGGCGCTGCGGAAGGAGCGGGCCCTCTTCTCCTCTCAGCTCGGTGCGCAGGAGCTGAGGGAGTACTACTACATCTTCTGGTCGACGGAGACGCGAGCGCATCCGCATACGAGGGTACTCCCAGCCACCGCTTCGAGACTGGCTCCGAACGGGTACCCCTTTTTCGCGTTGTTCTTCTACTGCGGGCTTTGCCCGCCTTTCCGTGAATTCTTTTGCGACATCATGAACACCTACGGGTTCCGCCTCCTTGACTTCACCCCCAACACCATTCTGACCATGGCAGTTTTTGCACATCTGTGCGAAAACTTTGTTGGAGTCCACCCAAACGTAGCCCTTTTCCAACACTTCTTCATGCCTCGGGTTGAGAGAGGAGAACCTCTTGCCGGCGGGATCGCTTGGATCTCGAGAGTCGGCAAGAAGGAAGCATATCTGGAGGGTGAGCTCCGCAGCAAGTGGGAGGAGTGGAGAGCAGAGTGGTGCTGGATCGTCGAGGAGAACCCGCAGCCATTCACTACCCTACGACAAGCCCCAATAGTGCGCGGCAACGATTGGAGCAACGTGGCCCCGGAAGACGGCAGGCTGAAAATTGCCATCACCCGGATCCTTCGCCTCAGGCTTGCCGGGCTCACCGTAGGCGCTGTCGGCGCAGATTTTCTTCGCCGCCGCATCGCCCCCCTGCAGGAGAAGGGGAGACCCGCCTGGGAGTTCAAGAACTCGGCGGATATCATGAGGCTGCGCCCGGGCCTCAACTTCAACTCACCGTCCTAGAGATGGATGCGATGCTCCTGGAGCTGTTCAAACGCGATCCTCAGCATCCATTCACGTTGCCGAGGACTGTTGTTCCGTTGTGCAACAATTCTTCGGTCGACCGGATCTGCGCAATGATGCCGTTGTGAGATTCGCACGGAATCGCCCCAACTTGGCAAGAACTTGCGGATGACACCGTGCGGGCGTTCTTCGACGACTTGGTAGAAGTGCCGGTCCGTGCTGATGAACAGAAGAGCCTCACCCACGACACCACTGATGATGAGATGCAGCGCATCGCCACCAGGCTGGAAGAGGTGCCGGCAGCAGTTGCCGCGGGCGAGTTCGGGTTCACCATGGAGGAGGCAGAGGCAGCAGAGGCGGGAAGCCTTGCCGAACGCGAGGAGTTTACCGGCGAGGAAGATCTTGCCGGCCCTGAAGCTGAGTCGAGCGAGCCCGGCGAGGAAGAGCCCGAACCTTCGGACAACTTGCCGCAGGCGGAGCCCCCGGCCCCGCCAAGAAGGCGTCTCCGCAAGGCCGCGGACGTAGCGGGGTGGCAGACGGGTCAACAACCGCCGAGCCGCGCGACACGCTCTACCGCAGCAAGCACCGTTGCCGCGGGAGCGCCTCACGCCGCTACGACAACTGGAGCGGGGTCTTCCCGGTCAACCGCTGCTGCTCCTGCCAAGCGGGCGAGGGAGCCTACTCCTCCGCCTCGTTGCACCGGAGGCGAGCCGGACTTCGATCTCTCCGCGCTCAGCTCCGACGAAGAAGAAGAAGAGTAAGATTCCTTGCTATCCTCGTAGTTCTTCAATTCTTGCTATCTTGTTTCTTTCGTCTTGTATCTGACTTGCTTCGATCTGAATCCATTCCTTTTCAGGACGCTGGCCCAGAGAGCGGCGAAGAGAGCCAAGGCCCTGGTGATCATCATCGAAGATGATCCCACCGTGTCAGCAGGGGGTGTGTCTGAGACCACCTTGACGGACCCGGCAACTACTCCCCAAAGAAGCCCCCAGCGCAGCACCCAGCGTAAGTTTATAGTTCACTTCCTGCTGTCAGGCGCGCATGGGTGCTCTTTTCTCTACTGACATCTTGACTGTTGATTTGTGTAGGAGCAGAACAGCCTCACCATGAGTGCCCGGAAGCTGCTCCCGAAGTGCCATCTGCTTCGACTACGCCGCCAAGGGAGGAGTCCCCAGCAAGGGAGCGCTCTCCGACAAGGGAGAACTCTCCGGCAAGGGACAGTTCTCCGGCAAGGGACGGCACCAGTGATCCTCCGGCGGTTGAGATCGCGACCGCAGATCCCAGCACAGGTAATCTTCTTGCTGAAAACTTCCCTTGGGTTCTTCTTCTTCTGAATTTCCTTTCTTGGATCCCAGCACAGCTCTCTTGGCCATGAGGCTTGTGGCCGCTTGTAAAGGTGCCGACAAACTGATGGCACAGGTCAGCCCAGGAGGATATGGAGTTGTCCGGCAAGTGCATGAGCCAGGATCTGACATTGGGCTTGAGTACCAGCGGGAAGTAGTTGGCAAGGATCTTGTCGTCCCGCCCCCCAGCAACTTGCACCGCGATGGTGTAGATGCTGAGGAACTCCGACGGATGCGACTTGCCATCGTACTTCTCTGGTACATCTGGCTTGAAATTCTTCGTGTTGGGCCAAAGATGTCGGGGAAACTGATCCACGGACACCTATGGGGCCAGCGGACCGGGCCCCTTTCGGTTCGGCGGGGGGCGGAGATCGCACGAAGAGCAGATCGAGGCGAAACACATGAGCAGTTTACCCAGCTTCGGAGCTCTCCGGAGAGATAATACTCCTACTGCTGCTTGTCTGATTGTATTGTGTTCTTGCTCGGGAGCGCCGAGTGCTACAGTATACACGAGCAGCTAACGAGACTGAGTGTGAGTGTTCTCTGGTTCCCAAATGACGCCAACCCCCTCTACGTTGCGCATGGGCCTCCTTTTATGTGCTCAAGGGGTCACCGACAGGTGGCAACGCAGAGAAGGGTAAAAGTGGAAAAGGGGTTGTGGTTGGTACAACCACCTGCACAGTGCATCCTACGTAACCCTGACGGCAGGGGACAAAGGCATTGAATGCCCGTCTGCGTCGCCCATACAGTGTAAAAAGGGACAGTCAGGGGCGCCACCGCTCGCCACGATGGCAGTCTTGTCAGCCTCGCATGCCACCGTGCACCGCTGGCTGCACAGCCTCTTGCCACGCGTGCCTGGAAAGGCCCCCAGGGCGACACGTTGGTGGATGTGCTGGAGCGTGGGTACAGAGTGGTAGCCTGCCGCGGCAAGCGCCTTGCCGCGGCCGTTGTCTTGTCGGGTCCGGAAGCTTGTCGCTCACCGGGCCTTGCCGGGACGCGTGGCGCGTCGCGGCAAGTTCCTTGAAATGCCTTGGTTGGCCTTCCCGGCAAGCTCCTCTTGCTGGGGCCTTGTCTCCTGAGCTTAAATACTTTGTTCTTGAATGGCTCCAAAGGAACCACGGAGGACCTTGGCGGTTACCTGGCAAGCCTTGCCGCGGGGCGCTGCAACTGCCCGTGCACAAGTTCGGGATACTAGGGTACCCCTACTCTAGTACACCGACAGTAGGCTAGCTACTGTGCGAGCTATAGTACTTGCAAAACACCCATCGAAGAGAAACGTTGGGGCTGATGAGCTCGTGGTACGCTTATACTTATCCCTCGTCGATCGACCAATAGCCCTAGCTCCTAAAATTGTAGGCTTAGCGATCGATCAGACAATAGTTGACATACATTCAGGCCTCATTTGGTTCATAGGGTAGGAAAATCGTAGCAAAAGTACAGAGAACATGCAACACAAAATCATAGCAGTGCAGAGACGTACTCCCTCCATTCCAAAATAGATGACCTAGGCGGGCTAGTTCGGCCTAGTGGGTTTCAGTGATATGACGTGGTACAGTGTCGTCCAGTCTTCGCGTGTGGTAGTAATATTGCGGGTATAGTAAGTTTTCTTGAAGAAGCAGAATTCAACGAAGTCATGATGGTTCCTTCGTCCGAACAACTTACGGTGGGAAAGGTTGGGCCTGCGATATGAACGGGGTAGACCAGGATAATTTTGTGCATGGTAGGTGGACCAGGATGGTCGATGTCCCACATGTCGGCGAATGAAAGTATTCTTTCCAATATAGAGGAGGAGCAACGAGTATTCATTGTTTATTTTTGATGAAAGCTATTGTCTCCACTGTTACTCCTTGACTTTGTCAATGCCTCTCTCTCCTCCACATAAGCGGGGACTACTTGCTATGCATGCAGCGGGCAGCTGGCGTCTTGAGGGGCCAGGGCGGTGAGAGCGGGCTCCGAAAGCGGCCCGGACTCCAGCATGGCCCACCTCACATTATCACCATATATTTCTTGGAGTCCATGTGCGGCAGGTGGACGATCTCTTCTACTCCCCCGTTTCTCTCTTCTCAGCCGACGCCCGCCGAGCGATTAGATTTCGGCTATCAACGGTTTATTCAATTACGGTCCCACATGTCTATGAAATCGCAAGACAACGCGTGTCCCCTTTGGTGAGCGGCGTGCGAGCCAGACTGTCGGGGTTGCGACGCGTACGAGTCGTAAGTGTGCCGCCTTTTCCTTTAGAACTTGCGAAGCGTAACATTTTCGCGCGATCGATCGATAGAAATCCAGAACAAAATGACGAGGGCGGTGCTTTCCCGCTCGTTAGGCGGGCTAGTTCGAGTGATATGACGTGCTACAGTGCCGTCCACTTGCTCCATTTTTATGTAAGCAAGAGTTTACACTCGTACGCGGGAGGAGTGCGAAACACCACGGATCTGATTTTGATCGAGGGATAACTGTTCCTTGCCAAATAATGGAGGATTGTTAGCGATTATAGCATGATAGTTAGGGCATCTCCAGCGCTGGCGCACAAATTTACACCGGCATCTGTCCGAGGACACTGATGGATGCCATCTGATGCTGCCCGTATACCTTTCGACAACTATATGAACTAACCGGACGAAATTCGTGCAAACAAAGCAAATTTCAAATTAACCGGATGAAATTAACCCGATGAAATTCATTACATTTCGAAAACTTTTCCTACAAACTGGACGAAATTCAATACATATTTTGCACAAACCATACTAAACCTACTGTAAACCTAATCTAGATGATCGTCGGCGCCCGACCACCAAGTCCGGCCATGAACCCGAGAAAGCCGGCCATTGCCTTTGCCTCCTCCTCATCTGCCTCGATAACCTCCTCCTCCGGCTGGAGCACAAGGTTATGAAGATTTCCGCCTCCACGTCGCTGTCAAGCGGCTAATCGGCTACCGATGTTTACCCCACCAAGCTTGGCGTCCACTGAGTGGAGTACTGGTGGCCTTCCCGGGACCAGAGCGGCGGCGACCTACTGTGTACTACTCTTCCTCGCTACCGGCTGCGCCCGTGCACGCACGCCGGCATCATGGTCGTGGCGGCGGAGGGTGGCCCTGGGGGTGCCGGCGATCTCCTTCGTTTGCTCCTGCGACAGTACATCGAAGAGAGCTTTGGAGTGCGCCCGAAGCGGAGCCGTCGATGTGCCTCGTCTGCTCCTGCGACAGTACGTTCAAGAGAGCTTCAGAGCGCCACGAGGCCATTGTTGAAGTGGTGCCGACAGAAGGAAGGGACCGGAGGAGAATAAGTGTGGGTCTTTGGCTATGGCTGGGAGCTGGGGTTCAAGTTAGTATAGCGGGCGAATGGCAATGAGCCGCGGCAGACGGATGGACAACTGGCGCCGGAGTAGGTTCGTCGGGCGTGAATGAGGACGCTGCTTCAGTGACTTAACTGCAGATGCGTTTGGGTGACTGGCATGTGGGCCCAACGGGTGTCTGGCCCGCATATCAGTGACACACCAATTGCACCTGCAGTTAAGTCCAGTGAATGCGGCATTGGCATTCTGGAGAGACGGTGACCATTTCAGGCGCATGCGGACTGTTTGACTGGTCAACCATAAAAATACAGAGCTATACGCTGAGCCAGCGACCGTATAATCACCATATCTCGTATACAATGATCAAAGTGAGCTATCAAGACAAGTTCGATGACCGCCAATGCATTTTACTCGGTAATAAATGACCAGGATTGAAGGGGAATCCTAATTTGCTTCTTCTTCTGTCCTTGAGCTCTTGACAAACCAATGCACTATACGGTTGTCCGGCCACTCCACCCCAGAGCTCTCACCAAGCGTCGTTCATGCCACCGCGCCGCACACTAACCGATAAGGCAGCGATGGCATCCCGCCGCGCCGAGTTCCTCGCCGCCCACGAACGCACACAAAATGGTAGGGAAGCGATGGCATCCCGCCGTGCCGAGTTCATCGCCGCTCGCGATCTCACAACTATGTGGGAGGAATTTGAAGATGCCAAGGCCGAATGGGCGGTAGAGCAAGAGGCGGCCAAAGCCGCACAGAGGGAGTGGAAAAGTCAGAAAGCACTCAAGAAAAGAGAGGCCCGCCGCCGCAAGAAAGAAAAGGACGCACGCGCTGCTTCGGAGAGGTCGGCGGAGATCCAAGCACGGTGGGGTGTCGCCAACAAAGCCGGGAAGGAGAACGACGGCGTCTGGCCAGCATGTGAGAAGTAGTAGTACTAGTAGTTAGTGTGTGTGTGTCTGTGTCTGAGTACGAGCATGTACCAGTACTACTAGTTACTACTGTAGTTTTTAGAGCAAATTACCAGTACATTAGCCTAGACTAAGTGGAAAAATTTCTATCCTATGCATCAAATGGCATCTCTTTCTCTATAGGAATTGAGATGCATGTCATCCTACTTCCTATGATTTTCATATTCCTATCCTATGAACGAAAGGAGGCCTCTGTTGGAGTAAATACTGTAGCTAGCAGTACTGCTGGTACAGTAGTTTTCTTCAAGAAGCGGAATTCAACGAAGTCATGATGGTTCCTTCGTCGAGCAACTTCAAAGTGGGAAGTCAGCCTGTGATTTGACGGCTCATTAGTCATTGTTACTGCAGCGCGACGACCTGGGTGACTCTCCTTTGGAGTTCTGCGTGCATGGCAAGTGGACCAGGATGGTCGACGTACCACATGTTGGCGAATGGAAGAGTTCTTTCCGATATCGAGGAGCAACGAAACCGCGTGGTATAGTATCACTGCTGATTGGTTTGCAAAAAAAATAGTATCACTGCCGATTTATAATTATTTTTATTTCTGATGAATGCTAGCGTTTCAACTCTTACGATGAAGGGTGCCAAACACGGCACGTGCTGGATGTCCCACATGTCAGCGAAAGGTGTGGGACATGAACAGCGTGGTAGAGCCCAGCGTAAAAAAAACAGCGTGGTAGAGCGTCTCCACTTCTTCCACTTCTAGGTCGGAGACCACACGTAGTAGTACTTAGCTGTATGAATGATACAAAGTGCGACCTGGAGAGAAGGACACGTCTAGTTGGAAGTTCTCGGGGTATACACGTAAGCAAATATAAAAGTTAATATGTGCCTCCAACTAATATAGTAGTAGTAGAGTACTTAGACACGTACTCCATAACATCATTGTGCATTGTACTTACAACATTTAGTGGTAGTACGTAGTAAGAGACAAATGCCGCCCAAGAGTTCCCTTCTCGACCTACTTTAGGGTGTTTGGTAGAGTGTATGGAGGGTGCATGAGTCCATACTAGTTTAGCACAAATACACTAGAAGCATGCATGAAGAGAGCATGCATGAAGAGGGGTGTTGAGTTGAGCATGCATGAAGAGGGAACAACTATGCTGAGACGAGAATACAACCAAACACACCCTGTATGCCACGCATGTTCATACCATTTGTGCCTTTCTACTTCACTTACTGCGCTACATTACTCAGGTTCGTACGTCCACTCCTGGGTACATGTCCGTCTCGTAGTTCCAGTGCCATGTGTTCTTCATATAGATGAAATGATCGTTGCATAACACGTGCGCCTTGATGCTAGATGTCTCGCGTGTTGGAAAAAGGATGAACAAAGCTCACGTAAAAAAATAGAGTGGAAGAACATAGATTCCGGACGACCGAGAAGGAGCAAGGAACCTCACGGTGGAGCGTCTGCACTCATAATATTTAATATTATTCAGCAATATAAAATTAACCAATCATCTCCACAGTGGACTGGAAGAGTACGAAACACGGCAGCCAGTGTAGTTACATCATACTAGTACATGGCTAACCCACGCTATCACCATATTTCTTGGCTTCCGTGCGACACCTATCTCTAGTAATCCAGCAGCCTGTATCGCTTCTCCCTCCTCGTCTCTATCAAAGTGCGGCGGGCTGGCCTTTCTGCCGTCCATTGAGGTCGGTTAACTATCACATGTTAGCGACATGCCAAGAGCATTCTAAAAAAAATTCCTTTCACGTTCGTTTTCAAAAAGAAAAAAATCCTTTCACGTACGAATTGGCCTGTATGCTTTGAGCAACTTGCATGTCCTATACTGCTCCTGTTTGATACTCTAACTTAGCTAGAGGTTAGACTAACTCATGACTAACCCTGAACTAACTGTAGCCAAAGAGGTGTTTGGGTGATAGGGTTATATTGACAATAAATGCACTTCATGGAGAGAGAAAAGTGATTTTTCAGTGGTCCCAATGAAAACTATCTCCAGTTAGCACCTCTTGGGTGGGATAGTTTTTTTTGGTGGGTTCGGTGCAACTTGCTCCAATTTAAACCCTCATGCTTGGATACTTTAGGGCTATTTGAGCCCCAACTAGCTCAAACTACCTCTAACCCATGGATCTAAACAGGGCCTATGGCCAGTCTCGACGAGGAGCAGTCGCGTGCACCGGGAAGCAGTGCTCTCTCGGCCATCGCGCCACTTCAAAGCCGGCGCCAGTGAGAGGTCGCCTCCGCTCTGGCCGGGCATTAATGCGGCACTGACGCTCTAGGCGACGCTGGCAAGGGAGTATAGGTTTGAACTGTTTCAGGTGTAGTAGTAATGGTAGTTTGCAAAACTACTCAATTATTGCACTCAGTTTCCTAAGAAATTGTGGTAAAAAACGTTACTCCACAGCCCGCTTCCCTTCTCCTTCCTGCTCATGATTTACGTGGCCATGTTAACGTGGTTGTGTCAAAAAAATGTCACTTCCTGCTCGTGATTTGCGTTATATAATTACAAGCAAGATTCTCGTGCATTGCACGGAACATCAATATGCATTTTTTTACAAAACACCTGTTGTCATGTGTAAAAACTAATGATATCTCAAGAATTTTATCAGAAAACTGGTATCTCGAGAATGTCATTGAAAAAATGAAAGATGAGAGATAAGGCGAGGAGGAGTGGAGCGTGGTGGTGACTGGTGGTCGAAATGGGCGGAGGCATGGGGATGCACGGCGCCGGCAGGCGGCAGCAGCCACCATGCATGCTAGATTGTTCTAGAGACTTATTCCTTTTTTAATTGCTGAGCAATGAGGTTGCGGGAGATAATGATGTGGAGAGAGGTGCGGGTATCTTTTGTAAAATTATCATAGTTTGCTTCCTATCCGTCAGATATAGGTCATACGGTTTGTATTACAAGATGGCAGGCACACCATCATCGCCAACTCATTTTTTTATAAGGGTATACAGATGATAAGTTTGCTGACTACTAAAGTAAAGTGGAATCTGTCCATGCTATGCAAGTAAATAAAGGTGATTGTTTATCATACGGGTAAGGTTGGATGAAGGGTGGTAGGAATAAATGCTCCGCATAGAGCATGTGTGTGTGAGATGGAGTCTTAGTGTATGTGGTGTGTGTGTGTGTGTGCATGAGAGAGAGAGAGAGAGTGAGAGAGGGAGAGGAGAGAGAGATGGAGTCTTAGTTTGTGTGTGTGGATGGAGTCTAAGTGTGTGGGGTAGGGTGCGTGTGTGTGTGTGTTTGTGTGTG
>NC_041387.1:35652548-35673931 GCF_002162155.2 Triticum dicoccoides | reverse complement strand
CTTAGTGTGTGTGTGGGGGGGTGCGTGCGTGCGTGTGTG
This sequence comes from Triticum dicoccoides, assembly GCF_002162155.2. Taxonomy (NCBI): domain Eukaryota; kingdom Viridiplantae; phylum Streptophyta; class Magnoliopsida; order Poales; family Poaceae; genus Triticum; species Triticum dicoccoides. The sequence goes on along the minus strand of NC_041387.1, from coordinate 35,673,892 downwards.
TGTGTGTGCGCGCGTGCATGTGTGTGTGTGTGTGTCTGTGTGTCCCGGGGTCTTCTGTGGCGGATGTAATTTAAGTGTGCATGGCTTCATCATAGAGAGGTGATGTGTATGGCAGAGGCCACCAACGATGGGGTGCGAGAGAGAAAATGCCCGTAGGAGGGAAGAGAAGGTGCGTGCGCGTGAGAGGAGTCGACATCGAGAGAACGTGTTTGTTCGAGAGACACCACGGAAGAATACTATGTATCGATGGTGCATGTAGGCGGGAATTAAACAAAGGGATGGTCTTATTGGTTTCGGGGATATATGTGAAGAGTGAGAGGCGCGCGGGGCGGGGGGGTATCAAGAAGGAAATTGTTAAGTGTGAGTGTGTGTTTTGCCCATCCAGGCGGAAGTTATGTGCACAAAAGAGGAGAACGATTCGATGTAGCGTTAGGATTGAGGGTAATTAACTACGTATGGACACATAGAGACCTTGAACGTGCATGTGTGAGAGGTATACATGTATACGTGGGATGTGTGTGTGCGCGCGTGCGCATGATCGAGATAAAAGAAAGAAGGCATAAGTCCTAAGATCAACGACATGGGAGAGACGGATCGGTATGACAATATGCATGCATGTGAGAATGCAGGGAAGAAGGCCCGACAATTGAGCATGTATTTTTGTCTTTAAGAGATAGTGGCGTGGGCTGGAGCATGCATCTATATCGAGCAGAGGGGGTGAGGCACAATGATTGTGCAAAAGAGATCAACCTATAAATGCATATGTATGGATAGACATATATAGTGTGGGTGATAGGAAGCAAGACTCCGTGCGAGAAAGAAATGTTGATGGAGAAACTACATATAGATATAGAGATGGAGATGCTAGCTAGAGAGACATCTGTTAGTTTGGGTGTCGGAGATGACCATCGGTTGGTTCAAAGGGTGAAGTTATATATGTATGTGAGAGGGCACTTGAGTGCATGCGTGTAGAGAGAAACATATGTAGTGTGTGTGATAGGAATCAAGAGTGAGGGCGAGAAAGAAGGTTGATGGAGAAACAGATAAATAGAAAGATAAAGATGCTAGCTAGTGTGCGCTAGAGATAGGAGTCGAGTGGATCAGAAGACTGGGTTATGTGTGTGGGTGTGAGAGAGATAGAGAGAGGGTGCATGCGAGTCACATACAAACAAATATCAGAGAGAAATAAGATCCAGAGAGACGGAGTTTTGTGTCTGCGAGAGAGAAAGATATTTCACAACGAGAGTGATAGCTAGAGAGACATATGAGGGAACGCAAGATATCTCTAGGGAGAGGGTGTGTTTGAGCGACATACAAGAGAACAATCGAGAAATATGAGACCCTGGGAGACAGAGTTTGTGTTTGTGTGTGAGAAAGAGATATTGAAGAGGAAGAGTCGTATGTTCTCATATCTAAGGAGCGAAAGACATCTCTGTATGAGGGGTGTGCGAGTGGCACACATGGGAATAGTTGAGAGAAATGAGACCCCGGGAGACAAAGTTTTGTGTTTGTGTGAGAGAAATAGATTCCACATGGAGAATCATAGCTAGAGACACATAGCAGGGAGCGAGATATACTTAGAGAGAGATAGAGTGATGAAGGTCGATGGAGAGAGTACCGTCAGTGTGTTACGAAGATAAAAGATCACTGTCGACATACAGGTAGCACGAGAGATGCCTGAGAGACGATGAACGTGTATAGGTCTAGAGAGATAGTCCTATATAAGCATGAGTGATAGCTATATGAGACAAATATCTGGATTAAAGGGGATTCAAATATTTAAACTGGAGATCACGACATCGATAATATCATAACGCAAATTGGTGTATCAAACATGCATATTCATTTGAATTTGGGCACACGTGTAATGTTATATAGTTTATCAGTATTGGTGATCCATAGATTCTTCAATTACACACAATGCATGGTTTATATGCAATTATTGTCTAAACGGGATTACACTATATGTTGCGTGTGTGAAACACATTATACATGTTTGAGAAGTTAAAAAACCCGCATGAAACACACATTAATTGGAGACAGTTAGCGAGGAATGCATACATTGGATTTCAATATAAAGTGGTTTCAAATATTTGAAAATCCAAATTGATGGATACAACCTTATGAATCTGAGTTCATGCCATTTGTAAACCATATTTATGTATAAATGGTGTTGTGCTTTTGAAAGTATATATGTAAAAAAAATGATGTATATAGAATGTAATTCCAATTGAAAATGGATCCCGCCCGAAAAAAATAGTAGAATACAAATGGGATTCGAATTGAGTTGGCACGGTAAACGTGCACTGTGCAAAATTTGAACGAAGCGGGGAAAGTCGCAGTAACCGCCCGAAACCAAAATCTGCGAGATGGAAATCACTACTGCCTATCCCTGCCGCGCAAAGCCTATCTTGCTGGATTTCTATAGGTTTCGATAGGGGTAGGTTTGTAATTTCACCCAAACGTGATGTAACCGCCTCTCACCCGGATTCATACACGGTGGGCGCCAAAACACAGTGTGCCCTCGGCCGAAATCGACTCCCTCCCCGATTCATATTCATACACGGTGAGCGCCAAAAACAAACTCTCGTCGGCAAATATTAGGTGTATGCGAGATTACCGTCCTATGCCCAACCGACTAATGTTGTTGTGATGTAGTAGAAATTTGAAATGGGGGCTAAGTTTGTAAATTTCCTCGCATTTGAGACAAGCGCGCCCTGACTACGTGGTTCCCCCTTCCTCTCTACCTCCCTTTTCCCCATTCGTACTCCGTGGGCGCCAAAACACCCTCTCCAACCCACCCTCCTCCGTCCGCCGCCGTCCGCCACCCCATCCACCGCCGTCCTCCTCCACCATGCCGGAGCTGATACCCCGAGGCCACCGTCCATTACAAGAGATCGACCTCTCTCATCCACGTCTTCGGACCGGGATCCTTGCATCCCGTCCTCTAGCTTCATCCCCACTGTCGTCCACCTTGCCGGCGCTGCTCCTACGACCGTCTCGTCCACCGCGCCCTGCTGCCACCGTCTACCCTCCTAGATCTGCTTCCACGCCGCCGACAGCCATCGCTACCGCAGCACCGTCAAATTTTCACCAGATGCGTACACGGCGCCACACCAGAGGCGGTACTCTTTCGTATCTGCTCAACTTATTTATCGCAGCAATAAAATAGATGCCATTGCTTTACTCTGATTTCTTGTCTTGGTTGCGAAGTTGCCTTTGTCCGGTTTGCACGTTTAGATCCACCATGGCACGCTCAACACTATACTCCCAATGCTTATGGTTTTCCCCTTTTATATTCCACACTAGTAAAATCATAGTAGACTAAATTTCAAAATTGGGTCAGTCGATTTTTCAGAGCTCGCCGGAGTTCGCCGGTGCAATCCAAGGGGCTCGGGTGGTTGTGGGGCCTCGCTGAACGAAGAAAACTCAATGCGGGTGGGGGTGGGGGTGGCGGAGGAACACAGGCGATGGGGGCCGGTGGTCCGGCCGGCGGCCCGTGCGGTGTTCTATATGGGAAGAATCATAGACGAGGAAGAAGAAGGGTTAGGAGACGTAGGATCTTCATCCAACCGCCTGAAATGGTCGAGAGACAGCTGGGAGTTGCATTCTTAATGCACTCTGGTTCATCATGTGTGGGCACTGCGCAACCAACATTTTATTATCCAAAATCTGCTTGCTCTTCTTTACCATGTTCGATAGTGCTGGCCTATACGCGATCGATAGGCTTTCAATTACTAGCGGCAATACAACACCGTATTTTCAACCCAGTTCCACTTTCCCGATTTATATATCGTGTTTATGGTGTACCCCTGTTATGTACACTATGATCTGCCTAGTTGTTGTGTGCTCTTGTTATCATGGTTTGGCAATAAACTATCTATACAGTATATTATGAACCTATCATCTTCCAGCTATCCTTACTTCTGTAGCCTATTTTTTTGTGTACTTGTGCCAGATTATATAAATGCACGCACGATATTACAGCACACATGAGCTCTCTCATCAGAATCCAGCGATAGCACATAAGTGTTTACAGGGGCGCCCCTATATTAGAATATCATCTGCATTACAAAGATAATCTCACAACTATTTATGTTTTCATGGTTCTCAGATATTATACGCAATTACAGTGAATATCAAAATCCGCGCATCAGAAGAATATTGTGGAACACTGCAATGACTTACAAAATTGGCACCAAGGCATTGAGTGCCATTCTGGAAGCAATGAAACTCATACGCTCCTGACCTATCGATTCTTGTTCAGAATATCATCCTAATGACTATTCTAACCTCGAGGAGTCAAAGGCAGTTGGCCTGTGCTGTTCACCCATCAAGGTGCATGTTCTAATTTGGCAAGGTTTTATTGATTGCGCGTATCTTGCATATGTTGTCTTTCATTTCTTCTACTTTGGTGCACCACCATCTGCTTAGTTTACTCATCATATAACTCAAGATGCCATGCCCATCCATTATCAATACATATTCCATCTGTCGTCATACCATGTTTTTCCACTCAAATGTTGTTCTTGTGCATCAGACATCAAAAAGGAAGAGGGTGATTGCTGAACCTGAAGGAGCACCAGAAAAGTCATTGAAAAATGTTGAGGTGCCGGAGAAATCAAGCAGCGCCCCACTTATATTGGTTGTACAACCAGTGACACAAAACATAGGACCGACTCCAGCAAACTGTACCCATACTTCACTGGCCACACCACTAGCCCCACCACACAGGACCTGCACTCCAGCAAAAGGTATACCGATTTCATTTGCCATAGCACCTGTCGTACCACAGAAAAATCCCACTCCAGCAAAAAGTACAGCAAGTCCACCGGTCGAAGACCTATCCCAACTGCAGAGACAGCCAATTCCTGCAGATTGGAACCCCATTCCATTTATTCCCAGTTTAAAAGACAATGCTTTCAATGTTGTTAGGGACTATGTGCATATATTCCAATCATGGGAAGATTATAGTGAAGACAAACACCATTTTCATATCTTCCTGTCCAACTTACGTGTAAGTGCTATTATTCATGGTTATTATTTTCCTGTTTTCTGCTGATCGAACACATCAATGATTTACATTACATTGTTGTAACTAGGTGAGGGTCAATATGGATAGTCATGACGAGCAAAGCTTGCTTGTGCTTTTCAAGGAAGCATTGCAGCAATATCGGTGTTACCTGAGGAAATCACACTTTGATGGCAAGTCTATAAAAGAATTTCCGGTGAAGTCTGCTATGCTAAATTTAGAAGACATTGAATGGAAAAACTTTGTTATGCACTGGTCTCGTTCCCAGGATGAGGTACTCTCTATGAAATCACATGACAATTTGAACTTCTACTTTTCCTCATGTGCCTTACAAATCTTTTTTGTAGGAAATCAGCTCGAAGAAGAATTCCAGTTTGAAAAGAACAATAGGATATCACAAATATGCTGCCCGCTGCTTTGCTCTTGTTAGTACCAGTTGTCCTGTATCATTGTACTTGCATACATACCTGGTTCATTATGTGACAGCAGTATGCATGATAGCTTTCTTATCAATTGTTCGCTCCAAATTATCTGATCTGTATGAATGGTTACATTAGTGTAGAATATATCCAATGCTAATGAATTTTTTTAGCTCTACATTGTTCTTGTAAGTACATGTTGTCCTTTATCAGTGTACTTATATTGACAGGTAGTTGTTCATGTACCATCACTCTGCAGCTTATTTTCCTTTGCCCTCCATTTTCTACACATCAGATCTATATTTACTCTTACCATAAGGTTGGTACTGAAGAAGTTTAGCTGTGCATTGCTCTTGGCTGTGCATTTTGCCTGTATCACTGCACATACATTTATAGCTACTTGGTTATGTAGCATCACTCTTCATCTTATCTTAAATATTCTCCATTTTTCGTATATTATCACATCTATATTTACTCCTAAGAAAATGTAGAATAAAGGCAATGCTTATGAAGAAGATTCTGTGCTAAACTTCTTGAATTGCCCCCCCCCCCATCAGCATGGACAAGGGCTTTATAGAGCCTGTCTTCACCAGTAATGTAAGTTTGTCCTTCTCAAGCCTTCAAACTTTGTTGTGTATATTTGGTTAGGCATGACTGCAATAGCTGGTTATTTTTGGTGTTTGCATCAAATTGCATGTTTAAAGTTTATTATGTAGTTCATAAACAAAAGTTTGTCCTTCTCAATTTAAGTTTTCAGTTGTACAACCAAGTTCCTTCTTCATACCATGTAAATTAAACTATTCAGAGCAAGTGATCTTCTTTTGCACTGAATGTATGCTTCTGTTCTTCATCCGTAATCCAGTGGTGTGGTGAACCTACCCACTACAGCACAATGTCATATTCTGCAATGTCTTAACTATGAACAATGTCATATCATTCTACTATTATTTAAACCGTCTCTTTATTTGCCAATCTAAAATGGGATAAATTGACAGCACTCTAACCATTGATACTTATGAGTTCTTGATCTGTAATCCAGTGGTGTCGTGAAGCTGCCAACTCCTTCACAATGTCATTTCCTGCCATGTCTTGACCTGAACAATACCATATTGTGTTAATGGAATTTTAAACTGTGTCACTTTATTCGTCAGTAAGAAATGTGATCAATTGTCAGTACTGATACTTTTATGTGCGAAACTTGTCATCTATCTGCTTTTTTATCTTTCAGAGTGAGGAAGATATAAGTGTTGAACAAGCACAGTCTCATCATCTTGATCAGCTGCTTGCGCTGCAGCTCCCCAGCAGGGCTAACCTTTCTTGAACTCTATTGAAGTGCTGTCGGTTTTGTATATTATTTTGTCAGCGTGTTTATTTGCACTGGTGGCGATATTTGATGCCCAGTGCATGTAATCTGCTGTCTGCTTGTGCTTTATTATCATAGTGGTGAACTTTGATGCCCAGTGGATGTAATATGCCGTAATTTCTTTCTTGTATAGTCTAGGTTTTTTCTTCTTCACGATGTTGCAGTTATTTTACTGTATATATGTCCTGTCTTCGCAGTAAACCGTCCAAACCGTAAAATTACGATACATAATCGGCCCGTCATGCAATCACGATATATGATCCGCATCATGGGCCCCGTCAAACTGGCCCACTGGTAGATTCGGGCCTTTAATAGGCCGAGTAACCCCCGGCCCTCTTTTCGCAAGAAAACTCAATGGGCTTTTAGGAGGCTGAGAAGTAGGATGGGCCTCCAATGTGTTGAATAGCTCACGGGTCGGCGGCAGCCCGAAATGGACCCCGGCCCATGATTGTGTGAATCAATTCACGGGCTTTTAACAAGCCAAAGTTGTCTCGGTCCTTGTTTGGCCCAATCAGATATCGGCTGCGAGCAGGCCGGATGCAAACCGGGTCGTAGTTAGGCCCAACTATATGACGGGCTTTTAACAAGCCAAAAATAATATAGGGCCGAAATGTTAAATGGGCCCTTAACAGGTCAAAACTAGTATCAGGCCGAATTACTAAATGGGCCTTTAGCAAGTGGGCCCAAAAGCATAGCGTCCAGTCAACAGGCCGAATCTGATGTGGGCCATAATTGAGCCCAAAGCCTCTTAAAGGGCCAGACCGGATTTGGCCCAGAAAGTGGGAGGCTTTTAACGGGCCGGATCTTATATGGGCCATTATTAGGCCCGGAACATGGTAGGCCATTAATGGACCGGATCAATTATGGGCCGGCATTTGGCCCAAAACATGGCAGCTAATTAATGGGCCGGCCTACTAGGGTCCTCAAGATCTTGTGGGCCTATAGCTGGGTCGGCCCATTAATGTCGGCGCAATCTCGTGGGCCTTTAGCTGGGCCGACCCATTATGATCCGCAACAATTTTGTGGGCCTTTACCTGGGCCGCCCCATTATGGCACACAAAAATCTTGTGGGCCTTTACCTGGGCCGGCCTATTATGGCCCGCGAAATCTTGTGGGCCTTTAGCTGGGCCAGCCCATTATAGTTCGCAAAATCTCATGGGCATTTAACTGGGCCGGCCCATTAAGGGCCGCAAAATCTTATGGGCCTTTAGTTGGGCCGGCCCATTTAAACTTGTTGGGCCGTGCCACGTGTCGACGTATCATAGGCACCTTCTGTCCATTGAGTGGATGACATCTGTCCCAACGATGAGCCGACACGTGTTTCCTCCAGCCAATGATGATTTTACACGTGGAAAATCCCCATTGGTCGGGGCTGTTAACGGGTTATCGGATCCAAAACCCGACCCGATAGCTTAACGGTGTTCCTTTACGTTGGATGCCACGTGTCGGTCACCCTTGACGAAAGCACTTCTGTGACACGCGATTTATCGTCATGGAAGTGGACACTTCTGTGATGATAATTTTGGTAATGTCATGGAACACTTCTATGACTGCACAGGTATGACTATCTTGATTCTGTCATCAATTTGTCATGGATGTACATGCATGACAAAAAACACGACCTACTGTGACAAACACGTATCATCACGAAAGTGTATTTTTTTTGTAGTGACCTTTCTCTTTCATAGATTTCTTTGCCTCTTGCATATCTTCGGGACTGAGAAACCGAACACCTCTTTTCTTCGGAGTTGGCTTAGGAGTTGGTTCAGGAGGTGCCCAATTATTTTCATTAGCCAACATATTATTTAATAGCAATTCAGCTTGGTCGACTGTCCTGTCCCTGAAAAGACAACCAGCACAACTATCCAAGAGGTCCTTGGAAGCATCGGTGAATTTCCGAGTGTCTCTTGATGTTTTCTTTTTGTGTTTTTAATTGATTTCAGAAGGTGAAGCTTGTCTTGAGGATCACCAAGAGCAGTGTGAACCTCAACACTAAGGGAAGCCACAACAACATTTTCATGGTGCCATTGCAATATTTGTGATTTTTTCACTTGCATGAATAATTTAGTTCATGCATTTAAATCACCAAAATAAATATATATATTCATTCTGTTGAATGTTTGATTTTGTTAAAATGTTGGTTTATAGAAGGTTAACTAAGATAGTTTAAGTCATCAGAAGTTACCTTTGATTATGATGAAATAATTTGTTTATGAAAAAGAATTAGTTTGGATAATATTTTGTTGAGTAAGAAAATAATTATGCTAGGATATTGTCATGGTTAGTTTGCAGAATATTCATAACCAGAATAAATTCTCTGAGTTTTTGATATGTAAGGTTAGTGCTGGGTAGAGTTGACCCGGTATGGTTCGAATGATAAGTCATGCATGTTATTGATAACCCGCAAGTATAGGGGATCACAACAGTTTTCGAGGGTAGAGTATTCAACCCAAATTTATTGATTTGACACAAGGGGAGCCAAAGAATATTCTCGAGTATTAGCAGTTGAGTTGTCAATTCAACCACACCTGGATAACTTAGTATCTGCAGCAAAGTACTTAGTAACAAAGTAGTATGATAGTAATGGTAACAGTGGCAAAAGTAAAGATAGCAGTACTGTAGTGATTGTAACAGTAGCAATGGTAAAGTAAATAAACAAAGCACAATATGTGAAAAGCTCGTGGGCATTGGATCAGTGATGGATAATTATGTCAGATGCGATTCTTCATGCAATAGTTATAACATAGGGTGACACAGAACTAGATCTAGTTCATTAATGTAATGTAGGCATGTATTCCGAATATAGTCATACATGCTTATGGAAAAGAACTTGCATGACATCTTTTGTCCTACCCTCCCGTGGCAGCGGGTTCCTAATGGAAACTAAGGGATATTAAGGCCTCCTTTTAATAGACAACCGGACCAAAGCATTAACACTTAGTGAATACATGACCTCCTCAAACTACGGTCATCACCGTTAGGTATCCCGATTATTGTCACTTCGGGGTTAACGGATCATAACACATAATAGGTGACTATAGACTTGCAAGATATGATCAAGAACTCACATATATTCATGAAAACATAATGGGTTCAGATCTGAAATCATGGCACTCGGGTCCTAGTGACAAGCATTAAGCATAGCAAAGTCATAGCAACATCAAATGTCAGAACATAGTGGATACTAGGGATCAAACCCTAACAAAACTAACTTAATTACATGGTAAATCTCATCCAACCCATCACCGTCCAGCAAGCCTACGATGGAATTACTCACGCACAGCGGTGAGCATCATGAAATTGGAGATGGAGGATGGTTGATGATGATGATGGCGATGGATTCCCCTCTTCGGAGCCCCGAACGGACTCCAGATCAGCCCTTCCGAGAGGTTTTAGGGCTTGGAGGCGGCTATGTATCGTAAAATGCGATGAACCCTTCTTCTCTTTTTTTTCTCCGTGAAAGCAAATATATTGAGTTAGAGTTGAGGTCGGTGGATGTCCAGGGGGCCCACGAGGCAGGGGGCACCCTAGGGGAGGGGGCGCACCCGCCACCCTCGTGACCAGGGTGTGGGCCCCCTGGCGTTAATTCTTTCGCTAGTATTTTTTATTAATTCCGAAAAGTGCCTCCGTGGATTTGCAGGTCATTCCGAGACCTTCTATTTCTGCACAAAATAACACCATGGAAGTTCTGCTGAACAGAATGTCAATCTAGGATAGTTCCATTCAAATCATGCAAGTTAGAATCCAAAACAAGGGCAAAAGTGTTTGATAAAGTAGATACGACGGAGACGTATCAGTTATATGGATGCATTTGCATGGCATGTCATGACACCGATTATTTTCACTTTAAGTTGAACCTGATAATAACTCAACTTGAACATATTGTTAATCGGGTCATGGTGCCACTGAATCGAGTTTTTCCCAGTGCAACCACATTTTCCTTTATAGGAAGGCCTTTATTCAGTCTGTTGTAATGCCTTTGGTCGGTGCCTCCAACAAGAGAAGGTTATGGGTGTGCGGTACCCTGGCCCGGTAAGGAGACATAACCTTGTGTGCCCATTGTTGTTTTGGTACCTTGTCCCTGTTTGGGACCATTTAAGTTTTGCCATGACGGTGGTCGTTGGTGTCTTTGGTAGACACGGGGCCACCCAAGACTTAGCCCACTGGGGAGTGAGTCGGAGTGGCCGAGAGAGTGTCATGGCAATGGAGAGGTTATGTTGGAATGTCGTTGGTCCACCCGAATGGGAGTGCGAGGCCATGGGTTCCTTGGTGTGGGTACAGTGCGCTACCTCTGCAGAGTGTATTTAATCTATCGATAGCTGAGTTCACGGTTACGGACACGCTCGAAAGTAGGTCACACCATGGGTCAACGTTTAAATAATCTTGCACACTAAAATTAATAACCTGGCACTGTTGGAAAGTTCATGGTTGAGAAACCATGTTGATGATGGTGACCAAGTTGTTGTCCGTTTGTGATCCGAGAAAGATCACCATTTGGTTACTTAGTAACCCCTTTGATGACCAAGTTGTTGGTCCGTTTGTGATCCGAGAAAGATCACTGTTTGGTTACAAGGTAACCCGTTTGATGACCAAGTTGTTGGTCCATTTGTGATCTGAGAAAGATCACCGTTTGGTTATGAGGTAACCCATTCGGTAAGCAAGTCCGAGGGACTTGAGACACGAGATTTTGTTCATTTCATTTCTAGTATGAATTTGCACTAATGATTAAATTGGTTAATCATCATAATATTGTTTATCATTATGTTTATGCTTGTTGTGAGCTTGCAAGTACATTCAATGTACTGACCTGGCATGTCATGCCAGATTTCAGGAAAGTCTCGTTGGAATGGAGTGCTATCCGAGTCTAGATTGTGTCCACATCGGTGTCCCTGTGCTATGGAGTGCCGCTTCGTTGTCATTCCACTGCCGTGTAGTTGTCGTGATCGAGGCCCCTTTATGTTCACTAAATAATGTACATATTGTTCAGCAGCACCGTGTGTGCCGCTTGGCATCGCAACTTGTTGTAATATGAACCATGTTCCGCTAGCATCAATAAAGCGGTTGTTTTCTGTACCAAGATGTTGTGTGTTGCCAGAAGACATGGTCTCTAGGCTGGCAATGCAAGGTAAACCGGTTCCTCTGAGTCGGGTGCCACACCCGCTGCCGTCATCGCCCTGCACCATCATTGGCGCCCCCTTCACCGCCGCCGACGTCGTCGCCGTGCCCCTGCCCCTAACCCCGTCACCGCGCCGCCCCTGCCCTGAGCCCTTGTCGACGCGCCCGGCGCCATTGCCGCACCCGTGCCCCCAACGATGTCACTGCGCCCTTGCGCCAGCCCTCGCCGATGGTCCGCGCCGCGGATAACCCACAAGTGTAGGGGATTGCAACAACTTTCGAGGGTAGAGTATTCAACCCAAATTTATTGATTCGACACAAGGGGAGCCAAAGAATATTCTTGAGTATTAGCAGTTGAGTTGTCAATTCAACCACACCTGGATAACTTAGTATCTGAAGCAAAGTATTTAGTAGCAAAGTAGTATGATAGTAATGGTAACAGTGGCAAAAGTAAAGATAGCGGTATTGTAGTGATTGTAACAGTAGCAACTTTAAAGTAAATAAGCAAAGTACAATATATGAAAAGCTCATAGGCATTGGATCAGTGATGGATAATTATGTCGGATGCGATTCCTCATGTAATAGCTATAACATAGGGTGACACAGAACTAGCTCCAATTCATCAATGTAATGTAGGCATGTATTCCGAATATAGTCATACGTGCTTATGGAAAAGAACTTGCATGACATCTTTTGTCCTACCCTCCCGTGGCAGCGGGGTCCTAGTGGAAACTAAGGGACATTAAGGCCTCCTTTTAAAAGAGAACCGGACCAAAGCATTAACACATAGTGAATACATGAACTCCTCAAACTACGGTAATCACCGAGAAGTATCCCGGTTGTTGTCACTTCGGGGTTGTCGGCTCATAACACATATTAGGTGACTATGGACTTGCAAGATAGGATCAAGAACTCACATATATTCATGAAAACATAATAGGTTCAGATCTGAAATCATGGCACTCGGGCCCAAGTGACAAGCATTAAGCATAGCAAAGTCATAGCAACATCAATCTCAGAACATAGTGGATACTAGGGATCAAACCCTAACAAAACTAACTTGATTACATGGTAAATCTCATCCAACCCATCACCGTCCAGCAAGCCTACGATGGAATTACTCACGCACGGCGGTGAACATCATGAAATTGGTGATGGAGGATGGTTGATGATGACGACAGCGATGAATCCCCCTCTCCGGAGCCCCGAAAGGACTCCAGATCAGCCTTCCCAAGAGGTTTTAGGGATTGGCGACGGTTCCGTATCGTAAAACGCGATGAAACTTCCTCTCTGATTTTTTTCTCCCTGAAACGGAATATATGGAGTTGGAGTTGAGGTCGATGGAGCATCAGGGGCCCACAAGACAGGGGGCGCGCCCTATAAGGGGGGGCACCCTCGTGGACAGGGTGTGGGCCCCCTGGCCTTCATCTTTTGCCAATATTTTTTATATATTCTGAAACTTATCTCCGTGGATTTTCAGGTCATAGCGAGAACTTTTGTTTCTGCACAAAAATAACACTATGGCAGTTCTGCTGAAAACAGCGTCAGTCCGGGTTGGTTTCATCGAAATCATGAAAGTTAGAGTCCAAAACAAGGGCAAAATTGTTTGGAAAAGTAGATACGTTGGAGACGTATCAACTCCCCCAAGCTTAAACCTTTGCTTGTCCTCAAGCAATTCAGTTGACAAACTGAAAGTGATAAAGAAAAACTTTTACAAACTCTGTTTGCTCTTGTTGTTGTAAATATGTAAAGCCAGCATTCAATGTTTCAGCAAAGATTATGAACTAACCATATTCTCAATAACACTCAGGTCTCATGTTTACTCATATCATGGCATAATCAACTAGCGAGCGATAATAAAAAAACTCGAATGACAACACTTTCTCAAAACAATCGTAATATGATATAACAAAATGGTATCTCGCTAGCCCTTTCTGAGACCGCAAAACATAAATGCAGAGCACCTTTAAAGATCAAAGACTGGCTAAACATTGTAATTGATAGTACAAGAGATCCAGTCAAGTCATACCCAATATAAACTAACAGTAATGCATAAAAATGACAGCGTGCTCTCCAGCGGGTGCTTTTTAATAAGAAGGTGATGACTCAACATAAAAGTAAATAGATAGGCCCTTCGCAAAGGGAAGCAGGGATTTGCAGAGGTGCCAGAGCTTGATATTAAAATAGAGGGATAAATAACATTTTGAGCGGCATACTTTCACTATCAACGCAACAACTATGAGATGGCGATATCTTCCATACCACATGCATTATAGGCGGTTCCCAAACAGAATGGTAAAGTTTATAATCCCCCACCACCAACAAACATCAATCCATGGCCTGCTCGAACAATGATTGCCTCCAACTAACAACAATTGAGGGAGTCCCAGACTAGGGGGTGTTCGGACAGCCGAACTATCATCATTGGCCGGACTCCAAGACTATGAAGATACAAGATTGAAGACTTCGTCCCGTGTCCGGATGGGAATTTCCTTGGCGTGGAAGGCAAGCTTGGCGATATGGATATGTAGATCTCCTACCTTTGTAACCGACTCTGTGTAACCCTAGCCCTCTCCGGTGTCTATATAAACCGGATGGCTTTAGTCCATAGGACGAACAACAATCATACCATAGGCTAGCTTCTAGGGTTTAGCCTCCTTGATCTCGTGGTAGATCTACTCTTGAAACCCACATCATCAATATTAATCAAGCAGGACGTGGGGTTTTACCTCCATCAAGAGGGCCCGAACCTGGGTAAAAACATTGTGTCCCTCGTCTCCTGTTACCATCCGCCTAGACGCACAGTTCGGGACCCCCTACCCGAGATCCGCCGGTTTTGACACCGACAACAATCCTGGGGGAGTTTTGTTTAATTATTTTGATTTGCTTTGATCTTTTTGATCATGGGACTGGGCATCCCGGTTACCAACCATTTTCTCATGAATGAGGAGCGGAGTCCACTCCCCTTGAGAATAACCCACCTAGCATGGAAGATACAAACATCCCTAGTTGAAACATGAGCTGCTCGAGCATACAAAACAGAATTTCATTTGAAGGTTTGGAGTTTGGCACATACAAATTTACTTGGAACGGCAGGTAGATACCGCATATAGGAAGGTATGGTGGACTCATATGGAATAACTTTGGGGTTTAAGGGATTTGGATGCACAAGCAGTATTCCCGCTTAGTACAGGTGAAGGCTAGCAGAAGACTGGGAAGCGACCAACTGAGAGAGCGAAAATAGACATGAACATGCATTAAAATTAATCAACACTGTGTACAAGCATGAGTAGGATATAATCTACCATGAAGATAAATATCGTGAAGGCTATGTTGATTTTGTTTCAACTACATGCGTGAACATGTGCCAAGTCGAGTCACTCAATTCATTCAAAGGAGGATACCATCTCATCATACCACATCACAATCATTTTAATATCATGTTGGCACGCAAGATAAATCTTTATAACTCATAGCTAATTAAGCATGGCATAAGCAACTATAATCTCTAAATGTCATTGCAAACATGCTTACTTCATAATATGCTGAATCAGGAACGATGAACTCATCATATTTACAAAAACAAAAGAGGTCGAGTTCATACCAGCTTCTCTCATCTCAATTAGTCCATCATATATAGTCATTATTGCCTTTCACTTGCACGACCTAACGATGTGTATAAAAATAAGAGTGCACGTGCATTGGACTAAGCTGGAATCTGCAAGCATTCAATTCAAGAGAGAAGACAAGATAATATGGGATCTAAATTAAATCAACCATCATGCATATGAGAGCCATTAAACATTTTTAATATGGTCTTCTACTCTTGACCCCCAAAGGAAAGAAAAGAAATAAAACTATTTACACGGGAAAGCTCCCAAAAAGTAAAAGAAGAATGAGAAATCTTTTTGGGTTTTCTTTTAATTATTACTACAAGCTTGGAATTTAAACTAACTAATTTTTTTGGTTTTTCTTAAAGTTTATCAAACACACAAGAAGAAAACTAGAAAAAGAATTTAAACTAGCATGGATAGTACAATGAAAGAGTATGATCACTGACAACTAGAATAGTGTGTGAACATGAATGTAAAGTCGGTGGGAAATACATACTCCCCCAAGATTAGGCTTTTGGCCTAACTTGGTCTATGGCCATGGATAATCTAGCTGATATCCGTAGTTGTAACTGGGGTTGTACTGAGATGCAGCAGTCATTGCCTCCTCGGCTGCTGCCTGATGGCGGGCTGCTTCCGCCCTCCTCTCATGTTCATTTGCCTCCTCCCTGGTGACAACATATCTTCATTTTGCCTGATAATCAAAAAGGGTCGGAGCAGGGAGAGTAATATGGACGACACAGCGTCTGTCAAAGATTAGCCGATATTGGAGGAATTGGTCATTCCTTTCAAGGAATTGATGACTAATCATAGCATTATGATCTAAATAAGCAGGAAGCAATTCCGTATCATTTTCATGTATAGGTATCTCAAGATAGTTAGCCACACGGGTTGCATAAATTCCTCCGAAAAAGTTTCCAGCTAAAGCATTATGATGCAACCTACATGCAACAATTGCCCCCAAGTTGTATTGTTTATCACCTAATACAGCACTCTTGAGAACACACAAATTAGGGACACACATGTGACATGCTTCATCTTTACCATTAATTCATCTACCAATGAAGAGAGCAAAATAATGTATAGAAGGAAAATGAATGCTCCCTAACATAGCCTGTACTATGTCCCTAGATTCTCCCACAGTGATACTAGCAAGAAAATCTTTATATTCAGATTTACTAGGTTCATTAATACTTCCACACTACGGGAGTTTGCAAGCAGTAGTAAAATCTTCTAGGTCCATGATATATGATTTATCATAAATATCAAATAGGACACTTTGAGAATTGCGCAAAGATGTATATTTAAACCTTCTCACAAATGAATCAGTTAAGTACTGGTACTACAGGCACTTATCTTGCATGAACGCCTCAAGATCGGCATTACGCGCATATGCATCAAATTCATCCTTGATACCCGTTGCAACCATAAATGGCTCCGACGGCCATTCACAAGACCGTACATAAGCTTCCCTTGGTAATTTGTCATCGAGCTCACGTATCGCGAGATGGGGTCCTTTCTTCCTTGAAGAACCACCTTGGTACATTTTCCTAAACATATTTCTTTTTCTGCAGTATTTCTGAAATTTTTAGTAACTCCAAAATAAAAGTAAATAAAACTGAACAAGATTGATTGCAACTACTCCCATAAGTGCCTAGAGCCTATATCATGCATTAGAATTACTTGGGACCTCATAAATTTAACATGCAAGCTCAAGAACAGGGTCACCAAGGCAGCAATAATTTGCAATGAATAAAGCACTAGAACAAAAACTAATTGGATCAATGGAGGAGTCACATATCAAGCAACAATCTCCCAAAGCAGTTTTGTGAATGGGGCTTTGAGCAAGGAGATCGAAAATCGCAGCAAAATGAGCTGGAACTCGTGCTTGAGAAGGATGATGATTCTTTGGGAGGAAGAAGAAGTGTGTGGGTGCAGGAATAAGTGTAGGGGGTCCACCGTGGGCCCACGAGACAGGGGGCGCGCCCTATAGGGGGGGCGCCCTCCACCCTCATGGCTAGCTGGTAGACCCACCTGTAGTGTTCTCAGTGCATAAAATCCTCAAATATTCCATAAAAAAACATACTAAATTTGCAGGGCATTTGGAGCACTTTTATTTTCGGGATATTTTTTATTGCATGGATAATTAAGAAAACAGACAAAATAATTTATTTCTACTTTATTTATTCTAAGTAACAGAAAGTAAAGAAAAGGTACAGAAGGTTGTGCCTTCTAATTTCATCCATCTCATGATCATCAAAAGGAATCCACTAACAAGGTTGATCAAGTCTTGTTAACAAACTCATTCGGAATCACATAAAACCGGAGAAATTTCTAAGTGACACTAGGTTACCTCAACGGGGATATGAACATCCCCAATAATAAGAATATCATACTTTTTCTTTGCAGTAGGAAGAGGAAATTCAAAACCTCCAAATATAATTGATGGAATTTTCCTAATAGAATTTATGCTGTGAACTTGACGTTGTTTCCTTGGAAAATGTACCGTATGCTCATTTCCATTAACATGAAAGGTGACATTGCCTTTGTTGCAATCAATAACAGCTCCTTCACTACCTGGGTCGGGTTATCAAGACAATATGTTTCTTCAACAAGCGGTATATTAAGACCATGTATTTATTCAATAGGAGGTAGATTCTTAACATCTTCAGCTTTAATACCTTTTTCTTTCATTGATTTCTTTGCCTCTTGCATATCTTCAGGACTGAGAAATAGAACACCTCTCTTCTTCGAAGTAGGCTTAGGAATAAGCTCAGGAGTTGGCTCAATTGGTTCAGGAATTGGCTCAGGAAGAATCCAATTATTTTCATTTGTCAACATATTGTTCAATAATAATTCAGCTTGGTCGACTATTCTTTCCCTGAAAACACAACCAGCACAACTACCAAGTAGTCCTTGGAAGCATCAGTTAGTCCATTATAAAAGATATCAAGTATTTCATTTTTCTTAAGAGGATGATCAGGCAAAGCATTAAGTAAGCGGATAAGCCTCCCCCAAGCTTGTGGGAGACTCTCTTCCTTGATTTGCACAAAATTATATATTTCCCGCAAGGTAGCTTGTTTCTTATGAGCAGGGAAATATTTAGTAGAGAAGTAATAAATCATATCCTGGGGACTATGCACACAACCAGGATCAAGAGAATTAAACCAAGTTTTAGCATCACCCTTTAGTGAGAACGGGAATATCTTAAGGATATAATAATAGCAAGACTTCTCAACATTAGTAAACAGGGTAGCTATATCATTTAACTTGGTAAGATGTGCCACAATAGTTTCAGATTCATTGCCATAAAAAGGATCAGATTCTACTAAAGTAATTATCTCAGGATCAACAGAGAATTCATAATCCTTATCAGTAACACAGATAGGTGAAGTAGCAAAAGCAGGGTCAGGTTTCAATCTAGAATTAAGGGATTGCTGATTCCATTTAGCTAATAACTTCTTAAGATCATATCTATCTTTGCAAGCAAAAATAGCTCTAGCAGCTTCTTCATTCGTAACATAACCCTCAGGAACAACAGGCAATTCATAATCAGGGGGAGAACCTTCATCATCACTTTCATCAATAATTTCATTTTCAATAATTTCATTCTCCCTAGCCCTACTAAGTTGTTCATCAAGAAATTCACCTAATGGCACAGTAGTATCAAGCATAGAAGTAGTTTCATCATAAGTATCATGCATAGCAGAAGTGGCATCACCAATAACATGTGACATATCAGAATTCTTAGGAGTAGTAGGTTTAGGTGTCGCAAGCTTACTCATAACAGAAGGAGAATCTAGTGTAGAGCTAGATGGCAGTTCCTTACCTCCCCTCGTAGTTGAGGGATAGATTTTAGTTCTTTGATCTTTAAAGTTCTTCATAGTGCTCAGCAGATATAAATCGCAAGTGACTCAGAGAATAGAGCTATGCTCCCTGGCAACGGCGCCAGAAATTAGTCTTGATAACCCAAAAGTGTAGGGGATCGCAACAGCTTTCGAGGGTAGAGTATTCAACCCAAATTTATTGATTCGACACAAGGGGAGCCCAAGAATATTCTTGAGTATTAGCAATTGAGTTGTCAATTCAACCACACCTGGATAACTTAGTATCTGCAGCAAAGTACATAGTAGCAAAGTAGTATGATAGTAATGGTAACAGTGGCAAAAGTAAAAATAGCAGTATTGTAGTGATTGTAACAGTAGCAACGGTAAAGTAAATAAGCGATGTACAATATATGAAAAGCTCGTAGGCATTGGATCAGTGATGGATAATTATGTCGGATGCGGTTCCTCATGTAATAGCTATAACATAGGGTGACACAGAACTAGCTCCAATTCATCAATCTAATGTAGGCATTTATTCCGAATATAGTCATACGTGCTTATGGAAAAGAACTTGCATGACATCTTTTGTCCTACCCTCCCATGGCAGCGGGGTCCTAGTGGAAACTAAGGGATATTAAGGCCTCCTTTTAATAGAGAACTGGACCAAAGCATTAACACATAGTGAATACATGAACTCCTCAAACTCCGGTCATCACCGAGAAGTATCCCGATTGTTGTCACTTCGTGGTTGTCGGATCATAACACATAATAGATGACTATAGACTTGCAAGATAGGATCAAGAACTCACATATATTCATGAAAACATAATAGGTTCAAATCTGAAATCATGGCACTCGGGCCCTAGTGACAAGCATTAAGCATAGCAAAGTCATAGCAACATCAATCTCAGGACATAGTGGATACTAGGGATCAAACCCTAACAAAACTAACTTGATTACATGGTAAATCTCATCCCACCCATCACCGTCCAGCAAGCCGACGATGGAATTACTCACGCATGGAAGTGAGCATCATGAAATTGGTGATGGAGGATGGTTGATGATGACGACGGCGACGAATCCCCCTCTCCGGAGCCCCGAACGGACTCCAGATCAGCCCTCCCGAGAGGTTTTAGGGCTTAGTGGCAGATCCGTATCGTAAAACACGATGAAACTTCCTATCTGATTTTTTTCTCCGCGAAACGTAATATATGGAGTTGGAGTTGAGGTCGGTGGAGTATTAGGGGCCCCATGAGACAGGGGGGCACGCCCTATAGGGGGGTGGGGGCGCCCCCCACCCTCGTGGATAGGGTGTGGGCCCCTGGCCTTCATCTTTTGCCAGTATTTTTATATATTCCGAAACTTATCTCCGTGGATTTTTAGGTCATTCCGAGAACTTTTGTTTCTGCACAAAAATAACACCATGGCAGTTCTTCTAAAAACAGCGTCAGTCCGGGTTAGTTTCATTCAAATCATGCAAGTTAGAGTCCAAAACAAGGACAAAAAGTGTTTGGAAAAGTAGATACGTTGGAGGCGTATCAGCCACCCTGCGCTATGGTCCGGCCGGGCCCCTTTTCCCCCTGTGTTCATATAATTTTTGTTCATATATGATGATGTTGTTGATGATAGATATGATGATGTTGATGATAGATGATGTATGCTTTTTTTTGTTCATATAACTTTTTTTGTTCATATAATGATTTTTTTTGCATTTTTCGAAAAATGTATGTATGTTATGTTCTTTGTATATGTTCATATATATGCAAAAGTTACATTTTTAGAAAAGTTTTATGTTTGTGTGTTCTCTGTATAAGTTCATATGTGCATTTTTAGAAAAAAAAATTGTGTATGTATGTTCATATATGCAAAAGTTACATTTAAGAAAAAAGAAATGTATGTATATTCATATGCAAAGAATATGCAAAAGTTAGATTTTTTTATGGATGGATGAGAATTATGTCCATGTATGTTGCTGTC